>NC_133329.1:414864814-415229814 GCF_042186555.1 Aquarana catesbeiana
TGTGTCTTTTTTGGACCTCACCTACTATGTAACTATGTAACGCCCCTTGTTACTGTAAAAGTACAATTATAATATCAATGTGATACCGATGTAAGCATGGTTATAGAAAACTCAAGATATGCCAAATAAACAGAAGAGTGATTTGGAAAGACGCTGAGTGTATCTTGTTGTGTCTGTTCCCTACTGCAGCCATTATTATTATCTGGAACCGCTGATCGGTATGAGGATAGGAGTTGCCTTTCTATAAAATTTCCAAGACAGTTGCACTGAAAATATGGAAAAGGTTATGTGTGTACGATGTTTGTCCATAAAGTGTGGAGGATGGAAACATCTCAGTAGATTGAGGAGATTGTATAAGCTGTGAGAGGTCAGAGGCCAGAGGGCGGAGTCACTGGTTTTCCAAGTGATGGGTGGAGCTGAGAGGGTGAGAGAACCTCCACCAGAGCCTCATCTATTGGGTCCATAGAGCAATGTGTGGTCACAGCACCAACCAACTAAATAGCACTTTATTTGCTGTTGCCATCAATTGATGGTGAACCATCTCACTGATATTGCTTGGATTTTCTGGGAGAAGAGACAACCCCAACCATGACTATTCTATGGAAGACTGATGGACCATCATGGCTCCTCCGTGCAGTCTTTATCGTTATTATTGGGAACATGGAGGTGGTGCTGTGTAGTCACATGGTATCCAAAGGAGGATGAAGTTCTGCTGAACCACCATGTAACCTATAATACAATATTATTGTAAATACAGTATGTAACTGGTGATGCCATAGGGGACAACCTTGATTGTTCTCAGCCCCCCCCCCCAGCCAGAAGCAGTCGGCTCTCTCCTGTCTGAGGCTCAATGAGTGAAGATCAGAGTCCCAGAGAATGAGTGCAGCACATGAGAAGTTGTGGAGCAATGATCCATGGAGATCCCAGAGAATATAGACAATGGGGGGCTAGGCCATCCCCCTCCTCCTCACTTTCTGATCCTTCACTGATGAGTCCCTGTGTGCTTGTTTCCTCTGGAATTATCTATCAGTGTTTTATGGCCGCTGTAGACAAGTGATGGAGCCACACTCTGACAATATTATATCCCGATCCGACTAAGTGACACCAAAACAGGGATTTTGAGGAGTCTCTGTCCTGGAGATTTGTGTGATCCCCGGACACAGTCATAGATCATCACTGGAAGATGATGTGATATTCGGGGTAGACCTGGATGTCATTAAATATCACAAACATTGAAGGATTCCGGACGTTATCCGTCACGCTGTCATAAAGGTCGGTGGGGTTGGCTGTATTTTTGGCTGGAGGTGTTATTATCCCTTGAGTTCCAGCACAGTAGAGTCCGGTGAGAACACGGGCCAGGTACATGTGTCTCTGTCCACTTCCATCAAGTCTGGCGTAGTTTACAGAATAATTTGCATTGACTGCAAAATACGTTCCATTTCCATAAAGAGTACCTGTTTGAAAAGAAAGACATGTCACACATTAATATGGGAGAGTTCCAGAGAAGAGGTGCAGCAGGAGAGAAGTCTGGAGGTGCGAGTGAAACATGGGAGAGAAGATAACACTAAGACACAACACACCGGATGTGATAAGGAAGAGCCCAGCTGTACTGTACTTGATGCTACAGTGCCTTGCAAAAGTATTCACCCCCACCTTGGCTTTTTACCTATTTTGTTACATTACAGCCTTTAGTTCAATGTTTTTTTTACCTGAATTATATGTGATGATCAGAACACAATAGTCTAAGTTGGTGAAGTAAAATTAGAAAAATATATACATAAAACTATTTTTCAGAAATAAAAAACTGATAATTGGCATGTGCATATGTATTCACCCCCTTTGTTATGAAAGAAGCCCATAAAAAGCTCTGGTGCCACCAATTACCTTCAGAAGTCACATAATTAGTGAAATGATGTCCACCTGTGTGCAATCTAAGTGTCACATGTTCTGTCATTACAGTGCCTTGCAAAAGTATTCACCCCCTTGGCATTTTTCGTGTTTTTTTGCCTCACAACCTGGAATTAACATGGATTGTTTGAGGATTTGCATAATTTAATTTACAGAACATGCCAACAACGTTGAAGATATTTTTTTATTGTGAAGCAAACAACAGAAAAAGTCAATGTGCATAACTATTCACCCCCCTAAAGTCAATACTTTGTAGAGACACCCTTTGTGGCTATCACAGCTCCAAGTCACTTTGGATAAGTCTCTATGAGGTGCCACATCTCACCACTGGGATTTTTGCCCATTCCTCCTTGCAAAACTGCTCCAGCTCCTTCAAGTTGGATGGTTTGCGCTTGTGAACAGCAATCTTTAAGTCTGATCACAGATTTTCTATTGGATTGAGGTCTGGGCTTTGACTAGGCACAGAGTGCTACAGGTTTTGCTCAAGAATATCCCTGTATTTAGCACCATTCCTTTTTTCCCTCAACTCTGACCAGTTTCCCAGTCCCGACTGCTAAAAAACATCCCCACAGCATGATGCTGCCACCACCATGTTTCACAGTGGGGATGGTGTTCTTTGGGTCATGTGATGTGTTGGGTTTGCGCCAGACAGCGTTTTCTTTGATGGCCAAATAGTTCAATTTTAGTCTCATCAGACCAGAGCACCTTCCTCCATACATTTTGGGAGTCTCCCACATGCTTTTTTGCAAACTCAAAACGCGCCATTTTGTTTTTTGACGAAAGTAATGTCTTTCTTCTGGCCACTCTGCCATAAAGCCCAACTCTATGGAGCGTAGGGCTTATTGTGGTCCTATGTACAGATACTCCAGTCTCTGCTGTGGAACTCTGCAGCTCCTCCAGGGTTACCTTAGGTCTCTGTGCTCCTCTCTGATTAATGCCCTCCTTGCCCGGTCCGTGAGTTTTGGTGTGAGGCCGTCTCTTGGCAGGTTTGCTGTAGTGCCATGTTCCTTCTATTTGGTTATGATAGATTTGATGGTACTCCTAGGGATCATCAAAGATTTGAATTTTTTTTATAACCTAACCCTGGCTTGTACTTCTCAACAACATTGTCCCTTACTTGTTTGGAGAGTTCCTTGGTCTTCATGGCAGTGTTTGATTAGTGGTGCCTCTTGCTTAGGTGGATATTCTTGAGCAAAACCTGTACCCCTCTGTGTGTGATTTGAGGCTAGGACGAAGGTTCACCTTCCAGCAGGACAATAACCCCAAACACACTGCTAAAGCAACACTTGAGTGGTTTAAGGGGAAACATGTAAATGAGTTGGAATGGCCTAGTCAAAGCCCAGACCTCAATCCAATAGAAAATCTGTGGTCAGACTTAAAGATTGCTGTTCACAAGCGCAAACCATCCAACTTGAAGGTGCTGGAGCAGTTTTGCAAGGAGGAATCTGAAAAAATCCCAGTGGTAAGATGTGGCAAGTCATAGAGACTTATCCAAAGCGACTTGGAGCTGTGATATCCGCAAAAGGTGGCTCTAAAAGGTATTGACTTAGGGGGGTGAATAGTTATTCACATTGACTTTTTCTGTTATTTTGTCCTATTTGTTGTTTGCCCCAAAGTTATGGGCATGTTCTGTACATGAAATGATGCAAATCCTAAAACAATCCATGTTAGATCCAGGTTGTGAGTCAACAAAACACGAAAAATGGCAAGGGGGGGGGTGAATACTTTTGCAAGGCACTGTAGCTCTTGGTATTAAAGCCCAGCTTAGCTTTGGATTGAATGGAGAAGGATTATGGCCTCTGTCTGGCTTTTATTACCTGATACAGTAACTAGGTTTTGAGGCTCTAGACCAGGCTTTCTTATGGGTTCCTCCAGAGGTTGCTAGGGGTTCCTTGAGCAATGCAATTTCTGCCTCTCAGATACGTTTCCACTGACACTGATGATCCTTTTAGCGATCTGTAAGGGGGACTTTCTTCCCAATGATCGTCATGCTAATGTACTGGGAGCTCTAGTTATAGCTGTTATTAGCAGGGGTTCCCTGAGAGTGGAAAGTTAATTCAAGGTTTCCTCAATGATAAAAAGGTTGAGAAAGAATCTGGACTGTTATAGGTAGGTATACCAGTTGGTTGTATTAGTCCCTACTGGATTCAGGCAGTACACCAGTCATGGCACCAATTGAAGGTATGTTAAATCTCAAGGCACCCCAGTCTAAAATGGGGTCACCATCTTCATTTGAGTCCCCTGTCACATCATAAGCCCCCCCTTTCACATCAGAGACCCCTTCTGCCTCCCTTTTCATATGACAGTCCTCAGTCCCCACCACCCTTTCACTTCAGAGCATGCAAATTCTCCATTTCACAACTGAATCCTCAGTCCCCATCTAACATAAGAGTCCTACCTTCTGATTTTCACCACAGAGTAGCCGTGGTGTGGGTGAAGAAAGATTTCCAACCCCTTCTGAATGAGGGGCTGCCCTGAATGCCGCCCACCCTGGATTAGCCTCATGTGTTTACGATGCTGCCAGAACCATGAAAACAGATGATGCTGTGTGAAAATACCAGACACAATGTGACACCCCTGATGGACCCAGGTGGCACCCTGATTGAGAAATGCTTCTGTAGTGGGCCACAGCCATAGGCTGGGTCCTTGGGGTAGAGTCTTAAAACAGAAAGAGAAATGAGCACCACAAGGGTTTTGATAGTCCGTTTTATAGTTATTAGTTGCAAAGTTTTATGAAAACTCAAAAGCATTCTGGGTGTTTAAAGGGACCTCTTAATCGGGACTTTAGACTTTTAGCTAAAGGGAATCTGAGCACAATCTGGATACCAAATACAATCCATTAAAGATATATACCGTATTTATCGGCGTATAACACGCACAGGGGTACAACACGCACATTAATTTTAAGAGGGAAGTTTCAGGAAAAAATCTTACATTTTAAATAAGGAACTTTGAAACAAAATAAGGGTCAGTGCCCATCTGCAGCCTCACCATTGCCATCAATGCAGCAGCCTCACCATTGCCATCAATGCAGCAGCCTCACCAATGCATTCAATGCAGCAGCCTCACCATTGCCATCAGTGCTGTCTGATCGATGCCCATCTACAGCCTAGAGGGGAAAGGGAGGGGGGTGGGACGAGCACCGACAGATTACATACAGTGAGAATCTCCTATGATAGACAGAACAGTGGTCCAATGGCGGCCCAGGAGACAGGACTTCCTATTACAGAGGACGCCAAGTAAACAGGAGATTCTCACTGTATATAATCTGACGGCGCTCGTCCTGCCCCCTCCCTGTCCCCTCCGAGGCAGCTAAAATTGAAGTATTGGCGTATAACACGCACACACTATTTGTACCTGATTTTCTTGGTGAAAAAGTGATTGTTATACGCCAATAAATACAGTATTTGATATGCAGCCTTCTCCAGTCATTGGTTTAAGGATTTTATCTGGTATCCAGATTATGCCCAGATTCCCTTTGACTAAAAGTCTAAAGGAGCCATCTGAACCTCTAATAGACATTGGCCTTTCCTTAGAACTCTGCAACTCATAAACTCTGTCTGGACTATCAGAATCTTCATGGCGTTCTTTTCCTTTTACCACATTTGAAGATTTTATTACTATCTGTGTCTCTGAAGGGAGGATTTTCCAAAATGTCCTCCTCTGGTGAAAATCTATGTGTCTGTGAGTGATAGGGTGTCACTAGGACTGGAAATGGGAGGAAATCTCCGCAACATGGACACAGACAGCGACAAAAACCTGGTGGAGATATTTTATAGTATGTATATAGAAGAGTCAGCTCTGGTGTCCAGCATTAAGCCTGCATTTGATCCAGAGGAAGACAAAAACCTTTACAACACGTGATCCAATTTGTTGCACCAGTAATTAAATCCTTTCTGATCCTCTAAGGTACGCGGCCACTCCCTGAATCATCAATCTACATTCTTATTTTCTACAGATACCAATGGCCCTTTATATTCTCTCCATTTATCTATATTATCTCCATTTATGTTGGCTAATAGGGATGGTCTGTCTGTTCGAGTCGAACGTGAGTGTGGCTCAAACATCGGCCGTTCGCTTGTTCGCCGAATTTCGAACATTATGGGCCATTCGCGCAAAATTCGAGCAATGCATTGCTGGCTGATGATTGGCGAAGCATGCACTATGACCCGCATGCTTTGGCCAATCACAGTGCCTCAGCGAATAGAGCCATAATTGGCCACAGGCAGGGTGCTTGTGGCCAATTATGGCTCAGGGGGTTAAGTACATGCCCCACACTATATAAGGCCACCTGCATGTTGGCCTCGTGTAGTGTGTTGGTGGCGTTTGTTCAGAGAGAGAGATAGAGAGAGTGTCATTTCATTTAGTTTGAGCAGGCAGGCAATTCCTGGTGTTCTGTTGCTAATATACTTCAGGCAGGCAGGCGAGACAGCTGCAGTGTATTTAGTGTATATATATATATATATATATATATATATATATATATATACACTGTATACAGTTTAGCTTCATCTCACGGCAGACCATTCCTGGTGTATTGTTTCTAATATACTTCAGCCAGGCAGGTGACTCACTGAGCTGCAGTGCATTTAATATATATATACAGGCTTGTATATATATATATATATATATATATATATATATATATATATATATATATATATATATATATATATATATATATATATATATATATATATATATATATATATATATATATATATAGTCTAGCCAAGCCTATACCTGACTAGGCCATTGCCTGAGTGCGTGTTCAAAGACACTTTCAGCCAGGCAGGTGACTCACTGAGCTGCAGTTTATAAAATATATATCCACTGCATTGTAGTCCAGCAAAGCCTATACCTGACTGTAGGCCATTCCCGGAGTACTGTTTTTAGTAAACTTCAGGCGTTGTTTTGCTAATCTAATTGTACAGTATGTCTGGAAGGCCACTAAGGAGAGGCAGACGCTCACAGGCCACTAAATAAGGATAAGCAGGCTCTGTGTCTAGAGCAACCAGTGCTGGTCCTAGACACGGTGCATCCTCATCAGCACGTGGCCGCGGGGCACGCTTGTCCTTTTTTTCGGCAGCTGGCTGTGTTAAGCCGCAACATGCAGAAGAGGTGATAGAGTGGATGACAAAGCCGTCCTCATCCTCCTCATCCTCTGTCACCCAGGCTAAGAGTACTTTGGCTGCCAATGCAGCTGCCAAAGCGGCCTCTTCCATTGACTCAATGTCATCAGTCACTCCTTCCCTAGCCCCACCATCATGCCCTGAGGAGTCCCCCAAACTGTTCGACCACAGTGTTGTGTACATGCTGCAGGAGGATGTGCAGCGTTTTGAAGGCTCCGATGATGGTACCAAAATTGAGGAAGGCAGTAACATGAGCCCAGAGAGAGGGGGTGCCCAAGAAGGACAAGAAACTGGCAGTCATGTTCCCCCAGCTGCAGCATACTGCCAGGTTTGCTCCAGTGACGAGGAGGGAGGGGATAATGAGGTCACTGACTCTACGTGGATGCCTGATAGGAGAGGGGAGGAGGCACATGGCAGGATGCCCACCAGGGGCCAGCTTAAGGGCAGCCAACCGATTGCATCACACCGCAGAGCTCCGCATGTGCAGGGCGCTGCTGACTCCGTGCGTTTTTCCAAAAGTTCTTTGGTGTGGGCCTTTTTTGAGACATGTGTAGCAGATCGCACCATTGCTGTTTGCAACATATGTCTGAAGTGTATCAAGCGTGACCAAAACAGCAGCCAATTGGGCACCACATGCTTGACCACACATGTCGAACTACCTTGGAGTCCGTTGGCAAGCATACTTAAAAGACCCACACAAAAGAACAAGGTGGACCTCTCCTTGCTTCTTATCAGCTGGGATCCCCAACCCTACTATACCTTCAGTTCTCTCAGAAACCTGCACTGATAGGAATGAAGGTGTAGAATTAGGTGTGCCAAGTACTTGCGGGCAATCTGCTATCGCTACACCAACGTCCGATTGTAGCAGGCAAATTTCCCTACCCCAGTTGCTAAACCGGCGAAAGAAATTCTGTCCCAGCCATCCACATGCTCAGCGGCTGAATGCTAGTTTGGCTAAATTGCTAGCACTCCAACTGCTGCCTTTTCAGCTGGTAAACTCTGCCCCCTTTTCGAGAATTTGTGGAATGTGCGGTACCTCAGTGGCAGGTTCCCAAACACCAATTTTTTTCTCGTAAGGCCATTCCGGCTCTCTACCAACACTTGGAAGGCAATGTCTTGGCCTGGTTGAACAGGGGGGTCAGTGGTAAGGTGCATATTACCGAAGACTCATGGTCCAGCAGGCATGGACAGGGACGTTACCTTTCTTTCACGGCGCACTGGGTAACCCTGCTGGCAGCTCGGAAGGATGCAGGACAGGGTGCAGTATCGTTGGAGCTTGTTAACGCCTCCAAAATGCTGGTAGTAATGATTCTGCCACACCTCTCTCCTCCACCCCCTCCTCTTCTTCTTCCTCTATGGCCTCTTCCTGTGCAGATTTGTCCTCAGAACCAGGCGTGCTCTGTAGGCGTTCTAGAGGCTACGCAAGCACTCAGGCAAAAAGATGTCATGCGGTGTTTGAGTTGGTCTGCTTAGGGGACAGGAGCCATACTGGGGCAGAGATTCTGTCAGCTCTGCAGGGGCAGGCTCAGAGGTGGCTGACGCCACGCCAACTTAAGGCAGGAATGGTGGTTTGCGACAATGGCACCAACCTCCTCTCCGCCCTCCGACAGGGACAAATGACCCATGTGCCCTGTTTGGCTCACGTCCTTAATTTGGTGGTGCAGCGGTTCTTGGGCAGGTACCCGGGCTTACAGGATGTCCTGAGGCAGGCCAGGAAAGTCTGTGTGCATTTCCGCCGGTCATATAATGCCAGTGCTCGGCTGGCAGACCTCCAAAAGGAGTTTAACCTGCCCAAGAACCGCCTAATCTGTGACATGCCCACCAGGTGGAACTCAACGTTGGCCATGCTGCAGTGGCTGCACACGCAGCAGAGGGCCATCAATGAGTACCTGTGCGAGTATGGCACCAAGACAGGGTCAGGGGACCTTGGCTTTTTTTCACCATGCCAGTGGCTCATGATCAAGGATGCATGCACTGTCCTGTCACTATTTGAGGAGGCCACGAGGATGGTGAGCAGTGACAGTGCATGTATCAGCGATACTGTCCCTCTTGTCTACCTGTTGGAGCACACGCTGCGTGGAATAATGGACAGGGCACTTGAGGCAGAACAGAGGGAGGAAGAGGAGGACTTCCTTACCTCTCAAGGCCCCCCTTATCCAGACAGTATTCCTGCGGGCCCACAGATCCAGAGGAGGAGGAGGATTGTGTCAGCATGGAGGTGGAGCCTAGCACTCAGCATCAGCAGCAGTCTTCAAGGATCGTTTACAGTCCCCAGAAACCCATGGACTTGTACGTGGCTGGGAGGAGGTGGCTGCGGATCAGGTCGTCCTTAGTGAACCAGAGGACTCCGGATCAAATGCCTCAGCAAACCTATGCTGCATGGCCTCCCTGATCCTGCAAAGCCTGCGAAAGGACCCTCGGATTCGTGTGATCAAGGAGAGGGATCACTACTGGCTGGCAACCCTTCTTGATCCACATTACAAGGGTAAGATTGCGGAACTTATCCAGCCGTCGCAGAGGGAGCAGAGGATGAAACATCTTCGGGAGGCCTTGCAGAAAGGTTTGTGCAATGCATTTCCAGAGCCTTTGAGGGTACAAATTCCTGGTCCTGGACAACGTGTTGCTGAGGCTTCGGTCAGTCACAGAAGAAGCGGTGGAGAAGGTGGCCATATGACCGATGCATTCAGACAATTTTTTAGTCGGGAGCCCCAAGGTATGATCGGTTCCAGTAACCATCGCCAGCGTCTGTTTTACATGGTGCAGGAATACCTAGGGGCAAGATCAGACTTGGAGATCTTTCCAACCGAAAATCCACTGGGTTAATGGGTCTTGAGGATGGATCACTGGCCAGAGCTTGCACAGTTTGCAATTGAGCTACTGGCCTGTCCTGCGTCCAGTGTTCTCGGTTGATCGGCTGACCTTCATAGAAATGAATCAGTCTCGGATCACCAGCTACCAAGCACCTGTTGCTGATGTAACCAAATATTTTTTTTAGAATGTTAGATCCCTTGAAGATTGCCTATGCTGATGCTGACTGACTATCCTGTTATGCGGAGTGACTATCCTATTCCTCCTCAATGTTCATGTTGATAGCTTCTAAGAACATTTTTGGTTCTGGGCAGCAGCACCAGTGCCTAAAGCCCAATTTTTCTGCCCCTGTTTAACAGGGGTGCGTAATTACAATTTTTAAATCTAATATTTCACAGCAGGGCTCATTCCTGCGCTCAACAACAGAATCTGTGAGGGGTTGCAGTGCCTAAAGCCCAATTTTTCTGACCCTGTTCAACAGGGGCATGTAATTACAATTCTTGATCTAATATTTCACAGCAGGGCCCGTTCCAGTGCCCACCAAGAGTAACTGTGAGGGCTTACAGTGTTGTGATACCACCAACACCTAAGGCCCAATTTTCTGCAGAGTATATAGGGCAGGCCCCTACTTTCAAACATCCGACTTACAAATGACTCCTACTTACAAACGGAGGGAGACAACAGGAAGTGAGAGGAAATCTACCCCTAGGAAGGGAAATTCTCTCCTGTAAGAGTTAATATGGTAAAAAGGTCTTTCCTCCACTGATTTATCACCAATCCTTGTTTCCCTTAACCGCTTCAGCCCCGGAAGAATTTACCCCCTTCCTGACCAGAGCACTTTTTGCGATTCGGCACTGCATCGCCTTAACGGACAATTGCGCGGTCGTGCGACGTGGCTCTCAAACAAAAGTCCTTTTTTTTCCCACAAATAGAGCTTTCTTTTGGTGGTATTTGATCGCCTCTGCGCTTTTTATTTTTTGCGCTATAAACAAAATAAGAGCGACAATTTTGAAAAAAACGCATTATTTTTTACTTTTTGCTTTAATAAATATCCCCCAAAAATATATAAAAAAACATTTTTTTCCTCAGTTTAGGCCAAAATGTATTCTTCTACATATTTGTGGTAAAAAAAAAATCGCAATAAGCGTTTATTGATTGGTTTGCGCAAAAGTTATAGCGTTTACAAAATAGGGGATAGTTTTATGGCATTTTTATTAATAATTTTTTTTTTACTAGTAATGGTGGCGATCAGCGATTTTTATCGTGACTGCGACATTATGGTGGACACGTCGGACATTTTTGACACATTTTTGGGGCCATTGTCATTTATACAGCAATCAGTGCTATAAAAATGCATTGATTCCTGTATAAATGACACTGGCAGTGAAGGGGTTAACCACTAGGGGGCGGGGAAGGGTTAAATCAGTACTAGGGAGGTGTTTCTAACTGTAAGGGGGTTGGGCTGTGTGTGTCACTCAGTACACTGATCTCTGCTCTGATGACAGGGAGCAGAGATCCAGTGACACTTGTCACTAGGCAGAACAGGGAGATGCTGTTTACATCAGCATCTCCCCGTTCATGCTCTCCGTGAGACGATCGCGGGTGTCCCCGCGGCGATCGAGTCCGCGGGACCCGCGACCCAACTCACAGAGCCTCCGGCCGGCGCGCATGCAATGAGGCGGCGGGGATTTCAAATGGACGTATATATACGCCCATTTGCCCAGCCGTGCCATTCTGCCGATGTACATAGTCGTGCGCCGGTTGGGAAGGGGTTAAAAAACCCAAATTTTCAATATCCAACTGTCATTGGGACAGAAAGTGAGGTGAAATCTTCTGAATAGGGGCACAGACAGCAAAACGTTACAGGGGTGATAACCCTTCCCTATGTTATCCAAAAAGCTTTAAAATAGATTTTTTGGCTGGAGCTACACTTACAAACTGTACCTGTTCCAAATTACAAACAGATTCTACTTAAGAACAAACCTACAGTCCCTGTCTTGTTTGCACCGCCTGTATACTGCTGTTCAGAGTATATAGGACCTGGTGGCCCCACACCTTTCCTTATTTTAATTTGGGTGCGGGGTTCCCCTTAATATCCATACAAGACCCAAAGGGCCTGGTAATGGACTGGGGGGTACCCATGCCGTTTGTCTCACTGATTTTCATCCATATTACCAGGACCCGACATTACATTAAACCCGCAAGCAGTTTTAAATGACTTTTATTCCTTTAGAAATGTCATTTTGCTGTCAGACTGTTCTAAACACGGGAAACATGCGCTACTTTACAGGCACACTATAGACACCCCCAGGCACGATATTTAAAGGAATATTTCACTTTTATTTTTTCACTTTAAGCATCATTAAAATCACTGCTCCCGGAAAAAAGACGTTTTTAAAACTTTTTTTTGCATTGATACATGTCCCCTGGGGTAGGACCCGGGTCCCCAAACCCTTTTTAGGACAATAACTTGCATATTAGCCTTTAAAATGAGCACTTTTGATTCCTCATGTTCGAGTCCCATAGACTTTAACGGTGTTCGAATGTTTGCGCAAACTTTCGGTCTGTTCGCATGTTCTGGATGCGAACCGAACCGGGGGGGTGTTCAGCCCATCCCTTTTGGCTAATAAGCTGTTATTTTTCCCTGAAATCTCTCACCATTTTTCCCTGCGTAGCTCCGGTTGAACCCATTATGATTGACATGTTGGATGGAGGCAAAGTCAGTCCCATGGAAAAGCTCTTTCTCATTGGTGGTGGAACCGTTCTTGGAGTCGATGTTCTGCTTCTTTATCTGGTAGTTGAGCCAGAGATCTCTGTTCTGTACACGCAGAATCTGGGAGGACATACAAAGGCTCAGATGTATACAATGTTCTACCAATAAACTGCAGACTTATCCAACTATTACACAGGAGAGGACCTATTCTAGCATGAATACAGTGACAAGTATTATTCGGGTGGGTGAAAAGGCATGCTCCATATGGAAGGTCAGCACACTTAGGTTAATAAAAATATATTTATTGAAATTCACAGTTCACAGGTGATGCCAACGTATCAGGAAAAATGTCTCCCCCTTCCTCAGGACTGTGATGGTTGGTGTGGTCGGGATTGACCTCATTGAACATGATAAGAGCCCTTTGGGTGCTGTAAAATGACAGAGAACCGGCATGTCATATCAGCACTTGTTGTATTTGAACTCCAGTTCCTGGTCAGTCCTGACCATGCCAACTATCACAGCCAACGCTTTGACTCTACTTATCACCTGTGGGCTGTTAATTTTAATAAATATATTTAATAATAACCTCAAATGTGACAACCTACCTCTACAACCATCTGAACCTATCTTGAGGAGCGCCTTTCAGTTGCTACAAGACCATAACGAGGCTCACCCACATATTGCCTTTATCGGCCACATTAAAGGACAACGTATCCCAGATCACCTCCAGGGATATCAGACTGCAGACTGGTCCAGCGCTGTCTCACATACACATTGAGGTCAAGTATCAAACAGCTCTAACATGATGTTATGGGTAAAATATTCTATTGAAAGTTTATGTCTGCCCATTCCATAGTGCCAGTCAGTATTCTGTAATTGGAGTGCCCAGCTCTTTGCACCATCATAACCAAACCCGCACCTAAACCCTGATTATACACCCTCTTGTTTATACTTCATCCTAGAGCAGTCTGTTTGCCCTTTCTGCTATTTTCCTGTCACCTACAGGAGATTCTCTACACTGCATGCACTAGACTAACGGCAGTGGATGTGGCCTTCACACCTGGCTACTGAGTCAGAAATTTACCTCCAGCTCATTGCCTGATCACAGATACTCTGACTAAGCTTTGAATCCAGAGCTGAACTGATTACTTGGAAATCCAACCGTACATCCTGCTATTCTGGTGTAATGTTTTCTACTGTTGCCATAAAAGATGACCGCAAGGTCCTGCATCCTTGAACCTGTTTATTGCTTCCTTTCTGGACTTTTGGCAAGCTTCTACGAGATCAGCACTTTACATCTGTCTAGCCTGTATCAGAAGTCACCAGAGGAGCCTCTACTGGGGGATTTATCTTGTGCCATCCAACAATGGTGTGACCCGGTGACCCTGCTCTCCAGGTAAGTCAAACATCTCTCCCTGTCATGGAGGCTCTATTTACTCCATGACACATACCCAGCACCAGTCTCCAGTGCCATGTTGATATGTCCAGTCTCTACACTATAAGCGTAATACCATCACTGTCCCCCAGAATTCTATCACTGACATCTGCCATCTTTAATCACAATGTATCAGACACATTACCTTCAGTATTTTGTTTCCACAGCTTTTCTGGAATTTCTGCTGTACAGCGGAGTATTCAGGAGTTCCTGGAACGACATCCACTTCCATCACAAGAGTCCCACCCATCGGCTTCCAGTGTGACGGTATTCTGTGAGTGTCCCCCTCTGAAAGATAAGATGTGCAGTCAGGACCCGAAGAAAAAACAGACAAGTAAAATCTTTGGTGTACAACCTCGCTGAAAGCATTGACATGGCAGCCAATAAGAATGGTTTAATATATAGAAGATAATTCTGAGGTCCCCTCATACACTCAGGTCTCTGTTCTCTGGAAGCGATAAAGCCACAAAATCGTAGCAGAGAAGCAGATTTCCACCTTATTCCAGATGGTCTATCCTAAGCTGTCACATTCCCTCCATGTCCCTGCAATGTAGGAAATAGTAACTAGCCATAGACAAGCAGATGTGTCACCAGAAATTAAGGATGATGAGATATCTGGCTGCCATTGAATTTATTGAGCCCATCTTCCTGGGGTCTGAGGCAAGGCACAAGAAATCCAAGCTGGCCTGTGTTAGGATCGGGAGGCTCAGGAAGATGGTTGCTTGTTGAAGCATCTTCAGAGGAGTCTGCTATGCAGAAAGAAATCCAAGAGAGCTTGGGGTAAGCGGCCACTGCATGGTCATTACAAGGAGACCTCATTACTCAACCCTTAAAGGTACCTGTAAGTGCTTGCATAGGGTCATAGGAATAATTCCTATTGAGAATCTGCTGCTAAAATATTAGGAACACCAATAGCCACACCTAAAGTGTCTAGTGTCACTGGAAGGGTTCTACTTAGGACCACCAATAGATGCTCTTAAAGAATTTAATTGTTACTGGGAGGCTGAAACAATAGGCACACCATTAACTTTGATATTACTGGAAGGCCGCTACTTAAGAAATTATAGCCACCATCCAATACACCATACAATTTTGTTGCTGAAATAAGATGGCCTGGGTTATTTTGCTGGTTTTGGGTATTCTGTACCAACAACCCTCTCTCCATTTGTTGAGCAACTACTCTTCAGAAAGACTAAACTGACTGAAACCTAACTATTGCCCATTGTGCCCCATTGGGTGTAGCTATGGGAAGGGTAGGAGAGCCCATGAAAATCCAGTATCTCCTGTGGAAATAATGCTACAGCTGTCTTGGTTGAGAAGACTCTTCCCTGCAACGGCAACTCTTGTATTTCATTGAGTTTCTATAATATAATGGATAAACTACCAACAAAAGTCATATTACCATGTTTCAAAACACGTTGGATTTGAATTTGGTTCCCATGCTTGTCTATGGCTGTTTCTCCTTGTAAACTGACAGTATTTTGGTTTCCTCGGATCTGGATTGTGATCTGGACCTTCTTGTCATTTTTTGCCTCTTCCAACTCCAGATTTGTCATCTTGTCGAAGGGAACCATAGTTCCTCCATTGTCATATCTCCATTCCACCAGTTTCCAGGTGAGCTCTGCTGCCCGCTCTCTGCTCTTTCTGTCTTTTACCCGGTTTATAATCATTTCAATCTCCCCGGACACAGGTAGGACATCCCGGGTGAGGCCCACAATCCGGATGGAGGGGTCGGGTGGTTTGTAAATGACAGAGACTTGAAACTTTTTCTGGAGGTCGGAGATCTTCTTCACCTCAGCTTCTTCTAATTCAGAGATACATTCCTCTGTGATCACCTTCTCTGCCTGCTCATTGTCGATCATCTGCTGTAGCCAAGCCTTCGTCCCGTCCACGCTCCCTTTATCTTCAGCACACAATCTGAACACCACAGGCTCAATGCCGTCCATCAACTGGAAAGCAGTGAGCTTCTGAGCTGTCTTTGGTGCTTCTAGTGGCATAATATATTCTACAGAGGAAGAAAAGAAAGAATGGTGTCACAAACTGCTCTGAAAGTGGAAATATAAATTGTGAACAAATAGTTTATGAACGGGATGTAGACCAGGTTTAGGAAACATGTGGATTGACATCTACTGTACTTTAATCTGTGAAGCATTAAATATCAAATGAACTTTATACAGAACATCCTCACAGTTCCTCAGCTGAAATACATGTTACCCAAACCTGGTCTACATCCCGTTCATAAACTATAACATAACTAAAAGACCAAACTCTGCCCCTGTGTTTGTTTTTTATTGTTGGAATTCAATAGTAAGGCAATGGTGTAAATATAAAGAATGTGAAAACAGGGCTGCCATCTTCTGCACACCGAAGGGCTTCCATGATCACTTTGGATTATGATAGGGATAAGGGAGCTTAGAATTGAAGCGGGACACTGTGATATTCAATCCCAAATACACTTTTATTAAAATAGTAGATTGTCTGCAAAGCCAACACGTTTCAGGGGCTGTAACTCCTTTATCAGGGCTTAGGAGAGTAAAGCAAAGATAGTGTATGTGAACCCAATAATCAGTATATAGTTGGATGTTGTTGGAGTGTTGGGAGTTAGCAGTTGATTCAAACTCATTATTGAAACTACATACACTATATCTTTGTTTTATTTTTAAAGCGGAAGTCTCACAATATATCTTCTCTTCATCCTTCCCCTTAGGGGACAAAATGCATGTCCCACTTTGTTCCATTTTATTAGATCCTGTGTATTCTGATCGAGTATGATAAACAGCACGCCCCTGCTCCCCCTATTGCTGTCTGACCACACTGCTCTGTAGAAGATGAATAACTAATTAGCATTTATTCACAGTGTAACGGAATCACTTCCCACACTCCGCTTGAGTGCTTCCGCCATATACCTCTTTCTCCAGTCTGAAAATAGATATTAGATATTATAGCCACATATTACAACCAAGAACTAGGCAGGACTCGTTTGACTGCAATGCTGGAACATCAACTATTTATTTAAACAGAGGCACACAGAGAAGTTCACTCAGAGGACAATCCCCCCTCCTTTGATTAATGACACAGGGCGGAGTAAACTACATTCAGTAACAGACACAGAGGTGTATTCAAACTTCTCATCAGTAGACTGTCCTATCAGCAGGGAGCTGTTGGAGGAATTCCCCCTCCCTCCTCGCAGCTAATCCACAGACACATATACATCCCATAATACTTTTCTCCCAAGGCAGACAGACACAATAGAACAATGGGATACAGGCACTTAAACAGATAGAAACCCCCACCCCACCTCAAACCATCTAGCAATGGTCTCTGATGAAAGGTGGACTTTATCCTCATATATTCTTGAGGGATATTGTTGAGAAATATTAATGTCCCAAGTGAAAGAGCCCCTTCATTTTTTCATCACAAACCACACATATAAGACCCAGGATAATGGGTAAAATTAAATGCTGAGTCCGGTGAGGTTGTACAGTGATTCTGATTAGTGCAGATCATAGTGGGATTATCGGTCACCCTGTGCCCCTAATAGACACAGAGTGACTTACACCTAGGATGGGCCGGGGGAGCTGGACAAGGAGTTTCCAGAGCTCTCCAAGGTAAGCTGGGTTCCACAAGCCCCCTCCCAAAATGACACTTGTCTCTAGCACCCCGAACTTACCTGAGACCAGCACCATCAAACTACATGCAGAGGGGGAGGAGGAATGTTAAAGCAATTGCCTGGAAAACTCTATTGTCAGATTAGCTCACTGCAGAGTGGGCAGGAGCAACAGAGCAGACAAGATCCCAGTTGATGATGACATCAGTGTGCCCAACAGATACACCCAAAACATGCATGGTGACAGCAAAGTGGGCAAGGGTAGACAAGATCAATGATGTTGGAATTTAGAGCGACCAAAAAGCAAGCCTGAGATGGGCTGTGATAGTGGTGGGGGCAGAAGCAACATAGTACATTAAATTATTGAAGATAGCATCTGCACATCCAACAGGTACACCCGAAAATTCATGGTGAAAACAGATGAATTACATGACTGACGGAGCGCATTAAATTAATAATGATGACTTCAAAATGCCTGACAGGTGCATCCAAGATGCATGGTGACAGCAGAGGGGGCTGGAGCAACAGAGCAGACAAGACCTGTGATGCTGCTGATGACATTAATGTGTTCAACAGGTGTGCCTACAATTCACAGTCACAGGGGGAGGAAGCAACAGAGCTCTGCTTGATCTATAAAATTAGGAAATCCCCACAAATCGGGCTTCTGGCAGGGGAGGAGCTGACAGTAATAGCAGAGATAAAGAATAGATTTACTGCACAATATTTCAACATTCGGGGATAAGCATTTCTATGTTTATCATTAGACCGGCAGTTTTCATTGTTTAATGAGACCTCTTTTTAAGTCCTGATGAAGGGGGTGGGGTTACAGCCCCCAAACTGTGTTGGCTTTGTAAATGTGACGGACTGGGGTTTATATGGTCACATAAAAGACAGAACAGACACCCCAAAGTCCATATTCATTTTTTTTTTATTTATTACTAAGAAAAGAATTACTATCCTGCTATTCCATCAACAACCAGTAGATGGCAAGGAAGACACACGAGCTGAGTCTATATAAGACCACACATCATGTGACTGAAGTGAAACGCGCTTCAGCCATAAAGAGGAGTGGTCATATCTTCTCCTATTTGTGTAATTCTTTGCAGGGATGTACTTTAAATCATTTCTAATCCTGGTTAAACTGTGATAGAAAGATTCCTAAACATCTTGAACAGATGCAGGAAAAGTTTCAGCAGATTTTATGCCATAGTTTTGCTGTAATTAGAAGTTCAGAACAGCATGTGTGAGGAACGGTGAAAAGGGTGCAAAATCATAAAATAACTGTATTAGTCAGAGCAAATGTTTATTGTAAGCACTAAACTGTTATACATAGGTATATTTAAACCCGGTTTATGCAAAGTTACGTAAAATAGAAACCACATGTTTAAAAACTATATTAAATGGTTAGGAATCTATTGTCCTGGAAAGGTTATGCATTGCTTTGTATAGACATGCAATGTGCCCCATCTAGTGGTCAAAAAGGAGAACTACTGAAAGAATATCTGTATTAAAGCAATACAATGCAAGTATTATTATAGCAGAGCTAAAGTGTACCAGAGAGATCAAGATATATGTTTATTAAAATATTATAATGTTCATTGTTGTAACTATATTTTAAAGTATTTCAGTCAAAATCTGTACTATAATATAGAACTGCACAATTAATCGTTAAAAGATCACGATCTTGATTCACCCCCTCTGACGATCTATGTTGTGGAGTGTCTCGATTCTTTCATGTTACAAGTGTAGAGTTCTCTGCTTACTCTGGCGCATTCTGCAAAGATTTTAACAACATTGTAACTCTTCCGACTTAGATCAAAGGGATGAAACTTCTGTGTGAATGCAGGAAGTTTAACCACTTAAAGTCTAAACCTTTTTCTGACACTTGTTTCTTACAGTTAAAATCAGATTTTTTTCCTAGAAAATTACTTGGAACCCCCAAACATTATATATATATATATATATATATATATATATATATATATATATATATATATATATATTTTTTTTTTTTTTTTTAGCAGAGACCCTAGAGAATAAAATGGGGATTGTTGCAATATTTTATGTCACACTGTATTTGCACAGTGGTCTTTCAAACGCAATTTTTTGGGAAAAGTACACTTCAATGAATAATAAAAAAAAAAAAAAACAGTAAAGTTAGCCCAATTATTTTGTTTAATGTGAAAGATGATGTTACTCCGTGAGAATATCGTGATCTATCTTCTTTTTTTTTTTTTTTCTTTTTTTTTTGTCACTTCAGTCGACCATTTTGAGAGGTGTGAATCAGCTTTGCAGCTCATTTATCTTCCATCTCCTCTCCTTTGTCTCATCATTGTGACGTTTAGCCATATCAAAAATAATTACAACCAGCTAATAATAAATCTGACGTCTTAGCTTATCCCCCCCAAGGGTCTAACATGACCGAATGAACAATATCAACTTCTTCTCGGTAATCCCCAACCCCCCTCCCCGCCCTCCCTCCCAGGCCCAGTCTCTCCAGGGTCTAATACTCCCATCTCTCCTTCACTGTTCTAGGCTTTAGTTCTGTGTTCTACACCACGTTTTTTAAAATTTTGCCCATCGTTCCCACTCCACAGAGCCCGTAGTACCTTTTCCCTCTATTGCACGGACCTTACTCTCCAGATTGTATGTCTCTTCAACAGCATCTATCCATTCCCATATCTCAGGACTCTCCTTCCTCTGCCAATTCTTCGGGATTATTCGCTTCGCAGCATTCAGAAGGTGAGGTACTAATGATTGCTTATATTTTTTAATGTCTCCGCCTCCCCCATGGAACAAAACCTCCCAAGGATCTTCTGCTACATCTTTTCCGGTTATTTCCTTAATTAACCCGCGTATCTTACCCCAGAAGATTTTTATTTTAGGGCATGTCCACCATAGGTGTGTCATTGTTCCTATCTCCTGGCATCCTCGCCAGCAGTACGCCGTTCTATTTTGATATTTGCTTACTATCTCTGGGGTAAGATAGCTTCTACTTATGCATTTATAGCTCATCTCTGCCGTCCGTACGTCTAGTGCCGAGTTACTTATCAAATCCAAAATTCTCTTAATTGTATTATCATCTTTCTTTGTGCCTAATTCCTTCTCCCATTTATCTATGAATGGAGGTATCTCCAACTGGTCCATCTTCATCAAGACTTTATACATTTTAGAGACTGTATTTCTTGGATCTTCAGTGTCGCATAGCCTCTCAAAGTCCGTAAGTTTATCCCCCGCCCTAATCGGACCTGGTAACCTACTCACAAAATGACACAGCTGGAGATAACGCCACCTATCTAACCCTCGTGTCTCCCTGCCGGCTCTAATTTCCTGCAATGTCATAATTTTACCCCCCCTAATAATGTGTCTTAATTGTATCTTGCCCCAAAGTGCATCATTTCCTCCTATACTTTCTGATCCCGGTGGAAAAAAATTGTTATCTACTAGTGAAATTAGTGGTGAATTGTAGTTTCCAATCACTTTCTTATATACCCTGTCCCAAATTTTAAATACGTTATGTGTTATTACATGTGTGTCTTTATCAAAAATTCTAGCTTGTGGAGGATTCCAGATAACACTTCCAAGTGGTGCTTTACATAAAAATTCCTCTATTCTAACCCAACGTTTTTCATTATCTCGTTTTGCCCATTCGGCCATTCTAGACAGCACTACGGCTTTGTAATAATTCTGAATATCCGGAACTGCTAAACCTCCGTGTATTTTCTTTTGTTTTAGGATCCTGAAAGGAACCCTCGGTTTTTTATTTTTCCATATAAAGCTCATTATAATTTTTTTTAAATTTCTCAAATAATATAGGGGGAGTGGAAGTGGTACCATCTGGAACAGATATGTGATCTTGGGGAGTAGGAACATCTTAATGACGTTTATACGTCCTATCCATGAGAGGGCTTTACGGGCATAATTTTTACAGTCAGTTCTTATAGTGTCTAATAGAGGTAAATAATTTATTGTAAATATTTTCTTGTTTGAGCTAGCCAGCTTTACTCCTAAGTACTTTAGTTCTTTGGTCCATCTAAAGCTATATTCTTTTTTCAATGTGTCTATTTCTATTTTATTTAAATTTATATATATATATATATATATTTCTGACTTTACAAAATTTATTTGAAAGTTGGACAGCTCTCCATATTCCTTTAAGGCATTCATTAACTTGGGCAAGGTGATCGTAGGGTCTGAAATATAGAATAACACGTCGTCAGCAAAAGCTGCAACCTTGTGTTCATCCTCGCCGATCTTAAAACCTCTTATTTCTGGATCTGCCCATATTGTTGCTAAGAGAGGTTCCATAGAGAGAACAAAAAGTAACGGGGACAAGGGGCACCCCTGTCTCGTTCCATTTGCCATCTCAAATGGCTGGGACATTACTCCATTCACTCCTACCTCGGCCGTGGGATGTTGGTACAAAGTTTTGATCCGCAGGATCATTTTGGGTCCGAGTCCCATATTCTCCAAGGTCAGGAACATGAACCCCCAGTCTACCCTGTCGAAAGCCTTCTCGGCATCGATCGACAGCAGTAGTCCTGGAGGTCCGCTCTCCCCTGCTTTTTGGAGCAGGAGCAATGTCCTAACCCCGTTGTCCTTCCCCTCTCTTTTAGGAATGAAACCCACCTGATCTGGGCTAACCAGAGCATTCATTGATCCCTTTAGCCTCTCAGCGAGTATCTTTGCGTAGAGTTTCGTGTCGGTATTAAGAAGAGAGATGGGGCGGTAACTTGAGCATAATGTTTTTTCTTTTCCTTCTTTGAGTAAGATCGTGATGGAAGCCTTTAAGGCCTCCTTGCTCATCTCGTAACCTTCACCTAACCCATTGAAATACTGGCACAGCCTGGGGATCAGAACTTCTTTAAATGTTCTGTAGTGAGTTAATGTAAATCCATCCGGACCTGGACTTTTCCCCGGAGCCATTCCTGCTATTGCTTTTCTCACTTCTTCTTCTGAAATTGGTGTTTCCATACATTCTCTTACCTCTTCTGTAATTTTGGGCAACATTGCTTTTCTTAAATACTTATTATTTCTCTCTCTTCTATTGTTAGGCTGAATGCCCTCTTTTGGAATTGAATATAGCTCCTGATAGTATTTTTTAAATACCTCTGCTACTTTCCTGGAGGAGTACTCTATGTGGCCCTCTTTGGTCTGGATTTTTTCTATAAAATTCCTGGCTTTCCATTTTTGTACTGTTTTTGCTAGGTGTTTACTCGGTTTATTAGCCCATCTGTACCTGTCTCCTGAGATCTTCCTATGTATTGCTCGAACCTCTTGTTCCATTAAGTTTTTCAGCTCTGCCCTTTTAATTATTATGTGTTTATACGTGGCTTGGGACAGTTGTCCTGATTGTGTCTTATGTTTCTGTTCTAACCTGGCTAGCTCTTCTATTAATTTTTGGCGTTCCTTGCCTCTCTCTTTTTTCCGCCTTGACCCTAGCTCTATTAATACTCCTCTTATATAGGCTTTATGGGCCTGCCATAGAGTGGATCCAGATACTTCTCCTGTGTCGTTTTGCATGAAATAATTCTTCAATTCCTTATTGATTCTATTGAACCCTTCCTCCCACCTTATCAGTTCCTCATTTAGGCGCCATTGCCCCAACTGTCTATTTTCTTCGCCTATTTTTATTTCCATGGTCATGGGTGCGTGATCTGAGTAAGTTATGTTTCCTATCCAGGAATCTACCACCTTCTCGATTGCTCTATGGTCAATCAGGCCATGGTCAATCAGGCCATAGTCAATCCGGGAGTACGTCCCGTGCACAGGGGAATAAAACATATAGTCTCGTTTCCTAGGATGATGTACTCTCCATATGTCCACTAATTGCAGGCTGGCCAATTTTTGCCTGATCTTTCTTAGTTGCCCACTGTTCTTCCCCTGTGCACGGGCCATACTATCCGAGCCCGGATCTATACAAAAATTAAAGTCCCCAATTATTATCAGGTGCCCTTTTCTAAACTCTGTCAGCTTCTCCAAGATTTTTGTCACATATTCTATCGGATTTTTATTTGGTGCATATACATTAGCTAGTGTATACTCTTTATCGTTTAGTCTACCTCTTAGGAATAAATATCTGCCTTCTGTATCTACTGATCTTTCTTCTAGCGTGAACCTGACTCTTTTTGAAAATCCGATGGCAACACCGCGTGTTCTGCTTGAAATAGTATCTCCTTGGTACCAGGTCGGGTATTCCCCTGAAAATAGTCTTAATCTTGATTGGTGTGAAATATGTGTTTCCTGGAGGAATACCACCTCTGGTCCAAGCAGTCTAAGCTCGTTAAATATGCTTCGTCTTTTGTGGGCTGCGTTTAGACCTTTAACGTTGTATGTAATGCATTTTATTGTGGTTGATGTCATTTTTCTACATCCCTTCCGTCGCGCTCTGTCTTTAGACCCTGGAGAGATTTTACGCGCCTATCTGTCTTAGACCCTGGAGAGATATCCCTTAATTCCATTATTAAACTTAAAGTGCAACTCCTTCCCAACACCCACGCACCTTCCCGCCCCTCCCACTTTCCCCCTCCCTCTACCCCTCCCTCCCTCTCCCCCTCCTCCCTCCCCCCCTTCCCCCCTTTGGTCTTGACTAGACCCTCAGGCCGATGTGGGTCACAAGCATCGTGGCCCTCCATTGGTCTCCACCTCTAAAGGTGGATCTGTCGGTGTGCCGGCCACCGGTCGGTATTTCCTGGCTACCAGATGTTCTTTCAGCTTCCTGTGGTACCTACCTTTCCTAATTTCTTACTAGTTTCCCCCCGTCCCTCCCCCTCCCCAAAATCCCCCTCCCGCTCCGTTTTTACAGCGATCCTATTCCCAATTCTATCCACCGTTCATTGGACCAATCTATTGTCATAGGGACCTGAAGATCTAGTTTCCTGCAAAATTCGTCTAACTCCTCCGGAAATCTCAACCTAGCTGTTCTGCCGTCTTTATAGCCCAATAGACATGAGGGGAATCCCCATGTGTATTTTATGTTTTGATTTAGCATTTGTTCCAAAAGTGGCTTCAGGAGACGTCTTCTTGTTAAAGTGTCTTTGGCTAAATCTGCAAACACTTGGATCCTGGCCTCCTCATATAGGAGTGGAGTATGCCCTCTCAATTTTGACCATATTTTTTCCTTATCGACGTAATATCTGAACCTCACGATGATGTCGCGGCTTCTTTCTGTTCGACTAACATCCAACCTTCCCACACGGTGCACTCGCTCAATTTTTGGGAAGTCCTCCCCTCCCAGCTCCAGAAGGGGGGAAAAAATAGCCGCCACTATCGCCCTTAGGTCCTCGCCCCTTTTTTCTGGAATGCCACATATTCTCAGGTTCTGTCTACGGCTTCTATTCTCCTGGTCCTCCAGTCTATAGCAAATTTTTATCTGGTTTTGTTGAGTTGTTTTAATTTGTTCTTTTAGATCAGAGATTTCCCGTTCCTGTTGGTCCGTTATGTCTTCCACTCTCTCAACTCTGGCCAAAAGATTACCTAGTTCCATCCTTAGCATATTAATCTCTGTTTTAATTGAGGTTTCCAGAGCTTTAAACATCTCTACGATTTCATTTTTAGTGGGGAGATCTGGATCCAGCCTGTGTTCCATCATTCTGGTTGTTTCATGAGCACTTTCAATCAATGACGACTCTCTGGATGGAATGGGCGTCTGGTCCCCCTTCCCGTTTTGGCCCTTCTTCCTCTTATCCACCATGGTTGACGTTTGGGCTTCTTGGTGGGTGCTTCCAGGGCTCACCCCTCCGGCTAGGTACTGCTTGATTGAGCTCCCAGCAGCACCTCCAGATATATTGTCCTTGGGTGTCTTCGGGGGGCCCCCTTTTCCTGTTTTGGATGTATTTCTGCTCATTATTATATTCCCCTGGATTTTATAAGAGGGGTTTTAGTTGTCTTTATCTTGATAGTGCCAATGAATCTTTATTAATCCAGCCGTAAGACAGTTTTATATTCTTGCCCTTGTCCTCTCACCGATATTCTGTTCCTGGTTAATAGCGGAGTGACAAGTCTATTTCCTGTGAAAAGGATCTGTTATGAAGGTATTGATTATTTTTTAAATGCTTTTATTTTCGGTTTCCTATAAGTGCTAGTATCACAGATTACTAAAAAGTAGTCCCTGTTTCTCTGTTGTTCCGAAGTGTGGTAGCAAAAAGTGAGAGGATGATGAATTTTTAACAACCTTGCCAAAAGACCTTAACGTCTTAGTGTAACAAATACAGCTTCCCCTCTAGTGCAAGGTATTGCCGAGTTATTCCGGTTGATAGTAAGTTACATAAAAGTGTTTAATCCTATACCCTTTAACCTATATCACCAGTCCCAACTTGCACCCAGAGGCCCAACGAATGATGGTATAAATACTGATGGTCTTCAAGGGTAGTTAACGGTAATAAACTACTATGATACTCTTAGCCTTTACCAAAGTATTTTTTGATTTAATTAAAGCTGGTATTCCGGAATTTCTCACTGTCCCTTATTTGCCGCCATCGGTCCTCGTTTGTTGTGGTAAATGTTCCAGAGGCCTCTATTTCCCTTTCAGGGGTTACAAGACCCTGGCCACAGTGATTGATTTTTGCTGATTAAGTTAGTCCAAATCCCTGGATACCGCGTATATCCCACCTGGGGTATATCCTATATGTTTGGGGAATAGTCAGACTAAATGTTGTCTTGGATATTTAGTGACCTGGGTCATCTAGATGCTTCCTGCCTCTCCCCTCCCAGATTTTGTTGAGATTTCAGATGTACGCTGAACCAGAGCTAGTATAGCAGTGTTACAACGGATGTGCGGATGTAAAATGATGCCTTATATGGTATTGTCTATTTGTTCAATTGAATAGACCCGCTATTCCACTCTCATGTTTGTGTCAGTTAAAGAATAGGGTATCGTCCCGTTACTCTTCTCTTGTATTTTAACCTATACGGAGGAAATCGGCCATTGCTGCAAGGACCCAGTTAGGTCCCAAAATACACCTCCAGATGTTTTTAACAGTGCTGTAATATGTTGTCTAAAGTTCTGTTATTAACCAGGTTTCTTACACAGATATTATAAGCGGTCACCTTCTCTGATTTACCAGACAATAAGCAAGTCCCTTGTGGAATTATTCAGCAGGTTTCATACTTTATCCCCTCCTCTATGAATAAAAACCCATATTCAGTGCTCTTCTTACCTTTTAAAGTTCAGGTAGGGACAAGTACCTCTTACCGTCAGCCTTGTCAGCCAGCGTCTGTACTTGCCAGGATAACGGGCCGGTGTCAGCTACTTGTGTTCTCCATTGGGGAGGTCCTTTGATGAACACGGCGGGGTTAGGAGATCTCGGTCAGCTGGTCTCTCTGCGGCCGAGCCGCTCCGGTCCCCGCACACGGCGCCAGTAAGAGGAGGGGAGAGGGGAGGGAGAGGTGCGGGAGTCCACCGGCGAAACGGGAACCTAACTTCGCTGTGCCGCTGAGCCCGGTTCTCTCCGGGTAACAGCTCATGACGCTTGGCTGCAGTGTTGAGGCACCTCTCTCCATTCCCCCGCTACGCCGCACCGTCTGTCCTGTCCGCTTAGGACGCCCAGGAAGCGAGGCCGCCAGGACGCCAATTCACCGCCACACCTCCAGATCCTCCCTTCCTGACTGACGTCTCACGTCATCCCCCTCCCGCCTTTGTGATCTATCTTCTAAGCAAAAAAAAATTGCGATTCTCATTTTAGCCAGAATCGTGCAGCTCTACTATAATATGTTAACAGTTATGAACATGTGACTATAAAAATGTGATATATGTATTGTTATGTAAAAGTGAAACGAGCTTCAGCCATAAAGATGAGTGGTCACATCTTCTCCTGTGTGTGTAATTCTTTGCAGTACCCGCCGAGCTGATCACATTACCTCATCGCGTCTACGATCATCGGCTCTCTTCATTTAAATTTTGAGACCGGTAATCTATCATTGTAATTAATTTGTATTCAGAGTTTAATATCAGGCTGTAGTGCTTCAATTGGTCATTATTCCAGGATCCTGAACTCCTACATACAGAAGGGTCTCTTCCCCTTTCTTGTTCAGTTGGCCACACTGAGCTCACACCCCCAACTCACCAGAGGATTTGTCTTCAGGCAGGGCGGTCCCCTCTCTCTTCTTCATGCTCATGTAGAAATCATTCAGCATAGGTTTCTGGAATAGAACCACTTTCACCGTCTGAAGAGAACGGACCGATTTAGATTTGATGAAGTCCACCAAACCATCGAGGATTGAGTCGGCCACTGTGGAGGCGGATAATCCCCCCGCACCTATATCAACCAGACAAAAATGTTTACCAGAGATATTTACTGACCACAAAATGTAACTTTTACTTCAATAAATGTAAAGGTAAAAGACATTGATCAGAGGAACCTGACCTCCGGAGCCTCTGCTGTACAAAGCTGGCATCAGAGAAGGCCCCTCCCACTACTTAGTGCAAAGATGGAGGGAACCCCTCATAATGGGCACAGCAGGTGCGTAGACATGGGAACTCAGCACAGGGATGGTGGGAATCCCCATAATGGGTACAGCGGGTGTACAGACCCGGGAACTCAGCACAGGGATGGTGGGAACCCCTCATAATGGGCACAGCGGGTGTACAGACCCGGGAACTCAGCACAGGGATGGTGGGAACCCCTCATAATGGGCACAGCGGGTGTACAGACCCGGGAACTCAGCACAGGGATGGTGGGAACCCCTCATAATGGGCACAGCGGGTGTACAGACCCGGGAACTCAGCACAGGGATGGTGAGAACTCCTCATAATGGGCACAGCGGGTGTACAGATCCGGGAACTCAGCACAGGGATGGTGGGAACCCCTCATAATGGGCACAGCGGGTGTACAGACCTGAGAACTCAGCACAGGGATGGTGGGAACCCCTCATAATGGGCACAGCGGGTGTACAGACCCAGGAACTCAGCACAGGGATGGTGGGAACCCCTCATAATGGGCACAGCAGGTGTACAGACCCCGGAACTCAGTACAGGGATGGTGGGAACCCCTCATAATGGGCACAGCGGGTGTACAGACCCGGGAACTCAGCACAGGGATGGTGGGAACCCCTCATAATGGGAACAGCGCGTGTGTAGGCCTGGGAACTCAGCACAGGGATGGTGGGAACCTCTCATATTGGGCACAGCGGGTGTGTAGGCCTGGGATTTAGCTCTTCACTTTCTATCAAACACTAAAATCTAAGTTCTGTCTGGGCTGATCCCATTACTCATCTCTTAAGCTTATATCACACTTGTGATCCTGAGGGCAATATTGCTATGGAGGACACAGCAAGGAGGTGAAACATTCACCTGCTTGGGTGAGTAGGCCTCATGCTGGTTGGATGAGTGAGGTATACAGGTACATTTTAGCAATCTTGAACTGAGTCGGATGGTTATTGGGTGCAGCTGAGAGGAACACATATTTTATCTTGCACATGGAAGTAGAACTGTCTGTGATGCATTGATCATACCTGTTCCCAGAGCGGGGAAGGTGACAGAAGAGGCCTGATGCTTCTTGCATGCCTGCAGGATTTTGCGGACAATTTTCTGAATGGATGTTGGATTTTTTGATACTGTCACATGGAGAATCCATTTACAGTGTTTGATGTTTCCAGAATTGGTGATGACGAATCTCTTATGAGGTTGGGTACCTGTCAGAGATGGAAACTTTAGCTGGTAATATACTGTAGATATTCCTGAATAACACTAACTAGGCTTAAAAATGTCCCTTCTCCCCTGCGGCTACCTCTGCTGACTAACCTGTGGAAAAAAATGTATAAACCAGAGGTGTAGCAAGAACCTTCAGGTCCCCGGTACAAGAGACCAAGAAGGGCCCGCCCCCCAGACCCACCTCCCTTCCCTCCGAGACTGGGGCCCTTTACTCCCATTGCAGGGCCCTTTATTACGGTCCAACTTTGGGACCCTTTCACATGTTCTGCAGTGGACCCCCTTCCTGCCTTCTTGGGTAAGGTTGCCACCTTTTCTTCAAGCCAAATCTGAACACTTTAGCTCCACACAGCAAATATTATTTGTGTAGTAAACACTATACATATATTTTGTGAATAAATAACATTTCTAATCATATGGATTTATTCACAAGAGTTCCCCCTAGCATCAGAATCAACAGAGTTCCCCTTTATATCTGAGCCTCAGAGTTCCTTTTTACTGTAAGGGGGACTCTGCAGAATTTGATGTAAGTGATAAGTAAGAACTCTGGGGACTTCAATTTAAGGGGAACATTGAGAACTCTGATGTAAGGCAAAATGCAGCAGTTCTGGTAACCAGAGCCCCCACTTACATCAGAGTCTGCAGAGCCCCCACTTACATCAGAGTCTGCAGAGCCCCCCTTACATCAGAGTCTGCAGAATTTCCACTTACACTGTAAAGGATATCGCTGTGGACTCTGGAACTCTAACATAAGGGGTGCGCTGGGAACCCTGATTTAAGGGGGGCTCTGATGTAAGGGGGGATGCTGAGGACTCTGGTGTAAATGGGAACTCTGATGTAAGGGGTCTCTGCTCACCAAAGCCCCCTCTTACATCAGAGTCCACAGATCACCTCTTACATTTGAGTCCCCCTTACAGTCAGGTCCATAAATATTGGGACATCGACACAATTCTAATCTTTTTGGCTCTATACACCACCACAATGGATTTGAAATGAAACAGACAAGATGTGCCTTAACTGCAGACTTTCAGCTTTAATTTGAGGGTATTTACATCCAAATCAGGTGAACGGTGTAGGAATTACAACAGTTTGTATATGTGACTCCCACTTTTTAAGGGACCAAAAGTAATGGGACAATTGGCTGCTCAGCTGTTCCATGGCCAGGTGTGTGTTATTCCCTCATTATCCCATTTACAAGGAGCAGATAAAAGGTCCAGATTTCATTTCAAGTGTACTATTTGCATTTGGAATCTGTTGCTGTCAACTCTCAATATGAGATCCAAAGAGCTGTCACTATCAGTGAAGCAAGCCATCATTAGGCTGAAAAAACAAAACAAACCCATCAGAGAGATAGCAAAAACATTAGGTGTGGCCAAATCAACTGTTTGGAACTTAAAAAGAAAGAACGCACCGGTAAACTCAGTAACACCAAAAGACCCGGAAGACCACGGAAAACAACTGTGGTGGATGACCGAAGAATTCTATCCCTGGTGAAGAAAACACCCTTCACAACAGTTGGCCAGATGAAGAACACTCTCCAGGAGGTAGGTGTATGTGTGTCAAAGTCAACAATCAAGAGAAGACTTCACCAGAGTGAATACAGAGGGTTCACCACAAGATGTAAACCATTGGTGAGCCTCAAAAACAGGAAGGCCAGATTAGAGTTTGCCAAACAACATCTAAAAAAGCCTTCAGAGTTCTGGAACAACATCCTAGGGACAGATGAGACCAAGATCAACTTGTACCAGAGTGATGGGAAGAGAAGAGTATGGAGAAGGAAAGGAACTGCTCATGATCCAAAGCATACCACCTCATCAGTGAAGCATGGTGGTGGTAGTGTCATGGCGTGGGCATGTATGGCTGCCAATGGAACTGGTTCTCTTGTATTTATTGATGATGTGACTGCTGACAAAAGCAGCAGGATGAATTCTGAAGTGTTTCAGGCAATATTATCTTCTCATATTCAGCAAAATGCTTCAGAACTCATTGGACGGAGCTTCACAGTGCAGATGGACAATGACCCGAAGCAAACTGCGAAAGCAACCAAAGAGTTTTTTAAGGGAAAGAAGTGGAATGTAATGCAATGGCCAAGTCAATCACCTGACCTGAATCCGATTGAGCATGCATTTCACTTGCTGAAGACAAAACTGAAGGGAAAATGCCCCAAGAACAAGCAGGAACTGAAGACAGTTGCAGTAGAGGCCTGGCAGAGCATTACCAGGGATGAAACCCAGCATCTGGTGATGTCTATGCCTTCCAGACTTCAGGCTGTAATTGACTGCAAAGGATTTGCAACCAAGTATTAAAAAGTTTGATGGATTGTTAAACTGTCCCATTACTTTTGGTCCCTTAAAAAGTGGGAGGCACATATACAAACTGTTGTAATTCCTACACCGTTCACCTGATTTGGATGTAAATACCCTCAAATTAAAGCTGAAAGTCTGCAGTTAAAGCACATCTTGTCCGTTTCATTTCAAATCCATTGTGGTGGTGTATAGAGCCAAAAAGATTAGAATTGTGTCGATGTCCCAATATTTATGGACCTGACTGTAACTGGGGAGAGTACTTATGCTGGAATAGGGGAAAGAGGATTTTGCTGGGGAGGATGAGGGGGGGGGGGGGGGGGGGGGTTCTGCTGGAAGGGAGAACCTGGAGGAGAGGATCTGTGCTAGAGGTGGAGAGAGGATTTTTGCTGAGAGGGGGATTGGGTGAAGATGAATTTGTCCTGGGGGGATTTGAAGAGACGTCCTTCACGTTGCACCCTATCACAAACATGGGCATGGTGTGAGGGAGGTCCCAGCATGGACAGTAGGGGTGGGGGGCTGCATTGTGGAGGGGAGTGGGGCAGCAGCTGGACAGTGGAGTGGAAGAGCATCAAAAATCAAAATGCACCTTTGCCTGTGTAGAGAAAATTCTTGCACCGGCTCTTCTGCTACTGATAACCGCCCCCTGACTTGGCCCCCCACCACTCCCCACCGCTGCTAGCCCAGTGCTGCCAGTCTGACCTTCCAACCTCCATTAGTGCCCCCAATGTCAGCCACTTGCTGTCAGAACTCTCCTCCTGCACCACTGCAGCTCATATTCCTGGGGTCGGCGATGGGTATGTTGGTTCTCCTGTCATGGGTGATCTGCTCACTCAACTGGTCACTAACATCCTGTTTATAAGCCTTTTGGATGCTGGCAGTGCAGGTCTTACATGCCGGTAAAATCTATAACATTTATGGCAGTACCTAAATGCATGTGGAACACAGTGGCGGAAATGCCAGGGTCACAAACTTTGCACTTGCGACTGGACCCTGGTGTTCTACCACCGTGTGGGGGCCCCAGAATGGCAGGAAGGAGGCAGCTGTGGGACCCTAATAAAGCACCCCGTGAGAATAGTAAAGGGGCCCAGGACCAGAGGTCAGGGGGGCCCTTCATGGTTACCTGCACCGGGGCCCTATAGGTTGTAGTTATGCCTCTAGCTGGGACCAAAGCAGCTGCCCTTTGAGCTGAGCTCTGCCGCCACCCCCGTCATGCTCTAAACCTGAGTGACAGTCCCCCACTTTTCTAGTGGCGGCGGGGCTGAAACAGCAAACGGCGGTCCCGATGAGCAGCACGAGGCTGGCTAGAACAAACAGCCCAGGAGGGAGTGGGAGAAGACCTCACCACCGGCCACCCTGACCTGAGCAGCAGCGGGTGCCGCATCCCCCAGAGGAACTGCAGTAATTTAGGTACAGATAACATGAGGGATGTACACCACAGGCTGGACCGGACTTATGCCAGGGCTGTGCCAGGGAGAGAGCAAGCAGTAGTGGAATAGGGCAGCCATGACGTGGGTGGTGTGCTCTGCTTCTCCTAACATTCACCTGGCATGGATTAATGGCCATCGCTCCTCAGGACTCTCTGCAGGGGGCACTCTGGAGGTACTATCTATCTGCCCCCAGAGTGCTCCCTTACTTCCTCCCTTTACTTCCTCCAGAATGCCCCTTTACTTTCTCCAGAATGCCCCTTAGTACAGTAGTACTAAGGGGGCACTCTGGAGGAGGATGTAAGGCACACTCCAGAGGATGTAAGGAGGCACTAAGGGGGCACCCCGAAGGATGGAAGGGGGCTCTGACTAAGTTAGTGCCTCCAGAGTGCCCCTTTACATCCTTCGGAGTGCCCCACCACCAAGATGGTATAGCAGTGGCTGACAGATTATCAGGAGGTGATATTGCACTCCTCTTCCTCCTCTCTCCACTAACTACCCCCCGCCATACACTCCGCACTCCTCTCCGGTACATATTACCCCCCCCCCCTCCATACACTCCGCACTCCTCTCCGGTACATACTACTCACCTCCATACACTCCACACTCCTCTCCTGTACATACTACTCACCTCCATACACTCCGCACTCCTCTCCTGTACATACTACTCACCTCCATACACTCCACACTCCTCTCCTGTACATACTACTCACCTCCATACACTCCGCACTCCTCTCCTGTACATACTACTCACCTCCATACACTCCACACTCCTCTCCTGTACATACTACTCACCTCCATACACTCCACACTCCTCTCCTGTACATACTACTCACCTCCATACACTCTGCACTCCTCTCCTGTACATACTACTCACCTCCATACACTCCACACTCCTCTCCTGTACATATTACTCACCTCCATACACTCCGCACTCCTCTCCTGTACATACTACTCACCTCCATACAGTCTGCACTCCTCTCCTGTACATACTACTCACCTCCATACACTCCGCACTCCTCTCCTGTACATACTACTCACCTCCATACACTCCACACTCCTCTCCTGTACATATTACTCACCTCCATACACTCCGCACTCCTCTCCTGTACATACTACTCACCTCCATACACTCCATACTCCTCTCCTGTACATACTACTCACCTCCATACACTCCTCACTCCTCTCCTGTACATACTACTCACCTCCATACACTCCGCACTCCTCTCCTGTACATACTACTCACCTCCACACACTCCGCACTCCTCTCCTGTACATACTACTCACCTCCATACACTCCGCACTCCTCTCCTGTACATACTACTCACCTCCATACACTCCATACTCCTCTCCTGTACATACTACTCACCTCCATACACTCCATACTCCTCTCCTGTACATACTACTCACCTCCATACACTCCGCACTCCTCTCCTGTACATACTACTCACCACCATACACTCCACACTCCTCTCCTGTACATACTACTCACCTCCATACACTCCGCACTCCTCTCCTGTACATACTACTCACCTCCATACACTCCATACTCCTCTCCTGTACATACTACTCACCTCCATACACTCCATACTCCTCTCCTGTACATACTACTCACCTCCATACACTCCACACTCCTCTCCTGTACATACTACTCACCTCCATACACTCCGCACTCCTCTCCTGTACATACTACTCACCTCCATACACTCCATACTCCTCTCCTGTACATACTACTCACCTCCATACACTCCGCACTCCTCTCCTGTACATACTACTCACCTCCATACACTCCGCACTCCTCTCCTGTACATACTACTCACCTCCATACACTCCGCACTCCTCTCCTGTACATATTACTCACCTCCATACACTCCACACTCCTCTCCTGTACATACTACTCACCTCCATACACTCCGCACTCCTCTCCTGTACATACTACTCACCTCCATACACTCCGCACTCCTCTCCTGTATATACTACTCACCTCCATACACTCCACACTCCTCTCCTGTACATACTACTCACCTCCATACACTCCGCACTCCTCTCCTGTATATACTACTCACCTCCATACACTCCACACTCCTCTCCTGTACATATTACTCACCTCCATACACTCCACACTCCTCTCCTGTACATATTACTCACCTCCATACACTCTGCACTCCTCTCCTGTACATACTACTCACCTCCATACACTCCGCACTCCTCTCCTGTATATACTACTCACCTCCATACACTCCACACTCCTCTCCTGTACATATTACTCACCTCCATACACTCCACACTCCTCTCCTGTACATATTACTCACCTCCATACACTCCGCACTCCTCTCCTGTACATATTACCCCCCCCTCCATACACTCCACACTCCTCTCCTGTACATACTACTCACCTCCATACACTCCATACTCCTCTCCTGTACATACTACTCACCTCCATACACTCCGCACTCCTCTCCTGTACATATTACTCACCTCCATACACTCCACACTCCTCTCCTGTACATACTACTCACCTCCATACACTCCACACTCCTCTCCTGTACATACTACTCACCTCCATACACTCCGCACTCCTCTCCTGTACATACTACTCACCTCCATACACTCCATACTCCTCTCCTGTACATACTACTCACCTCCATACACTCCGCACTCCTCTCCTGTACATACTACTCACCTCCATACACTCCGCACTCCTCTCCTGTACATACTACTCACCTCCATACACTCCGCACTCCTCTCCTGTATATACTACTCACCTCCATACACTCCACACTCCTCTCCTGTACATACTACTCACCTCCATACACTCCGCACTCCTCTCCTGTACATATTACTCACCTCCATACACTCCGCACTCCTCTCCTGTACATACTACTCACCTCCATACACTCCATACTCCTCTCCTGTACATACTACTCACCTCCATACACTCCGCACTCCTCTCCTGTACATATTACTCACCTCCATACACTCCACACTCCTCTCCTGTACATACTACTCACCACCATACACTCCGCACTCCTCTCCTGTACATACTACTCACCTCCATACACTCCGCACTCCTCTCCTGTACATACTACTCACCTCCATACACTCCACACTCCTCTCCTGTACATACTACTCACCCCTCACCCCTATACACTCCGCACTCCTCTCCTGTACATACTACTCACCTCCATACACTCCGCACTCCTCTCCTGTACATACTACTCACCTCCATACACTCCGCACTCCTCTCCTGTACATACTACTCACCTCCATACACTCCGCACTCCTCTCCTGTACATATTACACCCCCCCCCTCCATACACTCCACACTCCTCTCCTGTACATACTACTCACCCCTCACCCCTATACACTCCGCACTCCTCTCCTGTACATACTACTCACCTCCATACACTCCGCACTCCTCTCCTGTACATACTACTCACCTCCATACACTCCGCACTCCTCTCCTGTACATACTACTCACCTCCATACACTCCGCACTCCTCTCCTGTACATACTACTCACCTCCATACACTCCGCACTCCTCTCCTGTACATACTACTCACCTCCATACACTCCGCACTCCTCTCCTGTATATACTACTCACCTCCATACACTCCACACTCCTCTCCTGTACATACTACTCACCTCCATACACTCCGCACTCCTCTCCTGTACATATTACTCACCTCCATACACTCCGCACTCCTCTCCTGTACATACTACTCACCTCCATACACTCCATACTCCTCTCCTGTACATACTACTCACCTCCATACACTCCGCACTCCTCTCCTGTACATATTACTCACCTCCATACACTCCACACTCCTCTCCTGTACATACTACTCACCACCATACACTCCGCACTCCTCTCCTGTACATACTACTCACCTCCATACACTCCGCACTCCTCTCCTGTACATACTACTCACCTCCATACACTCCACACTCCTCTCCTGTACATACTACTCACCCCTCACCCCTATACACTCCGCACTCCTCTCCTGTACATACTACTCACCTCCATACACTCCGCACTCCTCTCCTGTACATACTACTCACCTCCATACACTCCACACTCCTCTCCTGTACATACTACTCACCCCTCACCCCTATACACTCCGCACTCCTCTCCTGTACATACTACTCACCTCCATACACTCCACACTCCTCTCCTGTACATACTACTCACCCCTCACCCCTATACACTCCGCACTCCTCTCCTGTACATACTACTCACCTCCATACACTCCGCACTCCTCTCCTGTACATACTACTCACCTCCATACACTCCACACTCCTCTCCTGTACATACTACTCACCTCCATACACTCCACACTCCTCTCCTGTACATACTACTCACCTCCATACACTCTGCACTCCTCTCCTGTACATACTACTCACCTCCATACACTCCACACTCCTCTCCTGTACATACTACTCACCTCCATACACTCTGCACTCCTCTCCTGTACATACTACTCACCTCCATACACTCCACACTCCTCTCCTGTACATACTACTCACCTCCATACACTCCACACTCCTCTCCTGTACATACTACTCACCTCCATCCACTCCTCTCCTGTACATACTCCATACACTCCTCACTCCTCTCCTGTACGTATTACTTACCTCCATACACTCCGCACTCCTCTCCTGTAGATACTACTCACCTCCATACACTCCACACTCCTCTCCTGTACATACTACTCACCTCCATACACTCCGCACTCCTCTCCTGTAGATACTACTCACCTCCATACACTCCGCACTCCTCTCCTGTACATATTACTCACCTCCATACACTCCGCACTCCTCTCCTGTACATACTACTCACCTCCATACACTCCGCACTCCTCTCCTGTACATATTACTCACCTCCATACACTCCGCACTCCTCTCCTGTACATACTACTCACCTCCATACACTCCACACTCCTCTCCTGTACATACTACTCACCTCCATACACTCTGCATTCCCTATAACATTACCACATTCTGCACTATATAAGTCATCTCAGACTCTCTTTAACAACACCCCCTTTAAGCCAATGTTTAGTGCAATTTAAGACATGTCCACTGTTCACCACAACGTGCTTTGCCGCCATATTGTTGTTCTTCTTGATGCCTAGGGCCCACTTTTGATCTTACACACGGGCCACTGATTTCATACACCCCTGCCCCAAAAATCTGCAAAAAAAAGTCAAAAATCATCTTTTTTTGGGGGGGGGGTGGGTGTCCCTGAATGGCAGTTTGGCAATGTGGTCACCCTACCCTTCGCTGGCGGACATATCCCCACTCTGCAAACACTTCTCTGCATCCTCAGGAACTTTCCGTTACCAAAACGGGTCTCAACTGGCGTCAGTCTGCCCCGGTCCGCTCCTTAGAGCGGGCTGCAGGAGAACTAACACTGGGAGACACTGTGACAATACTTAAATACATCTTCATAAAATAAAACACCATCCTGTTCTTGGAAATCAACATCTGCCTTGACACATTCAATGGTAATTAGATGAAGGTGTCTCTGTTACCTGTGTGGGTATAGACACTGGAGGACATTTTCTGGCATTCATTATAACTGAAGAAGTGACTTGGAGAAGCTTTCAAATATCTTTAACAGGTAGAAGGAAAAAAACAAGGGACGCGCTCCACTAGTGTAAAACCTCCTTTATTGGTAATATGACAAGAAAGAGAACAAGATGCTCTCACATGGTTCCAATGAAAACACGCCTGTCACAGAACTTGTAATGTAAACCAGAGTGATCCCATCCACCGAGCCGGGGAGCTGCTCTAAGATGTATTCCTGCATACAGCCAGGGACTCTGAGCCAAGAGCTTCCGCTGGAGGCAGGGCGGAGACACTCAAACCAATACAGCCTGTGGCACTTGTAATGAAGAGTCAAGATGGCTGTGGGCACCGATCCAATGTGCCGGGGGAGTCACAGAACGCAAGTCCGTGTACTGTGGATACTGAAACACGTTTCTGAAGACGTGGCCTCCTTCTTCAGGCATGCTCAGTAGCGCTCCTCCATCTACCTAAAAGCAGATCCTGGGTTAGAGTCCCAGGAGGAGGCATTAACCCCTTACTATCAGATGGCTTACTAAGTGGCATATGTACAGTATATGTATATACACGTTCTGAGCTATCCATCAGCAGTACTATATACCTAAAAATAATTATAATAAGAAACTTGTCACTACTTGGATGAGAAATATACACATATATACATAATTATGTCATAAAAAACATCATATTCCAAAATCATTAAACTTGGCGTCCCTGGCTGTATGCAGGAATACATCTTAGAGCAGCTCCCCGGCTCGGTGGGCCGTGTTTTCATTGGAACCATGTGAGAGCATCTTGTGGTCTTTCTTGTTCCCAATAAAGGAGGTTTTACACTAGGGGAGCGCTTTCCTTGTTTTGTTTTTTTTTCCCTTCTTCCTTTCGTTACAGATTGCAGCCCAGAACTTGTTGACAATCTCCTAGGGGAGCAGCTCTACCTGGTTCACCTAATTAGGACAGTGGATATCTAGGTTGAAGAGTGCAGGATTAGAAATCTTTTTTTGTGAAAATATCTTCAACAGAACAAATCAAGCAGAATGTGGCCATTTATTACTAGCTACAGTATACCATGACTTGGATAAATGAGAACCTTCACAGACATATAAAGATGTACATGGCATGGCCTTTACTGGCACCGGGTGAGCGTCCATCAATAGTAATACCCAACGGTTTAAACCCATTTCTCTCTATATCTTCCCTACGTCTGTCACATTATGTTGGTGCATTGTCTATTCTGGTATAAAGGCAAAAACAAAGAATAAAACAAGAATGGTCCAGTGCAGAGCTTTACCCAGAGCCGCAGCAGATGATACAACAGACGGTCCAGCAGCTTCCAGAATCGCTTTTGAAACTCCTGCAAATAAAAAACATAAAACACAATGAGGCTCAATTCACAGAGATTCAACACAAGGTTGTGTCCTTATTTATCCATGTGACTGTCATTTTCACATCTTATTGGACTCAACCAAAAACAAGTATCCTTTATCCTGGTATGTTAGCTTTGTGAATTAGGTCCGGTGTCAACTCAACAGAGAGATGAGCCCAACAAAATTCATATTCCCTCATCTACGAGTCTTTACATCTATAACTCATACAAAGCCCTTCACAATCTGATGTCTCTATACATTCCCTCACCAGTTTCCAGATACAACCACACATGACCCCCCCTCCCCCCTACTCCAGTCATGTCCTCACACTCCACCACCCAGACCTTCTCTGGGATTCCCCTCCCCCATCCCGATCACCTCTACAGGCATCAAGTGCCCTCTTCACACTCCTCTCCTCAGGTTGTAGTTTTTTATGCTATACTAATCATTGTATGCATTGTATGCATTGTATTATCTGTACTACGCACCCCTGTTCTATCTAGGACTCTGAACATAGAACAAAATTATGACCTCTTTTTTTCTGGATTTCTTCATGAGTGATTTACAATCTACACCAATCAGCCATAACTTTATGACAGGTAAAGTGAATAACATTGATTATTTTGTTACCTGAAAGTGGGTGGGATATATTAGGCAGCAAGTGAACATGATGTCCCTGAAGTTGATGTGTTGAAAGCAGAAAAAAATAGGCAGGTGTCAGGATATCAGCAACTTTGACAAGAACCAAATTGTAATCACTAGACCTGTGTCCACAGCCATAAACACCTACGATGGGGACGTGAGCATCAGAACTGGAGCACAGAGCAATGGAAGAAGGTGGCTTGGTCTGATAAATCATGTTTTCTTTTACATAATGTGGATGGCCGGGTGTGTGTGCGTCACTTACCTGGGAAAGAGGTGGCACCAGGATGTACTATGGGAAGTCTGATCCATGGAGGCCCCACCTTGCAACTTGCAGGACCCTAAAGGATCTGCCAGATACCACAGCATACCTTCAGAGGTCTAGTGGAGCCCATGACTCGATGGGTCAGGGCTGTTTTGGCAGCAAAAGGGGGACATACTGGATAGTCATAGAGTTATGGCTGATTGTTGTATAATCTGATATTCAGATGTTGGGGGTCGGAATGAATCACCTTTGCACAGAGTGAAGTCTCGGTTGGAAGAATTTACAATGACGTCAGTGTCCTCTTTAGTTATATCGCCAGTCTTCACCTGATAAGTGATAGATCCGATCTTCATTTCATGAACCCCGAGTGACGGGTTTGTTACCGTCCCAAAGAATGCTGCAAAACAGAAGGGATAGGAATGTATGGCAGATGTATGTAGACCCCCTTCCCAAATGACAGATTTCAGGTGGCTTCAGTGAATGGTCCTGGTAATACTACATCGTACAAAGACATCGTAGACAATTGTGCCCTGACAATTTTGTGGTAACAGTTCTGGGTAGACCCTTTTTTTGTTCCAGAATGACTGTGCCCCTCCTGTGTACAAAGCCAGCTCCATAAAGACATGGTGTGACCAGCTTGGTGTGGAGGAACTCGAGTGTCCTGCACAGAGCCCTGACCTCACCCCTACTGATCACCTTTGGGATGAAATGGATCTCTGATGGTGAGTCGGGTCTTCAATACCTGACCTCACAAATGGGCACAAATTCCCATAGACACCCTTCAAAACCTAGTGGAAAGTCTTCCCAGAAGAGTGGAGACTACGAGGGGAAGGGCGGTGAGCAACTCCATATTGATGGCCATTAATTTGGAATGGAATGTTCAACAAGCTCATGTAGGTGTGATGGCCAAGGGTTCAAAGACTTTTGGTCATACAGTATATATTAAATTAGAATCTGATATGAAGTGTTCCTTTGTATATTATAAAATATATGGAATAGTTTGAGTAAATAAACTCCTTATAGCAGACATAGATTAATATTACATAAACATACTTGACCCCGTCCCAGCTGATTTCATGTTGGTGGCCCCGCTAGTGGCAGCATCAGTGCAGTTTTCCAGTTGGCTTGTAAATGCCTGTAAATACATAAACCAAGAAAACATCCACTATACAGCAAGAAAAACATATATGAGATACAGGTAATGTGACTTTGGAAGTGAGGTGGCCAGGGTCTAGTGGGATGAAGGAGAGGCTTTCTATAATCTTATGCACTACAATGATACCTTCTATAAAGAGTCTTTGAAAATCCATGTTTCTGTTTGTAGTCACCAAATCATCCTGTATGTGTATCCTGTTCAAGTCGCCTGCACTATCACCTTCCTCATTATTTGTCAACTGACACTCCTGTAGGATGCAAGGGCCAAATTCCTCACTCCTTTGTTTTTTCAGATTTTTCCAACAGGTCCTACACAGCTCCAGCCCCATCTCCATGCACCTAATGATGGCTCTGTGCTTGCCGGGGACAAGGAGCAAGATACCCCACCACCCAGATGGCCATGCAGGAATATTCAACCTCTAGACTAAGAGCATCACAATAAACATGAGATCTCCATTACCTTGATGGTGTCCCTGTCACTGGGGTGAAGGACCAAATGAACTTCTACAAGATTCTGTACTTTGTTTTGGCAGCTAAACTGGAAAATCTCATCGAACATCACAAATGCCACCAAATCCTTCGGAAAGCCAAGATTGCCGGTCCCAATAGCTGGAAAAGATATTGACTTCCGCTGGTTCTGCTCTACCAGCGCCAAACAGTTTTTGATATTTGTGCGAAGAATCTGAAACAGAGAGTCCAAGGTTAAAGGGTAACTCTGGGCAAGATTTTTTTTTAAAAATCACATATATTTAATTTGCAATTCTATAGTGCTTTTCTCCCTGGGGACTAAAAAGGGTTTAGGCGGTGGGGCAGCCATCTTGGGAGCACCTAGTTTAGCCAACTGACCTACCAGTCTAACATTAGATGTGGCCAAATCAACTGTTTGGAAGATCCTTAAAAAGAAAGAATGCACCGGTGAGATTAGCAACACCAAAAGACCCGGAAGACCATGGAAAACAACTGTGGTGGATGACCGAAGAATTCTTTCCCTGGTGAAGAAAACACCCTTCACAACAGTTGGCCAGATGAAGAACACTCTCCAGGAGGTAGGTGTATGTGTGTCAAAGTCAAAAATCAAGAGAAGACTTCACCAGAGTGAATACAGAGGGTTCACCACAAGATGTAAACCATTGGTGAGCCTCAAAAACAGTTCTGGAACAACATTCTATGGACAGATGAGACCAAGATCAACTTGTACCAGAGTGATGGGAAGAGAAGAGTATGGAGAAGGAAAGGAACTGCTCATGATCCAAAGCATACCACCTCATCAGTGAAGCATGGTGGTGGTAGTGTCATGACATGGGCATGTATGGCTTCCAATGGAACTGGTTCTCTTGTATTTATTGATGATGTGACTGCTGACAAAAGCAGCAGGATGAATTCTGAAGTGTTTCGGACAATATAATCTGCTCATATTCAGCAAAATGCTTCAGAACTCATTGGACGGCGCTTCACAGTGCAGATGGACAATGACCCGAAGCATACTACGAAAGCAAGCAAAGAGCGCTGTTTTAGCCGTGCTTTTCGTCCGCTAGCGGGTGCTTTTTACAAAAAAAAATGTAAAAAGTCCCATGTTGCGGTGCATTTAAAGCAATTTTAAGGTGCTCTGGAAGCGTTGCCCATTCATTGCAATAGGCAGGGGGCGTTTTGGGAGTGCAGGTTACAGCGCAAAAAATAAAAACCGCAGAGGTGATCAAATACCATCAAAAGAAAGCTCTATTTGTGGGAAAAAAACAACATCAATTTTGTTTGGGTACAGCGTCGCACGACCGCGCAATTGTCAGTTAAAGCGACGCAGTGCCGCATCGCAAAAAATGGACTGGTCATTGAGCAGCCAAATCTTCCGGGGGTGAAATGGTTAAATAACATTTCTAATCATGTAACTTTAATAACAAGAGTTCACCCTTACATCAGAGTCAACAGAGTTCCCCTTTAAATATGAATCCACAGAGCTCCCCTTTACATCTCAATCAAAAGAGTTTACCATTACATCTGAATCCGCAGAGTTTCCCCCTACATCTGAACTGGCAGAGTTCCCTTACACTGTAAGGGGTGACTCTGAAGACTCTGATGATGATAGAAAACTCTGATGTAAGGGGGTCTCTGCTCACCAAAACCCCCCTTACATGAGAGTCCACAGTCCTTTCCTTTTCTGGCTGCTGGGCTTCAAACTTCCCACATACACGGGACACAGGAGGAGCAGAACCAGCTTTCTCTCTCCTCTCCCATCCATGTGGGGGGAGGGGGCAACTATAGCTCCCAACTGATCCCTGATTTTGAGGGACTGTCCCTGATTTGGAGCAATGTCCCTCTGTCCCTCATCCCTCCTCATTTGTCCCTCATTTTGGTCTGATCTATATAGTTGTATATAAAATGCACTTTTTATCCATCAAAAAGTGTTTCCCAGTGCTAAATCTTTCATCTGATTTCTAAATTGCTGCAGTTATAAATTACAATATAAAGGAATAGTAATGGTAAAAAAGCACTTGTGGGTTTAATCAATCTTGTTTTTTGTACAATTCTCCTTTAAGGGGGCGTGGTAGGGGATGCGTCCTATGCCTGCATACTTTTGCTGATAGGTGTCCCTCATTCCCATCTCAAAAAGTTGGGAGGTATGGGCAACTGTCAGTACTGGCTCTGGGCTGTGAGAGAGAGACTCTCTCAGCTTAGAGCTCTGCAGCTGCTGGGGAGCAACAGTCCAGGCTCTTGGGGCCCCCCACAGTGGCGGAACTCCAGGGTCGGTCACAGGTGTGATCTTTGCGACCCCGGTAGTTCCGCCACTGCTCTTTATTATTATTAAATCTAGACCAACACTGAATAGTCTAGAAGATCTATCTGATTCTCCAACATAAACTGCAGTTCTCCCTCCACATTTTAAATGAGAGACTTGAAAAACCCCTAGAATGCTTTCAGTCATATAATGAGATACACATTTGTTGAAAGAGATAACAACATTCACAAGATCAGAGAATATGGTTGTATAAAAAAAGATGTGTCTCCAATTGACAAAAAAAACTAAAAGTATGGCCTAATACTCTCTACTGATGTCTCTCTGGAGGTCCACCATATCTTAAATTCAACAATTGGAAGATCTAACCTCATCCCTCCAACACCATGAAGAACCCTATAGGAAAACTTGGTTTTGTCGGATTGAGTTCATTCAGAGGAATAATGTGCATTCCTTGAGAAATGATCGTATCCCCAGAAGCTCTTTAAATATTGTCTCTGATATGATTTAAACACTGTTTATTTTTTCTTTACCCCTCTTCTAAAGGTTAATATTAAATACTACAGTGGGCTCTGGCTCAGTACACCCTCCACCCATTTCCCTCCCCCTATTCTCCCCCTTCCCCATACTCCCACCAATGCTCCCCCCTTACCATCCATCCACCACCCCCACACAACTGCCACTTTCCAAATTCCCCCACTACCCTGAAAAAAAAAAAAAGAATGCAGTCACCACATCTAAGGACTAAACATCTGCAATAAGGTGAAGTTGTCTTGGTATCAACCATCCAATCATGTACCAGCAAAAATCCTTTTTTTTTTTAATACTTTGTATGTGATTGGGTATTCTTTGCAATGCCAATTTTTACTGCATTTACTAAGTTAAGTGAAAGTTTCCTTTACAAACTGATCAGGTTTTAGTCCTTTAATAAATCCAAACCCAAAGAATTTCCCACCACACTCTGTGGGCCTGAAGGTACCGTTTCTGATGTTCCTTGTCTGTCCCAATGAGGGGTCACAACATGAAGAACCTCTTGACAGTTGAGATTGCAGCCGTCGGTACTAAACACGGATCCTGGTGCGGCCTGAGTGCCAAGACTTGCATCGTTCAGGAGTTGCTGCATATTAGAGCCTGCCCGACTCAGCAAGGCTTTGGATACGGCACCTCTATTCAGGTTCAGATCGGCTCCTACTACACTGTTCACAATGACATCCGTCTGCCATAGAGAGATGACAAGCATTACCAAGTGATATTAATTGAAAAAAAAATCCTAAGAGTTAAATGGTTTGCAATTAAAAAGGATACAAATAACAATCTTTGTAATTCTAATTTGTTCCAGATCCAGAAAGAAAGAGAAACCAAATATGAAAGACTAGAGGTGATATTTATTATAATGAATATGTAATTATGTGTGGTCTTCTTCTACTGTTATATTTCCTGAATAGGGCATGAATGTACACATGTATACTACATCAGAGAAGTCCTTCTCAAACTTTTTTTCAACGCAGAAACCCTTGAAATTTTGGCGCAGGGTTCCCCTTAAAATCCATACCAGACCTGAAGGACCTGTCATTTTGCTGTCAGACTGTTCTAAACACGGGAAACATGCGCCCCTTTACAGGCATACTATAGACACCCCCCCAGGTACGAAATTTAAAGGAATATTACACTTTTATTGTTTTACTTTAAGAATTATTAAAATCACTGCTCCTGAAAAAACGGCAGTTTTTAAAACTTTTTTTGCATTGATCCATGTCCCCTGGGGCAGGACCCGGGTCCCCAAACACTTTTCATGACAATATCTTGCATATAAGCCTTTAAAATGAGCACTTTTTATTTCTCCCATAGACTTTTAAAGGGTGTTCCGCGGCTTTCGAATTTGCCCCAAATTGTTCGCTGTTCGGCGAACTGGCAAACAGCCGATGTTCGAGTCGAACATGAGTTCGACTCGAACTCGGAGCTCATCCCTAGTGATCAGTGAGAAGAATGCTCCTTACATTGGTGATCAGTGAGAAGAATGTTCCTTACATTGGTGGTCAGTGAGAAGAATGTTCCTTACATTGGTGATCAGTGGGAAGAATGTTCCTTACATTGGTGATCAGTGAGAAGAATGTTCCTTACATTGGTGATCAGTGAGAAGAATGTTCCTTCCATTGGTGATCAGTGAGAAGAATGTTCCTTACATTGGTGATCAGTGGGAAGAATGTTCCTTACATTGGTGATCAGTGAGAAGAATGTTCCTTACATTGGTGATCAGTGGGAAGAATGTCCCTTACATTGGTGATCAGTGAGAAGAATGTCCCTTACATTGGTGATCAGTGAGAAGAATGTTCCTTACACTGGTGATCAGTGAGAAGAATGTCCCTTACATCGGTGATCAGTGAGAAGAATGTTCATTACATTGGTGGTCAGTGAGAAGAATGTTCCTTACATTGGTGATCAGTGAGAAGAATGTTCCTTACATTGGTGGTCAGTGGGAAGAATGTTCCTTACATTGGTGATCAGTGAGAAGAATGTTCCTTACATTGGTGATCAGTGAGAAGAATGCCCCTTACATTGGTGATCAGTGGGAAGAATGTTCCTTACATTGGTGATCAGTGGGAAGAATGTCCCTTACATTGGTGATCAGTGGGAAGAATGTTCCTTACATTGGTGATCGGTGGGAAGAATGTCCCTTACATTGGTGATCAGTGGGAAGAATGTTCCTTACATTGGTGAAGAGTGGGAAGAATGTTCCTTACATTGGTGATCAGTGGGAAGAATGTTCCTTACATTGGTGATCAGTGGGAAGAATGTCCCTTACATTGGTGATCAGTGGGAAGAATGTTCCTTACATTGGTGATCGGTGGGAAGAATGTCCCTTACATTGGTGATCAGTGGGAAGAATGTTCCTTACATTGGTGATCAGTGGGAAGAATGTTCCTTACATTGGTGATCAGTGGGAAGAATGTTCCTTACATTGGTGATCAGTGGGAAGAATGTTCCTTACATTGGTGATCAGTGGGAAGAATGTTCCTTACTTTGGTGATCAGTGAGAAGAATGTTCCTTACTTTGGTGATCAGTGAGAAGAATGTTCCTTACATTGGTGATCAGTGGGAAGAATGTTCCTTACATTGGTGATCAGTGGGAAGAATGTTCCTTACATTGGTGATCAGTGGGAAGAATGTTCCTTACTTTGGTGATCAGTGAGAAGAATGTTCCTTACATTGGTGGTCAGTGGGAAGAATGTTCCTTACATTGGTGATCGGTGGGAAGAATGTTCCTTACATTGGTGATCAGTGGGAAGGATGGTCCTTACATTGGTGATCAGTGAGAAGAATGTTCCTTACATTGGGGATCAGTGAGAAGAATGTTCCTTACTTTGGTGATCAGTGAGAAGAATGTTCCTTACATTGGTGATCAGTGGGAAGAATGTTCCTTACATTGGTGATCAGTGAGAAGAATGTTCCTTACATTGGTGACTAGTGGGAAGAATGTTCCTTACAATGGTGGTCAGTGGGAAGAATGTTCCTAAGCTAAAAAGATCATTGGTCAGGCTTTACTGTCAGGGGCAGAAATTGCTCAACGGTCAAAGAACCCCCAGTAACCTCTGGAAGAACACTAGGAATCCACTAAATCCTGATTGAGAAAAGCTGATATACACCTTGTAAAAGCAGTAGTGTATTTTTGCCTTAACATCTGCCAGGTTTCCCCTGCTGTTTGGATCCAGCTGTGGAAATCCCCTTGATGTCCAGTTTGGAGAAAAAAAATCTCCAAAAGAAGCATGTAAACAGATTTGGAAAGAGTGAGAACCTCATTGCTCTCTGTGTCCCTGTTGGGCGGATTCCCCCCACTTTCTACCATCCAACTTGGACAGGAAAAAAGAAGCAACAGAGGTTCTAACCCTTCCTACCTCTATTTGAATCATAAAAGTGGAGTCCTACTTTAGCAGGAATATAAATGGAAAAAACCTTCATGGTAAACTGTTCTAATTTAGCAGGAAAGTGCTGGAGAATATACATACCGAACAGTCCTCAATATTCTTCTGAAGCAGCTTGATCTTCAGTCCTTCCTTGGTCATCACAGTGTTGTCATTACCTCTATTCACTGGTGCTGGTGGGCTCTGTGTCACTCTTGTGACCAGCTGGGGTGTCATTGCTGTAGATGGCACAGCGCTTGTTTGGTTACCAAATTTTTCCTTTGTAACCTCAGAGAAAATGTTGACGATTTCATCATTCATATCCACAAGATGGATTCTCTGTAAAGTGCTCTGTTGTCCCGGCGTCTCTACATAGTCCCGTATGGCTTCCACTATGTTCTCAACACATAATTTTAGAGGAAATCCAAAAACTCCAGAACTGACAGCAGGAATTGCTATTGAACTGAGACTCTTCTCAGAGGCCAGCTGTAAACTGGTGGTAATCGCCTTCCGTAGAAGCTGTTCACATCTGGAGCGTGAATTTGCATCCCATCGGGGAGCGATTGTATGTATTATTTGTTTGCAAGGCAATTTCCCTGCGTCAGTAATTACTGAATTTCCAGTTAACAATTTACCATCTTTCCTGATAATCTGATCGCAGTCATCTTGGAGTTTATGTCCTGCTGCATCCAGAATAGCTTTTGCCAAACCCCCAATATGTTTCAGATCTTCATTGGCTACATTAACAATGACATCTACATTATGACGGCACAGGTCATCTTTATATACAGAGAGGGTCATTCCATTTGGAAGAGTTATCTGGAATTGGGATTTTTTAAATAGATCATCGTTTACACCAGCCTCATCCAAACATATCACACAATGGTAATTTGTCCTTGCGGTTGTAGCATGAACTTCTTCATTGACCTTACAAAACTTTTTGGCTCCCGGTTTCTCAATACACAGAGTATCACTGTGAAGTGAGTACAGAATGTCCCTAATGACATTTGCTGCCTCTTGAACCTTCACCCGTGATCCTGACAGGCATATGCTGTTCTGGTTCTTTGTTACATTTACATTTTCCTTTATCTTTTCCAACATCTCCTTCCTTTCCTCCCAGATGAACGTCATCTTTGCTGAAGGTTGAACTGGAATTTCTGTCTCTATAGTAGTGTTCTTCTCCAGAAAAGCGCTGACTTGTTGGTAACACTTTAGAACATTTGAAGGCAGGCCGGCGATGACCATGTTATCCTCCGTTCCAGAAGAAGATTCCTCTATTAGAACTGTGATTTTTTCTGCATTAAATTCCTGGAGCAGATGTGACTGGAGACTTCTCCACTCCGGAGTTTTCAGAAGACTTTTGTCTTCAATTAAAAGTTGTCTGTGGAGCAGATTTTCCTTAATTTGATTTTCTGCTTCTATCAAGTCTTCCTTTGAATGACCCATCAGTCTAACAACGCCATCATCAATTTCCAGCATTGCGTTAATGTTGTGACGTACAAAGAGCAGAGAAGACAGCTCCTCGTTATCGGTGGACATCAGGAACTGGACGAGGTGTGGATTCATCTGGATGAGTTTACTTTTCATTTGTTGTTTGATGTTGAGTATCTCACATTTGGCGGTGAGCACTTCAACTCTCAGTCCCGATAGACGGGCTTTCTTTGTTGGCACATCATAGTCCATCTTCAGCTCTGGAACCTGGCCCATGATCTTCTTCTTTAGGCCGCTGTTACACATAATCTGATAGAGAACTGGAGACATAGATAAGGTCTCAGTCTTGGTTTGTTTCTTTCTTTCCACCACTTTGGTGGTTTCCTCTATCAGTTTTCTGAATGTCGGGTCAATCTTTGTAACATCCTTGGACATTCCAGCCAAGAAAACTTTCTCTAAACCAAAGTCAGGTTTGATGAGTACTCCATTATAGGTGGAGCTGCTGACATGTTCCCTAATAGTTTCCCAGACGGACTTATCCATTTTATACTCTATTACTCTGAACTTTGATATGAAGAGTGCAAATTCATTATAAATATCCTCACTCCACTGCGGTACAATCTTTGTCACAGACCTGAGATGGGTAGACAAGGTGGGAGGGAAGATGAGTTGAAGGAATGGATTCTGGCAATTTTGAGCTGGCCATTTGATCTCACAGTGTTTATCCTTCATCTTCACATCTATGTTGTTCTTTAGTTCTTCATTATTACAGATAAGTTGAAATATGTATGGACTGATATTAAACTCTATAGGCTTTGGTATTTCTATACATGGTCCGTCCTTTCCATACAGTGCTATACCCAACAATGGGTAGTAAGGGTATACGGATATCTTTTTCTTGGAAAACACATGATCCTTCTTCAAAACTCTTTTAACATCTGGAAGAGAAGGAAACAAACAGATGGTTCACACTGATGATTCACTTAATACTCACATTCAGTCAGTTTTTTTTAATCCAAACTATTTTTTACTAATATGAAAAAAGCATCTGAAAAGTACAAAGACATATTAGCATATTAGTCAGTATGAATCATACATAATATGCATAAAATAAACAGTCGTCAGTCTGTGCAAATAGAACGTAAAATAATAGAGAATGTAAGAAAAAAAAAACAGATCAACCAGAGCTCATAGTTCAATAAGCTGTGCACAATACAATTTCCTTCTGTTTTCCTAGAATATTCTACTATAAGCTCAGAACAAGCCTAATATAACTGATGCTTTAGGTGGATGAAACAATTCGAGCCCCTTAACAGTGGGGCCGTACCATCTTAGATTTGTCTATCCATTACTAGCTGTGAAGGAGCGAGGCCGTGAGAATCCAACCAGCTCTGCCAAATAAGATTACATTTTCACCAAGTAGTAGAGAATTAACATACTCAACCCATTTCTTTCTAGAAGGTACCGTGGGTAATATCCAGAATCAATTAACTTCCTAGCTAAGTATAGCAATCTAGTTATCATAATGTATACACCTGGTGGGTAGATTTTAGTGTCCACAGTTCCAAGTAGGCACACCAAAGGGGTTAGAGGTACAGAAACTTGGCGCGAGCTTCGAGATAGTCTGTAGGACCTTAGTCCAATACCAAGTGAGCTTTGGGCATCGCCAGATCATGTGTATAAAATCACCCCTGTGTATGTTACATTTAAGGCACAGTGGCATATCTCTCCTGCCCCAATCAAACAAGGTGGCGGGTGTACAGTAGTCTCTATGAAGGCTAAACAACTGTGAGAGCTTGTGTGAGGCCAATAGGGATGTAACAGGAATCGATCCTAGGGCCATGTCCCTTTGATCACCATCAATATCTCCTATATCAGCCACCCAGCGAGCCCTGCATTTCAACAAAGTGTGGTTCTGAATGGAGGGCAACAACTCCAGATATATACAGGATATCAAACCTTTAAAGACACTGGATTGTAGGACCTCGGTCACTAAGACTGAACTAGATACTGTTAAATTAAGTGTTTGTTTTTGGGTTTGTAGTGCATGTCTGAATTGAAGATATTGGTAGAATTGCTTGTGGGACAATGAGAATTCAGTGCATAAGTGATCATATCATAGTTGTGATCATAGTTGCACTAAAAACTTGGGAAATAAAAAACAAACACCCCTTTGTTGCCAAGATAAATTTGCAGAGTTCGGGATAATTGGGGTTATGCCATAGGGGGGTAAAATACAGAGGGCCAGACATATGCAGTGCCTCTTTAGTAGCCTAACAAACTGCCGTGGGGGAAGAAGGGGGAAAGCTCAGAAGGTCCATCTTCAGGTGGTAGCTAGCAGGCAAGGTAGAGTTGGACAGGGATATCAACTGAGTATGGGGTCTAAGGTATTACAATGTCCCCAACCAGCAAACTGTTGCATCTGGGAAGCCAGAAAATACATTCTGGGATGCAGAACTGACAAACCTCCTCTATCCTTACTATACTGCACTTACTAAGTGGTTAAGGTGATATGGGCCTTTTTCTTCTTCCATATGAGATCTTGGAATGGGAAATCAATGTGTTTAAATCATTTATTAGAGATCCACATTGGAGAGTTATGGAAAATATATAGGAGCTGTGGGGCTCAGATCATCTTTATTAAGTTAACACGCTTTTTAAACTCTGCCTATCCAACAAAGGGGAAAGGTTCAGCTGGAGGTATTCTGAGGGCTCAGGAGATACCATCACCCCTAAATACTTAAAAGTGGTAACAGCAATTTGACTAGCATAGGCAGGGAGGGGTAATCCTAGTGGGTCGAGGGGCATTAGGATGGATTTATACCAATTTATGGTGAATTCACCGAATTAATTAATGGTTGCCATCAGAGTCTGCAAGGAGTCAGCTGTATCTCCTAAGTCTGCATAGAGGGAAATTTTCTCTTCAAAAGAGCCTTGGTGAAATCCCAGAATTGCAGCATCCTTGTGAATTTGGATGGCTAAGGGTTCCACCAGGGTGTCCATTATCTCCAAAAGGGGAGATAATGGACACCCTTGTCTAGTGCTCCTATGTAAAGAAAAGGAGGAAGAAAGGATATTATTAATGCGCAGTCTGGCTCTGGGATCAGACTAGAGAACATGTACCCAATTAACAAACCTTTTCCCCAGCCCAAACCTCCTAGAGGTAAGGCCACTCGACAAAGTCAAAATCCTTGGGTGCGTCTAAGGAGAGAATGGCCCTAGCTCTTATCCACTGGCACTTGTAGATTGAGAAACATCCTCCTAATGTTATTAGCCATTGACTGGTGTGACAGATCCAACGGGGACAGAGGCTTTTGGAGAGGACTGCAGGGTGGCCTCTTGCCTATTGACAATGGGCCCTGACGTTTAAGGGAACACTATTCTTTGGGATGTATGTGCACGGGGACCCTTGGAGTGGTCTTGCTTTGGATTCATGTCCATATGTCCCCAAAACACACAGACTCTAGGAACTGGAGGTTCCATAAACACATTTGGGGCCTCTATGCCTCAAATTAACATGTACAGATATTGCTTATGTAATCAGCTCAAACACTGGGGTCGCCTGCCATAATGTGTTTATTGTACTTAGGTCTCTCCCAAGTGTCTTTCTCCCATTGTTATTTATCTGAGAATTATCGGAGAAGTGTATACTACTAATTCTATTGAGACAGAACTAGCGACAGGGAAAGGTTCCTGATGAGGAGGGAAAGCATAGAGATCGCTACTTTTCTGTTCATCATCCTGCTTTGGCATGAGACGGCCAGGCTGCATTCTGCCCCTCATAACAGACGCTGTCTGATTGGCTGATACCTGCTCTCTACACTCTGTTGGAATCCCTGAGACTTCCCACCTGGTTCAATGTGAACTACCTTTGCATTACTTTATTACAAGTTCTCCATATCACACTTGGACTGGGTGTGTTATTGCCACCTCACCACGCCTCACCCTATCTACACTTGGCAGCAGTCAACAGGACATGTCCCTTGCAGCGGGTGCGAAAGGAGGATTGGGTTCCAGCATGGCTCCACTAGGATCTGCCTTAATCCTAATAACCAAGTTCAGTGGCTCCAAGATTCCTCAGGCAGAGTAAGTGGAGAGACTAGAAAATGCCCCATGCCTATACCAGGTTCTGGCTGTTGGTGGAGCTGGCTATTAATGCCCTAGTAGATGAGGATACCTTGACACAGGAGGTAGTCTCCTGTAAGAAGGACTCAGTACAAACCCATATGGGTGAAAACCCACTGCGCAGGGATCCCAAGGAGGACAAAGTGCTGATGGTGCGACTGCTACGGGCACATATCCAAGAACTGTGAGCGGTCTGGTTTAGAAACTCTTCCAGCCTGTTGTTTAACTACTGACTACTGGGGCAGAGGGATGAACCCCGGGACTAACAGCACAAAGTCCCAGCAAGTCAAAGGACATTGTCACACCGAGCCCAACAGTAGCTGCCCTGGTCAACAGGCAAGAAGTCCCATGCCTGATTGACACTGCATCAGTCAAAGGTCACAGTCATAGGATATGATTTCTATGTGCAGAGATTTGGAGTATGAGATTAATTAGACTCCAGCTGCCTATCCCTCAGAGCAGCCAGTAAACAACCCATTCTGTTCGACCTGGGTGAGGATTCAAATCAAGACCTAGTGGTGGAGCGGGTAGGGGTAGTTGTGACCCCTGGCCCAGTCAACCCAGCAATGCCTGTTGTGCTGGGCATGATTGTCCTGAAAGGCCTGGACTTACCCCACTTGTTGGCCAAATATGTACATTCGGGCCAGCGGACACATGGCTGCGGTCTGTGAACTGTGTGGCTTTCAGTGCTCCAGGCCTATGAGGACAAGTGCAGGGCAATAAAGAAGCAACCAGAGCAAGTAGGAGTGGTCCCTACACCCATAATCAAAAGTTATTCTTGCAATCCCTGCAAAAGGTGGTGTGATGGACCCCCATACCCAAGAAGAGTATGTCCGCCGTAAAAGCTTCCTTTTATCGGTACCAGCACGATCCAAGATCCCTTAGCCCACCCAGTCACTTGTCAAGGCATCAGAGTAGGGTGAAGAGTAGGGATGGGCTGAATGGACCCCTGTTCAGTTCGCACCAGAACTTTCAAACACCGCGAAAGTTTGGACCCGAATAACGAACCCCATTCAATTCAATGGGACCCGAACGTCAAAAATCAAAAGTGCCCATTTTGAAGGCTTATATGCAAGTAATTGGGCATACAATGGTTATAGGGGTCCGGGTTCTGACCTGGGGGACATGAATCAATAAAAAAAGCTTGGAAAAATGTCATTTTTAAATGGGCAGTGATTTTTTGATTTTTAATGTGAAAGCCTAAAAATGAAAAATTCCTTCCAATATAGTGCCTGGGGGGGGGGGTCCCCTTAGTCTACCTGTAAAGTGGCAGATGTGTACCGTGTCTAGAATCTGCTGCAGCAATAATTGCATTTATAAAGCCAAAAAAAAAATGATATTTTCCCTGCAAGCTGCCTTTATTTTGCACAACAACAGCTGGGGCGCCAGTGTGTATGATGAGGCCACCATGTAGTGCACTGGGAACAAGATTAGAGATTTTTTGGATACATTCTGGTGTCACTTTGACTTTGTATAGAAGTAACGGGTGCCTAAAAATTGGTTTTGGGTGTCGGTGGTGCCTTCCCACTGTAACCCTATAGAGGTGCTCTTGATGAAAGCAAGAATTGGCCTTGCTTTAAAAAATTGCAATGATATGCACCTGTCAAACATGTGCAGAAAAATTGGTCTTAGGGTGTCGGTGGCGCCTTCCCACCTTAACCCTATAGAGGTAAACTTGATGAAAGCCAGAATTGGCCTTGCTGTAAAAAATTGCAATGATATGCACCTGTCAAACAGCTGCTGGTCTTTGGGTGTTAATTGTGCCCATGAAACCTATACCAAAAACATTCTTCCAGATGAAATGATTAAACACCCTCAAAGCTAGGCAGCCTCGAAGTCCTGCAGAAATTTCACATCCCAAAAAGACTTAATCAGTGACATCGGCATCAGGGGCTTCATAGCTGGTAATCCAGGACTGATTCATTTTTATAAAAGTCAAACGGTCGACGGAGTCTGTGGATAGACGTGTTCTATGATCAGTAACGAAAACCTCCTGCAGCACTGAATGCCCATTCTGAAAGCATGCTGGATGCAGGGCAGCCCAACAACTCAATAGCATACCGGGCAAGTTCCGGCCAGTGGTCTATTCTCATGACCCAGTAAGTCAGTGGATCATCAGCTGGAAAGCTCTCCACCTCTGTTTTGGTCCAGAGGCAATCATCCACCATGTGATGCAGACGCTGTCGATGGGATGTGGAAGCTGGCAGTCCTGGGTGGCGAGGACTTAAAAAATTCCGAAATGCCTCACTTAGGCGGACGCCTTCTCCAACGCTCCTCTCTTGACCAACAGAAGACTCAAAACAACGGTTTCCATGACACTGTAACCTACTGGAGTCAGGAAAAACATTCAATAAAATTCTCTTTAACGTGTCCTCAAGAGATTTTATCTTTTGCACTCTCTGTGGGGACGGGATGAGTTCTGAGACCTTCCTCGTATAACGGTGGTCAAGGAGGGTTGCCAACCAGTAATTATCCTTCTCCTTTATGCCACATATTCTTGGGTCCTTTCGCAGGCTTTGAAGCAGGAGGTTGCCCATGCGCCTCAAATTTGCCAAGGCTTGAGAAGCAGACTCCTAGGGGTCACTCAAGATGACAGCATCTGGAACTTCCTCCTCCCAGCCATGTACTACTCCCAAGGATCCTGGGGTTGGAAAGCCATTGATTACAGATTGACGCATGTCTTCCTCTTCTTCGAAGCCTATGAAAGTGCCAGAATCCTCCTCCTCATTCTCTTCCCCTCTTTCCTCCTGTGTGTTCTGTGACATAGGAATGATGGTGTCTGGATAAAGTGGGCCTTGAGAGGAAAGGAAGTCCTCCTCTTCCTCCTGCTGCTCTGCCTCCAGTGCCCTGTCCATAATGCCATGCAGAGTCTGATCCAGCAGGAACACAACAGGGATTGTGTCACTGATGCAAGCCCTGTCACGGCTCACCATCCTTGTGGCCTTCTCAAATGGTGACAATACAGTGCATGCATCCTTAATGATCAGCCATTGGTGTGGGAAAAAAAGCCGAGGCGGCCTGAGCTTGCCATATTTGCACAGGTATTCATGGACGGCCCTCTGCTGCATGTATAGCTGCTGCAGCATTGACAAAGTCGAGTTCCACCTGGTGGGTATGTCACAAATCAGGCGTTTACGGGCAGGTGGATTTACCGCTGAATTTCAGCCAACTGAGCACTGGCTGTGTATGACTGCCTGAAATGGCTACAGACTCTTCTGGCCAGCTTTAGCACATCTTGCAACCCTGGGTTACGTACTTAGGAAACACTGCACCACCAAACTGAGAACATGTGCCAGGCATGGCGCATGTGTCAACTTTCCCTGTCTAAGGGCGGACAGGAGGTTTGAACCATTATCGCACACCACCATTCCTCACTCCAGCTGGTGTGGTGCGAACCACCTCTGGGCCTGTCCCTGCAGAGCTGCAAGAATCTCTGCTCCGGTGGGGTTCCTGTCCCCTAAACACACCAGCTGAAGCACTGCATGGCACCTTTTATCCTGACTCTGGAAATAGCCCTTTGAACGCTTAGGGGGTACCTGCTGTTCATAGGACAATTCTGCAGAGGAGGGCATGGAGGTGGCAGAGGAGGAGGAGGAGGGTTGTAGAGCTCACAGGTCTGGCATCATCACCACCAGCTGTATGGAGATGTGGGGGTACAACAAGCTGCAGCACCGAGCCCTGTCCTGCATCCTTTCGAGTTGCAAGCAGCGTTACCCAGTGTTCTGTGAACAAAATATATATCATCCCTGCCCATGTTTGCTGGACCACGTGTTAGCAGTAAGGTGGATTTTACAGCTGACTGCCTTGTCCAACAATCCCAGAACATTTCCCTCCATGTGATGGTAGAGAGATGGAACAGTTTTATGTGAAATGTAGTAGCGACTGGGAACCTGCCATTGCGGTACAGCACATTGTGCTAATTCATGGAAGGGGGCAGAATCCACCAGGCTTAAAGGCAGAAGTTGGAGAGTCAACAGCTTTGACAAGCTTGCATTTAGATGCTGGGCATGTGGGTGGCAGGGACTGTATTTTTTTTTCCACTGCAGCAGATGGGGCAGAGAAATTTGTCGGCTACAGTCTACAGCTGGTGGTATGCTGCTGGTAGATGTGCTGCTAGGACCTGGGGCACCCTGTGCTATACCATCATCCCTGTCAGTGGAGGCTGCTGAGAGGTAATGACTCGGTATAGCAGAGGCAGACTGAAGTGGGTAAGGAGGAGGAGGAGAGATAAATTTGTGCCCCTTTTGTGTGGCTTTTAGGTGCTCTTGTCAACGGACGTTAAATGCCTTGTTAAGCATGTGTTACCCAAATGGTTGGCGTTTTTGCCATGTTTGATGTGCCTGAGACACAGTTTTCAGATAGCAACAGTGCGATCCGTTGCAGATGTGCTGAAAAAGGCCCAAACAGCTGAGGTTTGGGGAGTGGGCTGGGAGATAACAGCTGCAGAATGTGATGGAATAGGGTGGCTGCATTCTACTCTTTCTTGATGTCGGCCTCCTTGGGGTTGTGCCGCCTCACCTTCAGTTTCTTCCTCTGCTCTATCTGGCACCCAAGTCGAATCAGTGACCTCATCATCATCATCATCATCATCTTTATCTCCATCTCCTCCATCTTCATCATTACCACTGGAGACAACTTGGCAATATGCTGCGGCTTGGGGAACATGAATGCCAATTTGTCTACCAGTGTTCTTCCCTCTCTCTAGGCTGATGTTCCTGTCATCCTCAACCTCAGAACCAAGATCTGAATCCAGTAATGGCTGGGCATCATCAAGGAGCAAGTGGCTGATGCTGTGGTCAAATAACTCAGCTGAATCCTCCATGGCTGATGTTGGGGCTATGGCAGGAATAGATGTGGACAAGGAGGTGTTTGGTGCACTTTAATTTGAGTACTCACACTACACACACACACACACTCCATGGATACACTATAATATATTGCAATATAATGCGCCAAATGTACAGCGACGCACAGAACTATATGGCGAAGTAATTAGAGAAAGTCCTGGACAACCGCACTCAAATGAATATGTTGCCTTTATTAAATAAAAGTCATAAAAGATACATGCCGCAGCAGAAAAAGGCAAGAAAGCTGACGCGTTTTACATTGTAGTCAGTGCTTAATCATAGCTATGCGGCATGTATCTTTTATGACTTTTATTTAATAAAGGCAACATATTATTCTGAGTGCTGCTGTCCAGGACTTTCTCTAATTACTTCATTGTACAAGCATTGCCTGGCACCTGTTGCTTCCAGCATGGAGGAGATGTTTGCTTTCAATCGGCTTTCCTAGAGCGGTGATAATTTTTTCTTTCTACAGAACTATATAGCGTTAAACTGGCAGTAACACACACAAAACTATATGTTGTTAAACTGGCAGTAGCGCACACAGAACTATATGGCGTTAAACTGGCAGTAACACACAAAACTATATGACATTAAACTGGCAGTAACGCACACAGAAATATATGGTGTTAAACAGAACTATATGGCGTTAAACCCGGCAGTAACGCACACAAAACTATATGCCGTTAAACTGACAGTAACACACACAGAACTATATGGCATTAAACTGGCAGTAATGCACACAGAAGTAAATGCCATTAAACTGGCAGTAACGCACAAAACTATATGGCATTAAACTGGCAGTAACGCACAAAACTATATGACATTAAACTGGCAGTAACACACACAGAAGTAAATGGCGTTAAACAGAACTATATGTCGTTAAACTCACAGTAGCGCATACAAAACTATATGGCATTAAACTGGCAACGCACACGGAACTATATGGCGTTAAATTGGCAGTAACGCACACAGAACTATATGGCGTTAAACTGCCAGTAACGCACACAAAACGATATGGCGTTAAACTGGCAGTAACGCACACAGAAGTAAATGGCGTTAAAGTGGCAGTAACGCACACAGAAGTAATTGGTGTTAAACTGGCAGTAATGAACACAGGACTATATCCCAATGACGGGAGCTCTGGCATCTCTTGAAAGAGCTAGAGCCTTTGACTCTGTAGAGTGGAGATTCTTGCAGGCAACACTGGGGAAGTTTGGTTTTGGTAATGGATTTAAACAGTGGGTTAAAATACTATATGCAAACACATGATCAAAATTATTGATTAATAGAATATTGCCTCTGTCAATAAACTTATTTTAGGGGCATGAGGCAGGGATGCCCACTCTACCCTCTTTTGTTTGCTATAACAATAGAGTCGTTGGCCCTACGGTTTCTGCAAACTGAAGAATATCAGGGGATAGAGTTGGGTAATAATATAGAACAGATTGGACTTTACGCTGACAATATTATACTGCGGGATATGCAGAGCACATTGGGATAAGCAATGAGTATAGTAGACACCTTTGGCCAGTACTCGGGGCCTAAGATTAATTGGCAGAAGTCCGTTCTTATGCCATTGCAGCAAGAATTAGAAATGTGGGAAAGGATAGATGTCCCGCTTAGAGTAGTGGACTCCTTTAAGTACTTAGGGATCTACAAAACAAGACAACCCTCTGATGCACTGGTGGCCAATGTAAATCCATTGATGGAACACATTAAATGTAAGCTGAGGATCAGGAGTAAGTTGCCATTTTCAGTGGTGGGTAGAATTAATTTAATTAAAATGATTTTATTGCCAAAGTGTTTATATATTTTTTTTCACTCCCCAGTAGTAGTGCCTAAAAAGATTTTTAAAAGCCTGAACTCTCAATTTACTAAATTTATATGGGCTAATGGCAGATGCAAAGTAAAGCTTACAACAATACAGCGGCCAAAACCGAATGCAGGACTGGCCTTGCCAGATATGTATCTGTATTACCTCGCAGGGCAACTAAGACATTTGCATACTGGGTTGGTACAGGAACAAAGCTTGGGAGTGGAGAAGTACCTTTTAAGGATTGTCCATGCCGAGAATCTACTGGCAGGACTTGAGGCACGACATAAACAATTACCAAGGATAAAGATTCCCATGCTCTCTTTGGCACGATCGGTATGACGGGAGGTCAAAATGTTAACAGGATTTAGGGACATCCCATCTGAGCTATCCATGTGGAATAACCCCTTATTTAAGGAATTATGGACACTGCAAGATAATAAATTCTGGATGCATAAAGTAATAGTAGTACTGGATCAGGTCTATGAAAGTGGGAATATATGCTCATTTGATTGTCTAAAAACACAATATAACTTAACAGATTTTTATAGATTCCTACAGTTAACGTATGCACTGCAAGCTCAATTTGGTAGTCATAATGTTAGTATATCAAAATTTCCTCTTATTGGAATATTAAGAACTCAGGGACCAAAGGGTTTAGTATCTAAACTATATACATATTCAATGCAGGCCAAGATACGGGATGCTCCGTTACAGATTAAAAGGAAATGGCAAATGGTCTGTACATCTATGACAGATGAGATATGGAAGGAGGTGTGTAAATCACATTTGGGAGTTTCACCTGCAAGTAATAACAGATTGATACAGCTGTATATAATACATCAAGCCTATATCTCACCATGTAAATTAAATTTAATGGGACGAACGGCATCTGCGGATTGTGTGAGGTGTCATCAACCAGGGGCTGATTTTGTGCATGTAATGTGGTCTTGCCCAGGCATTGGTAGATACTGAAGACAGGTTTTGGATATATTATCAAAAGTGCTGGGAGACTGCATTCCATTCACTTTAGAAGTTTGCCTGCTAGGACTGGTTGGGAACCAGAAGTGGACTGGATATACCAAGACCTGCCTACAGGAAACCCTATTTATGGCACGCTAGCAAATTGTGCTTATGTGGATGCAACAAATACCCCCCTCAAGGGATCAATGGCTTAAAGCGGTAAACTAAATACTTCTATATGAGAAATTAACATACGAGCATAGAGGAACACCTCAGAAATATTATAGAACCTGGGATAGATGGTTGAATTCACCATTGACTCTTAGTGGAAATGAATAATGTATAAAAGGGGCATAAATAGAAGAGGGCATTGATGGATATTAGGAAAACAGTAAAGGAGGGCGCTGCAGCCAGGATATTTAGCTGTCTCTACTCTTTTAGAATTTTTTGTTTTGTCTTTTTTCTCCTGGGTGGAAATATATTGTGTATTGTTTTTTTTCATTTTTTTTTTGGTTTGCATTGATCAATATGAGGAAACAAATGGCTTGGAAAATGACTAAATATGATATTATCAATTATATTAATGCAGACTTATGAAATAAAAAGTATTAAAAAAAATATATGGCATTAAACTGGCAATAACGCACACAGAACTATATGGCATTAAATTGGCAGTAACGCACACAGAACTACAGTGTATGGCGTTAAACTGGCAGTAACGCACACAAAAGTATATGGCATTAAACTGGCAGTAACGCACAAAGAACTATATGGCGTTAAACTGGTAGTAACGCACACAAAACTATATGGCGTTAAACTGGCAGTAACGCACACAGAACTATATGGCATTAAACTGGCAGTAACACACACAGAACTATATGACATTAAACTGGAAGTAACACACACAGAAGTATATGGAGTTAAACTGGCAGTGACGCACACAGAATTATATGGTGTTAAACTGGCAGTAATGCACTCAAAACTATATGGCATTAAACTGGCAGTAACGCACACAGAAGTAATTGGTGTTAAACTTGCAGTAACGCACACAGAAGTAAATGGTGTTAAACTGGCAGCAACGCACACAACACTATATGGCATTAAACTGGCAGTAACGCACATAGAAGAAAATTACGTTAAACTGGCAGTAACGCATTCAAATAGATGGTGTTCAACCGTCACTACACTGACGCTATCTGAACTGTCCCTACTCTAGCTATACACTAATGTCAAGATTAATGACACTGTCTCACTACATTACAGTGAAACTATCTGAGCTGTCCCTACTTTAGCTGCGCACTATGCAAAGCTGAATGATGGTCCTCCTCACTACACTCACACTATCCCTAGACTGACACTAAACTAATATTCTACACTGACAACTGAAGCAAAATAGCACAGTATAGCACACTAACTAATAGCACTGAACAGAGCCCAGTTCTATCTCTCTCCACACCAAAATCACACTGAAAATGGCTGCCATTGAAAGAATACTTTTATATTGTGGGGCGGGAATGAGCCATGACTGGATAAAGTCATGATGACAGTGTCCAATCATGACTCTGACAGTGCTCCGTGCCCTGATTGGCTGAAGCTTTCACTGCTTTAGCCAATCAGGGCTTGCAATGCACTGTTCAGCGTCGCAATGCATTGTGGTCAGTTCGGGGGGGGGCGAACAAACGGTCGAACGACCCAGTTGATCGGCTGTTCGCCGAACGTCCGAACAGCGAAAGTTTGGCCCAAACTTATGCTCGGGCCGAACTGTTCACCCATCCCTAGTGAAGAGAAGCATAAAACTGTTTATTCAAACACATGTACAAAGAGATATATACACTCAGGGGTCAATCTCCCTTCTTTGCATAATGGCACAGGGCAGGGTAAATTTTACCTCATCCAGTAACATAACACACAGGTGTTCAAACATTTCAACAGTAGACAGTCTTTGGGAGGGGCTGCTGGAGAAACCCCCCGCCCTTCCCCTCTAGAATCGAATCCACATAAACATGTACATCCCATAATAGGTTGCTCCCAAGGCAGACAGAAACAATAGAACAATGGGATACAGCTACACCTCAAATGATCTAGTAAAAAGCCTGCAACAGCTTATGAGCTCATACAATATTCCAGCAGCTGGAAAGGTGGAATTAATTTATCTTCATATATTTCTTGAGGGATATTGTTTAGAAATAATAATGTTCCAAGTGAAAGAGCCTCTTCATTCTTTCAACACAGACCACACAACACTCAGGGGACAACCCCCCTTCTTTGCATAATGACACAGGGCGGGGTAAACTTTACCTCGTCCAGTAACAAGAGACACACAGGTGTATTCAAACATTTCAACGGTAGACCGTCTTTTGGAGGGGCTGCAGGAGAACCCCCCCTCCCCTCTCACAGCTAATCCACATATACATCCCATAATATTTTTCTGCCAAGGCAGACAGAACAATAGAACAATGGGATACAGGCACTTCACAAACACATAACAACCCCCACCCCACCTCAATCCATCTATCAATTGTCTGAGAAGAAAGGTGTAATCTATTTTCATATATCTCTTGAGGGATATTGTTCAGAAACATCACTGTCCTAAGTGAAAGAACCCCTTCATTCTTTCACCACAAATCACACATATAAAACCCTGGATAACAGGGGTAACAGGAAATTCTGAGTCTGGTGTGCTTGTACGGTGAGTCTGATTAGTGCAGATCAGACTGGGGTTCTCGGTCCCTACCCCTAATACACATAGGGTGAATTATACATAGAAGGGGAGGAGCCGGGCAAGGATTTCCAGAGCTCTCTAAAGGTATGCTGGGTTCCACTAGCCCCTGTGCCCAAATTGACTCCTGTCACAGGTAGTCTGCTCACCCCCTGTTGGGGCCCATCAGAAATGACAGGGGACCACTGTTATGGCAGAACCCGGCAAAGATCCCGTGACATCAGCGGAGTGGCTGGTGGGTTGTACCCTATCCATCAGGGAAAAGTCTTGGTGCAACTTCTGGTCAACCTCGGAACAACACCAGTATCGCTTCCCAGACACGCCATCTTGGCTGATCTCTACATACTGCCTCGCCACTGTATCTCTAAGGCCCAACCAGGGGTGGAAGCAGTCTGCGCCCCTCTACAGGCAGCTATGGCCTCCTGAGATGAGAACCAATACAGGACCCTACTAGAGCAGCTGGATGTCCCCTTTAAATATTTTCCTCTACCCCAACAAAGACTGCTTCACCAGCTGCTGGAAAAACACCTACTGGTAATTGCCACCAGTCCAGAGGATTATGGGTTCCCTGAAGCCATTGACTACCCCATACACATGAAGAACACACAGCCCATCATCCCAGCTTTGTGCCAAGAGGTCAAGGAGTTACTCTGCAACATGCTTCAGAGTGGAGTGATCAAGGAAAGCCGCAGTCTATGGTCCTGCTCCTGTCGTTCTGGTGCAAAAGAAGGATGGCAGTCTACAGTTCTGTGTGAACTACTCTAAATTCAACACATGCACCCACTGGGATGCCTACCCACTTCCTAGGGTTGAGGAATCCCTAAGAGATCTCAGACAAGCCAAGTTCTTCTGCACCTTGGATCTGACTAGCAGCTATTGGCAAATCCCAGTGCGGGATCAGGACTGAGAGAAGACAGCCTTCATCACACCCCTGAGACTGTTTAAGCTTATTCACATGCCCTTCAGCCTCCAACACCTTCCAGTGACTAATGGAAAGATGTCTTGGAGACCTCAACTTCGAGACTGTGTTATTTTACCTTGATGACATCATCATCTGCTCCAAGACATTCAAAAACACGACAAACATCTGGACCAGGTGTTCTCTCGCTTGGCACAATACAAACTAAAATTTAAACCCGGAAAGCGCCACATGATGAGGCAGGAAATAAAGTACTTTGGACACGTTGTTGAGGCCAGAGGTGTATTACCTGACCCAGCCAAGGTGCAAGCTGTCCAGGACTGGCACCCTCCAAAAGTAGGAGATATAAGAGATGGGCTCTTTCTTGGGCCTAGTGGGGTACTACCGGCAGTTCATCCCGAATTTCACCCAGATAGCCATCCCCCTTACCCCTTTCTGAGTGGGCACAGCGCCCAAAGGAAAAGTGAACCTTCACCTTCTATTCAGGCCCAATGGCATGACCCCCAGCAGCAGGCCTTTGAGATGCTAAAGCAGAGACTGATATCTGCCCCATTGTTGGCCTTTGGAGACTACATCGAGCCCTTCCGGGTGTACACAGAAGGAAGCATACAGGGTCTGGGGGCTGTTCTGGCCCAAGTACAGGATGGTCAAGACAGGGTGATCGCTCTTGCCAGCCAGAGCCTATGACCCACCAAAAAGACCCCTCACAACTACAACTCTTTCAAGCTAGAGTTACATGCTCTGGTTTGGGCCATCAGCAAAAAATTCACAGAATATCTCACGGGGGCTGACATGGACAACAATCTGGAAACTGCAAAGTTGGGGGTGTTGGAACAGAGTTGGGCAGCCTGCCTGGCCTGGTTCAAGCACAAGATTTACTATTGGCCAGGGAAGCTTAACAGGCATGCTGATGCTCTGTCCTGATACAGGGTGGAGCGCCCAGGGGAGGACGTGGACTCTTGTTGAGAAGACAGAGATAGAGGTCACTCCTGTTCTACCCATGCCAGCCGTGTTACACTCAATTGAAGACCAAGAGTTGGACCCACAGACCAAGGATGAACTTTATGGTTGAGAGAAGTGGACGCTGATTCAGCAAAAAGACCCTGACCTGATGTAGGTGCAGTGCTACCTCTCCCAGAACCACAAACCCATTTCCTGAGAGTGCCAAAAGTTGTCTCCTGTCGCTCCGGCCATCCTGAGACATTGGGACCAGCTGGAATTACGACAAGGTACTCTTTTGTCAGGCACGCATCCCCTCCGAGCAGTGGGATATCCTCCAAGTCATGGTCCCCCAGATCTGTCAGGTACTCCATGAGACAGGTCACCATTTAGGGGTGGATCGAACTGAATTGTTGGTTTAGAGATAATTCTTCTGCCTCTATTTGTCAGAATAGGTGCACAAGGCTTGTAGAGAATGTGAAAGTTGCACCACACACTTACTCTGAAAAGATAACTCCCATGACAATCTCCACTTCTGAACCTTTTGAGTTGGTGACCATGGACTCCCTGACAATCTCCAGCGCTCCCTCCAGCTATCACTATGTGCTGTTCTTTGCCGGCCACTTTACCAAATTTGGGGTGAGGGCCAAGGGCCAGACAGCTGTCACCACTGCAAAACTTTTCTGGGAGCATTTCGTCCAACCATATGGCTACCTGAAGAGGATCTGGTTTGACCAAGGCCCAAATTTTGTGTACGTAATCATGACCAAACTCTGTCGCCTAACTGGCATCTGAATGTTTCATACCACCTCTTATCACCCCCAAGGCAATGGCACCTCACCTGTGAGCAGTTCAACAGCACCCTGCTGGGAATGCTGCAGACCCTAGAACTGAATTACCAAAAATGGTGGCACCAACAAGTGGGGGCCATGGTGTGTGCATATAACAACACCATCCACATGCCCTTTTTTCTAATCTTTAGGCAATACAGCTGAATTCCTGTAGACCTCCTGTTGGGGACACTGGAGCACATTCCCCAGAACACCTAGTTCGTCTGAACAGGAATATTGGGAGCAGCCGAAAAAGGCCAAGTAGGTGACGTTTGACAAGCACAAAGAGATGGTTCCTGAACCTGTTTTAGAAGAACTGCCATTGTGAACGGGGGACTAGGTGTTGGTAAACATTACCTGTCACACCTGAGGAAGCAAGCTGCAGCCCAAGTGGGAACGCACCACGCACTATCCACCTACCCCTGTCTATGATCTGGTCTTGGAGGGGCCTGACCTCATAAAGAAGCAGCTACATCGAAACATGCTGAGACCTTGTGTGCTGGGTGGAGACTGCTCCAGGAAATCTACTTGTGACGGGAGTCACTTTGGGCGGGGGGCCAGTGGAAACCAGAATCCCTTGGAGAGGTTGGGAAAGCCTTGCTTGAGCTCCCCATGCACCTCCTATGTCTAAGTCATCCTGTGTCTATTATGGGCACAGGGTGGCCCGAGAACCCCAGTCTGATCTGTACTAATCGGACTCACTGTGCAACCACACATTGGATGGAATGTTGTGTGTGTATATATATATACTGTATATATATATATATGTTGTATAATGTCTCATACTGTTGGGGACTCTTTGCTGGGTCGTTTGGGGTGTGGCTGTATTCCATTGTTCTATTGTGTCTGTCTGCCTTGGGTATAATGGGATGTGTATGTAGATTAGCTGTGAGAGGGGAGGGGGGTATTCCTCTAACAGCTCTCCCTGCTGATTGGACAGTCCACTGATGTGAAGTTTAAATATCTCTGTGTACCTGTGTTTCAATAAACAATTCATGTTGAGCAACCAAAACGAGTATTGCCTAGTTATTGGTTATCAGCGGTTTAGAATATCTGATATCTATATTCAGACTGGAGGAAGTGATATATCACGAAAGCACTCAAGCAGAGTTTCGTTACACTACCGATGACTGGGAGATGTTTGACGCCGCGGATCTCCCCCCAATGTGTATGAAACCCCAACTGACTGGTTCCTGCTGTCCCTCGTAGTCGTTCCTCCAACCTTTCCTAACTCAGAGATTGACAATTTGGATGTCGAGAGTCCGGAAGGTCCATCCCCCCAATCCAGTACTACAGACTGTACTGACTTATCCAAGGATTTGACCTTGGCGCCAGGAGATGAGAAGGTAGAAGGCACATTTGGTCCTTTACCATCTGAAGCTCCTGAATCACTCTCTGCAGATGCACCGTTGTTAAGTGACTCTACAGAGAATCGAGAGGGTCGGCATCTTTTGCAGTATAACTCTGGGCAGCTCCCTGCAAGATATTCTGACTATGTTGTTTGAAATTGTCTACTGTTCAGTCCTAATCTTCCTTTGCTTGTGCTTTTATCACTGTTATTATTGTTGCTTCCATGTTACTGCAATGCTGAGAACAGCATCTGTTAAAGAAGAGGGGAGTGTAGGCAGGTGCAGTCAGTTTCTCCTCTGTAGGTGGTGTTCGTCCGCAGTGGCATTGCAGAGGAAGTCAAAAAGAACAAGGTTCCACTATGGTTTCCTGGGTCACCGGGGAAGCTATCCGATTGGATGCTGCCACCCTATGTCACTCTAGCCACCATATTGGGTCAGGCAGAGCCCATTTAAGGTCCAGGCTTGGTGTACATAGGCGAGTGGGTAGATTAGGGACAGGTACTCGTCTGTTAGGGAAAGAGCTAGCAACAGGGAAGGGTTCCTGATGAGGAGGGAAAGCATAGGGAATGCTACATCCTCCCGGATGGGCACGAGATGGCGCTGTCAGTTCAGCTGATACCTGCTCTCTAAGGCTTAATTCACACCTGAGCATTTTCAGCTCGTAAAACGCCAGTAAAAAAAGGCCATAAAGACACCCAACAAGCAAAATCCCATTAATTGAAATGGCCCCTGTTCACATCTGAGCGTTTTGTCGCCTGCAACTCAAAAAAGTACATGAGCTTCTTTTTGGGCAGAGTACAGGCCTTTTTCTGCTTTTTACATTGGTGACCATTTGACCTGTGCAAAATTGCGGCAAAACGTGGCAAAAACGTGGCAGAAAACACGACAAAATCGCGATAAAAACGTGCGACTTTCTGCCTGCAAAATAAATGCTCAGGTGTGAATGCAGCCTAAACGCTGTTGGAATCCCTGAGTGTTCCTGGTTGGATTGTCTTCCTACTCTTTCATTGCACTAGGACTATGTGTTATTGCCACCACACCATGCTGCACCCAACCTACAAGTTTATGAACTGAACAAAACCAAAAGGTTTTTGTAATCTGTTGGTCAACAATTAATATTACATAGCAAATCATTTGACTAATAATAAAAAAGTTAATATAGCTATAAAATAAAGGCTGTTCATAACCAATCCCCTGGCCTGGTTCATGCTCAGACTGGAGCATTGTTTGAACACTTTGATGTTGACCACAAGTGGCTCTATCTCTCCTTGATGTGCCGCTTGGGACAATGCTAATCAATCAAAAGTTTTTATAAGCATCATCAACCAGCAATCATTTCCAACATATGAAGGTCTTCTCTGTACCCACTCTGTGAACTCACCTGCTGTATCCTGAAATGTGATCAGCGCAGCTCTTTCTTCTGGTAACATCACAATGTCTCTTACTCTTCCTCCTCCCTGTTTTGGGTTCTCGAAGAAAGCTTTCAGATTCATCTCAGATATGTTCTCAGGGACATTCTCCACCCTGACACTTCGGGATTCTTCCAGAGGCCTCGCTGTCAGCCTGTTGTGAACCACTCTGAGGTTACTGGAGAATGTTCTGATGAATCTCGGAATATCTGGAGAAAAACAGGAAATCCCCCCCCCCCCCAAATTTAATGGCAATAAGTACAACTGTGTAAAAACTTTACTGACGGAAGCAGGGCCATCTTTAAGCCAGGGCAAAAGAGGCAGCTTCCCTGGGCCCTGTCATTGTTGTGGGGCCCAAACCTGCTACCTCATACTTGCCAATTATCCCAAATTCCCTTGTCCCTTGAGGTTTTAGTCCCGTGTTGTGTCCTGATATCTCAGTGTGAAGTTCTGTTACTAATGCTGCCCAACTCTGCCCTATTGTTGTGCACAGATGACTCACCTGCAGACCCTGTGTTTACAGGTAAATACCGCAATTGATATGTAAATAGTGACAGCATTGATATGTAAATATCAGCGGCATTCATATGTACCGTATATACTCGAGTATAAGTCGTTCCGAGTATAAGTCGAGGCCCTAATTTACCACACAAAAAATGGGAAAAACTTATTGACCCGAGTATAAGACGAGGGTGAGAAATGCACAGCTACTGTAAGTGGAAAAGAGGGTCAACAATGCCCATTTGCAGCATCACTGTGCCCATTTGCAGCCATAGGTCCCCCGAACTTCAAACTCGGTAGTTAAGGGTTCCTAGATGCCCCCTAGCTGCAGCCAAAATTTGGGGTCTCTGAACCCAAAGGGTCCCGAAATGACATTGCTGCAGATGGACACAGTTGACCGAATTTGGGGCCCCGTATCTCGGGGCCACTTAGTGCTAGGAACCCCATATTTGGTGTGCAAACCCAGTGGAACTAGCACCATAAAATTTCCAAAGCTGGGGTTTCTAGCACCAAGTGGCCCCGAGATACAGGGCCCCAAAAATCAGTTCAGAAAATCTCAAGCACTTTTCTGCAGCAGAGAATGTCATTTTCCAAACCAGATTGGGGCCCCGTATCTTAGGGCCACTTGGTGCTAGGACCCCCAGCTTTGGATATGTTATGGTACCAGTTCCACTGGGTTTGCACACCGAATTTGGGGTTCCTAGCACCAAGTGGCCCTGAGATATGGGGCCCCAAAGTCAGTTCAGAAAATGTCAAGCACTTTTCTGCAGCAGAGAATGACATTTTCCAAACAGATTTTGGGGCCCCGTATCTCTGAGATATGGGGCCCCAAAGTCGGTTCGGAAAATGAAATTTTTTGCTGCAGAAAAGTGCTTGACTCAAGTATAAGTCGAGGGGGGCACTTTCAGCACAAAAAATGTGCTGAAAAATTCGACTTATACTCGAGTATATACGGTAAATAGTGGCTGACCAGCAGCATTGTATGTAAACAGAGGCGGTATTCATATGTTTATCATGCCCCCCTGAGGTCATATCCACCATCACCTATACTGAATGCTGCCCACTGGGGAGATAAAGGGGCATGCTTGAAAGTCCTGCCAATAACTGTGGTCATTAAGCCTACCGCCTGTTCTGCAAAGGTAAGCAAAATGGTGGGTGGGGGGGGGGGTAGTGTGGGGTGTGCAGAGGTAGGCAGAGAAGGAATTACAGTTTGGGGTGCTCAGGTGAGCAAGGAGGGGATGTATAGAGGTAAGGAAGGTGGGTGCAAAGATGATCAGAGGCGGCAGGTAGAGTTAAAGGGGAGGTGGATTGGAGTGGAGAGGATGGGGGAGGTTTGGGGTGCAGAGGTTAGCAGGGGTTTTAGGATGCAAAGGTGTACCGACAGGGTAAAGATGTAGGTCACGTGTAGGGCAGCCCATTCATTTCAATGGGCTGCTTTATGCGCTACAAATGCGGAAGAAAGTCCCAAACCCTTTTTCAAGGCACATGTCAGCAGATGGGTGAGGGTGTCCTTAACAATTAATGGCACTGCTGTGTATCTGCTAAAGGGCAGCACATTTCTGTGGTGTCAGGAAAGCGATTTTGCACGCATTCCCGACACACACAAATGTGAACACAGGCTAAATGTCTCAGTTACATTGGTGGTCAGTGTAAATCTCATTACATTGGTGCTTGGTGTAGAATCCTTTCATTCACACTAGTGGCCAGTGTGAATGTCCCCCTTACATTGGTGGTCAGTGTAAATCCCTCCTTACATTGGTGGTTACTGTGAATGCTTCTATTGCATTAGTGGTCAGTGTAAACCCCTATTACATTAGTGGTCAGTGCAAACCCCTATTACATTAGTGGTCAGTGTAAACCCCTATTACATTAGTGGTCAGTGTAAATCCCTATTACATTGGTGGCCAGTGTAAACCCCTATTACATTGGTGGCCAGTGTAAACCCCTATTACATTGGTGGTCAGTGTAAACCCCTATTACATTAGTGGTCAGTGTAAACCCCTATTACATTAGTGGTCAGTGTAAACCCCTATTACATTAGTGGTCAGTGTAAACCCCTATTACATTAGTGGTCAGTGTAAACCCCTATTACATTAGTGGTCAGTGTAAACCCCTATTACATTGATGACATTGTTGAAACTCCTCTTTATATTGGTAGTCGGTAAAAAAATCAGCATTGCCATTGATTACACCCTCCCCTCCCCCCCAGCACTGCCACTGATCCCAGGAGTTCTAGGATCCCTAGGAGTTTTCTGTCTATTAATGGGTTCCCTCAGCTCCCCAGGTTCCCTCACCTCCCCAGTCCATGGTGTGCAGTCATTGAGGAGATGATGTGCTGTAACCTCTAGAAGCCAATCAGTAAACAGTAATGATGCGCAGTAACCAATCAGTGAGCAGTATTGATGTACAGTAATCTCTAGCAACCAATCAACAAGCATAAATTATGTTCTGTATCCTCTAGCAACTAATCAGTGAGCCGTAATGTGTGCTGTAACCTCTAGCAACCAGTCAGTGAGCGGTAATGATACACTGTAACCTCTGGCAACCAATCGCAATCGCTGCCTGATCTGATTCAGTAAACAGATTTTGAGTCTAGCTGCTATTTATTGTATGTCTCAGGGCAGGTGGAGAGCGAAACTGCATGAGGGGGGCCCAAGAAAATTTTTGCCCAGGGTCCAATCAATATTAAAGACGGCCCTGGACAGAAGAGAATGATAGAACCTTGCTGTTTTAACATTTGATATACATTCGGTGCATTTTTGAACTCTAATACAGTCCCAATGTTTGTATCTATAATTAATCATTCACGAGGTTATTTTAATTTTTCTTGAAATGACTTCATTGTACAGTGAGCACATTTTTGGCATGTGAATCTGTACATTGAAGCTTTTAGCATTATTGCTCTCCAGCATTCAGTAGATAAAGATGTGTAGAGCGCAGACCTCATGGTAGCTCCCCGTTTTTTGGCATATGGCAATCAACATTCTCTTACAAGAGCCATTGGCTGGTAGTCCATGATGGAGCTCTTAGGCCCATACTAGAAGCTGTGAGCCTCATTTCAGGCTCTATATCTAAATCATGGGCAAATCCCAAAGATTGGACTCACCGATATCACATGTGAATGTGACAACAGCAGATTGGATCTCCGGAATTATCTCCACATAGAAGTCCGTGTCCTCAACCTTCTCACTGGTATTCTCCACCAGGAGGTTTAACATCTCAGGAGTGTGGCTGTCCTTGACATTCTCAATCAGAACCAGAGAGGACGAGGGGTTTTCATCATCTGATGCGGCTGTAATACAGCAAAATATATTCCCGGGGAAAGTTTTTCAAGTGGAATTTTTTCATCTACATCACGATGAACATAATGATTTAAAGAATATCCTGAGAGCTATCGGCAGGGATTGTGTTACTTTGTGGGTTGCTGAACTCATTCACCAGGACAGGATGAGAGTTGGTGACCTCAGAGTGGAGCCATTGTTCCTTCTAATTGTGGAGGGCTAACTGAAAAGAAAAGCATGATATATATACATAGAGGCCTTCTGGGAAGATCCAGCTGGTCCTGCTCAGGAACATCCAATTGTTGGAGGGTTCAGAAACAGATTTGAAATTCATTGGAGGTAATATATCTCCATCCCAGGACTGACCCTAAACACACTGGAGGTAATATATCTCCATCCCAAGACTGACCCTGAACACACTGGAGGTAATATATCTCCATCTTATGGCAGAACTCGTTGGAGGGGTTATATCTCCCTATAGGCATTAAAACTAGGAATGACGGACAGGGGAATGAGGGAAAATCTCTCTCATGGAACCCCAGATTGCAGTTAAATCCTAATCCTTCCCCCACTCCATCCAAAATTAGAAAGCAAGTTTTTGGCTCGACACTTTAACCAATTTTGCTTTGCAGGAATTCTCTGTAAAAGATAAATTGGCAATTTTGGTGCAAAATCAGCAACTTCTCCCCAATGGAAGCACCTCAGCAATCAGTGCCAGAAGGCAGACCGGCCTCAGACACCTTATCCTCTCCCTTCCCCCGCTCCCACCATTGTGATCTATGGGACAAATATGACTTTGAACGTGCAATGAATGATTTCTTACGTTTGTCCTCGGCACGGCCGCACTGTGAGCCCTGAAAATAGAAGATAAACCGCTATAAGTCATTTCTAGAGATTCTGTTCATTATAACAATTCTTATTTCTACAACAATCATTATTTCCAGTAGAGACAACCAATGAGAGCTGAGAATAGAAAATGGTTACTGCCCTCTGATTCGGTTCACTGCCTCTCTCGTCTGAGCTGCAGATCCCCTCATCTTATTTCTCCTGGACTGGGCGATCTCCCCTGTGACTTTATTGATATATTACCTGGGGTAGATCATGGGATGGTGGCAACAAAGCCATGACTGGAGAGGGGAGAGCAGGAGAAGTAGAACTCTTTACACGAGGGATGTTCTTCATTGGGCATTTTAATTTCCTTCAGAAACTATTTCTTTATGAGTTTCTTATACGGTTTTATATGTACCTGTTTAGCATCACTTCATTGCTCTGGATAACAATAAATCAAAAAAAGAAATAGTGCTCAGAGGGCATAAAAAGCAGCTGACCCATCAATCAACACAAATTGATATACAGTATCTCACAAAAGTAAGTACACCCCTCTATTATATCTTTATTATATCTTTTTATATCTTTTCAGGTGACAACACTGAAGAAGGCCTTCTCTTTTCATTCAGTTAAAGTGTTTGCTTATACTAATTAAATTGATTGGCATATACTGTACAATCATAATGTGTAAAAAAAAAAACAAAAAAAAAAAAACTTGGGTATATTGCTCTGGTCACATTGTGTTAGAAAAAAAATTGAAAAAAAAAAAGAAACAAAATGTAATTAAAAATTAACCACTTGCCAACCGCCCTATAGCCAAATGACGGCTGCAGGGCGGCTGGATAACTCTGGGATCACGTCATATGACGTGATTCCAGAAAACTGCTCCCGCGCGCCACCTGGGGCGCGCACACGGGAACATCCGTGACGGCCGTCTAATGACGGAGCGATCACATATAAACAAACCGGCGTCATGTCATGACGCCGGTTCCTCCCTCCCCTCTCTGTACCGATCGGTACAGAGGGGGAGAGATTGGATGGGAGCCGCGCTGTGGGCTGGATGTGTAGTGCCCACAGCGCAGCTCAGTGACATGTACAGTCACATCCATCCATCCATGCTCAGCCATCCCCCCCATGCTCTGCAATGACCCTGTGCAATACTCTGCAATACTCTGCAACCCTGTGCAATACTCTGCAACCCTGTGAAATACTCTGCAACCCTGTGAAATACTCTGCAACCCTGTGAAATACTCTGCAATGATCCTGTGCAATACTCTGCAACCCTGTGAAATACTCTGCAACCCTGTGCAATACTCTGCAACCCTGTGAAATACTCTGCAATGATCCTGTGCAATACTCTGCAACCCTGTGAAATACTCTGCAACCCTGTGAAATACTCTGCAACCCTGTGCAATACTCTGCAATGATCCTGTGCAATACTCCGCCATGCCCCGTCATACTCTGCCATACCCCGCCATACTCCGCCATACTCCGCCATACCCCGCCATACTCCGCCATACCCCGCCATACCCCGCCATACTCCGCCATACTCCGCCATGTCCCGCCATACTCCGCCATACCCCGCCATGTCCCGCCATACTCCGCCATACCCCGCCATACTCCGCCATGCCCCGCCATACTCCGCCATACTCCGCCATACTCCGCCATACTCCGCCATACCCCGCCATACTCCGCCATACTCTGCCATACCCCGCCATACCCCGCCATACTCCGCTATACCCCGCCATACTCCGCCATACTCCGCCATACCCCGCCATACCCCGCCATACTCCGCCATACCCCGCCATACTCCGCCATACTCCGCTATACCCCGCCATACTCCGCCATACTCCGCCATACCCCGCCATACTCCGCCATACCCCGCCATACTCCGCCATACCCCGCCATGCTCCGCCATACCCCGCCATACTCCGCCATACCCCGCCATACTCCGCCATACTCTGCCATACCCCGCCATACTCCGCCATACTCCGCCATACCCCGCCATACTCCGCCATACCCCGCCATACTCCGCCATACCCCGCCATACTCCGCCATACTCCGCCATACTCTGCCATACCCCGCCATACTCCGCCATACTCCGCTATACCCCGCCATACTCCGCCATACCCCGCCATACTCCGCCATACTCCGCCATACTCCGCCATACCCCGCCATACCCCGCCATACTCCGCCATACTCCGCCATACCCCGCCATACCCCGCCATACTCCGCCATACTCCGCCATACCCCGCCATACTCCGCCATACTCCGCCATGCCCCGCCATACTATGCCATACTCTGCAATACCCGCCATACTCCGCCATGCCCTGCCATACCCCGCGATACCCAGCCATACTTTGCCATGCTCAGCCATACTCAGGCCATGCTTGGCTGTTCTCGCCCTCTGTATGTGGCCAGGCTGTGGAAGTCTCACACATGTGGTATCGCCGTACTCAGGAGGAGGAGAATCTATTTTGGGGGGTCATTTTTGGTATGTCGTCATATGACGTCCTTGACTTTGTGTGGAGATATCTGAATGACGGTTGCAGCTACAGGCATCATTCAGATATCATCTTTTTCAGCCGGCGATTCCCTACACCATAAGAATGATCATAGCGGCTGTTCCACTGCTTGATTGTTCTTACGGGAGGCGAGAGGGGATGTCCCTCCCGCGCTTCTACCGACTCACCGCTACGATCAAAGCCAGGATCATTTTTTTATTTTTTTTATTTCAGGCTTCCCAGCCTAGAGGTTAGATGTGGGGTCTTATTGATCCCCATATCTCACTGTAAAGAGGACCTGTCATGCCATATTCCTATTACAGGGGATGTTTACATTCCTTGTAATAGAAATAAAAGTGATCAAAAAATTTATTTTTTGGAAAAAAGCCTCAAACTAAAATAAATAAAGTAAAATGAACAATAAAAAAAAAAAAAAAAAAATTTCCCCGTGTCCCCGTGTGCTCGTAGTCAGTAGCGAACGCATACGTAAGTTGCGCCCACATATGAATATGGTGTTCAAACCACACATGTGAGGTATCGCTGTGAGACCTCCTCTGTAACTCACAACATGTAACCAGTAAAAATTTTTAAAGCGTCTCCTATGGGGATTTTTAAGTAGCGAAGTTTGGCGCCATTCCACGAGCGTGTGCAATTTTGAAGGGTGACATGTTAGGTATCTATTTACTCGGCATAACTTCATTATTCACATTATGTAAAAACATTGGGCCAACTTTACTGTTTTGTTTTTTTTGAAAGCACAAAACTGTTTTTTTTTTCAAACAAAACGTGTTCGAAAAATTGCTGCCATTGTATTCTCTAGGGTCTTTGCTAAAAAAATATATATAATGTTTTGGGGTTCTATGTAATTTTCTAGCAAATAAATGATGATTTTTACATGTAGGAGAGAAATGTCAGAATTGGCCTGGGCACTCCAGAACGCCTGAAGGTGCTCCCTGCATGTTGGGCCTCTGTATGTGGCCACGCTGTGTAAAAGTCTCACACATGTGGTATCGCCGTACTCGGGAGTAATAGCAAAATGTGTTTTTGGGTGTAATTTGTGGTATGCATATGCGGTGTGTGAGAGATAACCTGCTAATATGACAATTTTGTGAAAAAAAAAAAAGAAAAAAAAAATCTTGATTTTGCAAAGAATTGTGGGAAAAAATGACAACTTCAAAAAACTCACCATGCATCTTTCTAAATACCTTGGAATGTCTTCTTTCCAAAAAGGGGTCATTTGGGGGGTATTTGTACTTTTATGGCATGTTAGGGTCTCAAGAAATGAGATAGGCCGCCAGTATTTCAGGTGTGATCAATTTTCAGATATTGGCACCATAGCTTGTGGACTCTATAACTTTCACAAAGACCAAATAATATCCACCAATTTGGGTTATTTTTACCAAAGATATGTAGCGGTATAAATTTTGGCCAAAATATATGAAGAAAAAATTACTAATTTGCAAAATTTTATAACAGAAACGAAGAAAAATGCATTTTTTTACAGAATTTTCGGTCTTTTTTCTTTTATAGCGCAAAAAATAAAGAACCCAGCGGTGATTAAATACCACCAAAAGAAAGCTCTATTTGTGTGAAAAAAAGGACAAAAAATTAATTTGGGTACAGTGTTGCATGACTGAGTAATTGTCATTCAAAGTGTGAGAGCACCGAAAGCTGAAAATTGGTCTGGTTAGGAAGGGGGTTTAAGTGCCCAGTGTTCAAGTGGTTAAAAAGAAATTTAAATTATTATTATTACTTTTTTTTAACATAATGTCACCAGGTAGTGTCCCTGATCACCGCCATACCAGTTATATAATAACGATGTACAGCACTGGTGACAGGATGTAAAAAAAGAAAAAAAAGTTATGAATTTTTTTTTTTTTTACATTTCTTTATTTTCCAAATAATTGTGTCAAAAAATTACAACTTCAAAAACTCGCCACTTCCTAAATATCTTGGACTGTCTACTTTCCAAAAAGGGGTGATTTGGGGGGTATTTATTCTGTCCTGACATTTTCGGGTCTCAAGAAATGAGATCGGCCGTCAGTACATCAGGATTGATCGATTATCAGATATACATCCCATAGTTTGTGGACTCTATAACTTTCCTACAGAATAAATAATAGACACTGATTTGGGGGATTTTCACCAAAGAAATGTAGCAGAATACATTTTGGCCGAGATTTATGAAGCAAGATTATTTGTTTTCAATATTTTATAACAGAAATGCGTTTTCCTTTTCAAATATTTCCATTTATTTAGCAAAAAATAACCCCCCCCCCAGAGGTGATTAAATACCACCAAAAGAAATCTCTATTTTTGTGATAAAAATGATAAAAATATTACATGTGTACAGTGTTGTATGATCGCGTAATTGTCATTCCAAGTGTGACAGCGCTGAAAGCTGAAAATTAAGCCTGGGCAGGAAGGGGGGGGGGGTAAAAGTGCCCGGTATTAAAGTGAGTACATAAACTTGTCTTCCTGGGGCCCCCCGTCTCCCCCCCTGCAGTGCTTCCAGCTTCCCTCCTCTCCTCTCCCACCAGCTGCTGCGGGGGATGTTTCAGGATGGAGAGAGGGGGGAAGGGGCCAGTAAATATTTCATTTTCTTTTCTGAATGAACACAGTGAGGGGATCTGTACAGATGGCTCTTGTGTTCATTCTTAACTGAAGCATAGTAAACTGTGATTACTAGGCTTCAGTTTGTGAATGAACAGAAAGCCGCTCAGCACAGAGCGCTTCCCGATCATTCACCGCCATGTGCAGCTGAGACTGCAGAGAAAGGGACTTGGGAAGTTCTGTGGCAAAAGTGAGACATTTAGACCCTTAATATTTCACCAAAGCCCCCCCAACGAAACTCCTAAAAAAAAAAAAAAAAAGTGTGAAAAAAATAATAAAAATAACCTTGTAAAAAATAAAAAAATAAAATTGTAAAAACTAATAAAAAAATAATAAAAAATAATCTTGTGAAAAATAAAATAAAAATAAAATTGTAAAAACTAATAAAAAAATAATAAAAATAAAAAACTACCGACACAAATCTCTGCTCGACTGACACCGTCCACCGCTCTGCGGGTATACATGTATGTGTGTTTGTGCTCTGGGGGTATACATGTATGTGTGTTTGTGTTCTGCGGGTATACATGTATGTGTGTTTGTGCTCTGCGGGTATACATGTATGTGTGTTTGTGTTCTGCGGGTATACATGTATGTGTGTTTGTGCTCTGGGGGTATACATGTATGTGTGTTTGTGTTCTGCGGGTATACATGTATGTGTGTTTGTGTTCTGCGGGTATACATGTATGTGTGTTTGTGTTCTGCGGGTATACATGTATGTGTGTTTGTGTTCTGCGGGTATACATGTATGTGTGTTTGTGCTCTGGGGGTATACATGTATGTGTGTTTGTGTTCTGCGGGTATACATGTATGTGTGTTTGTGTTCTGCGGGTATACATGTATGTGTGTTTGTGCTCTGCGGGTATACATGTATGTGTGTTTGTGTTCTGCGGGTATACATGTATGTGTGTTTGTGCTCTGGGGGTATACATGTATGTGTGTTTGTGCTGTGCGGGTATATATGTATGTGTGTTTGTGTTCTGCGGGTATACATGTATGTGTGTTTGTGCTCTGCGGGTATACATGTATGTGTGTTTGTGTTCTGCGGGTATACATGTATGTGTGTTTGTGCTCTGGGGGTATACATGTATGTGTGTTTGTGCTCTGGGGGTATACATGTATGTGTGTTTGTGCTCTGGGGGTATACATGTATGTGTGTTTGTGTTCTGCGGGTATACATGTATGTGTGTTTGTGTTCTGCGGGTATACATGTATGTGTGTTTGTGTTCTGGGGGTATACATGTATGTGTGTTTGTGCTCTGGGGGTATACATGTATGTGTGTTTGTGCTCTGGGGGTATACATGTATGTGTGTTTGTGTTCTGTGGGTATACATGTATGTGTGTTTGTGTTCTGCGGGTATACATGTATGTGTGTTTGTGTTCTGCGGGTATACATGTATGTGTGTTTGTGCTCTGGGGGTATACATGTATGTGTGTTTGTGTTCTGCGGGTATACATGTATGTGTGTTTGTGTTCTGCGGGTATACATGTATGTGTGTTTGTGCTCTGGGGGTATACATGTATGTGTGTTTGTGTTCTGCGGGTATACATGTATGTGTGTTTGTGCTCTGCGGGTATACATGTATGTGTGTTTGTGTTCTGCGGGTATACATGTATGTGTGTTTGTGCTCTGGGGGTATACATGTATGTGTGTTTGTGTTCTGCGGGTATACATGTATGTGTGTTTGTGCTCTGCGGGTATACATGTTAGTGTGTTTGTGCTCTGCGGGTATACATGTATGTGTGTTTGTGTTCTGCGGGTATACATGTTAGTGTGTTTGTGCTCTGCGGGTATACATGTATGTGTGTTTGTGTTCTGGGGGTATACATGTATGTGTGTTTGTGCTCTGGGGGTATACATGTATGTGTGTTTGTGCTCTGGGGGTATACATGTATGTGTGTTTGTGTTCTGTGGGTATACATGTATGTGTGTTTGTGCTCTGCGGGTATACATGTATGTGTGTTTGTGCTCTGCGGGTATACATGTATGTGTGTTTGTGCTCTGCGGGTATACATGTATGTGTGTTTGTGCTCTGCGGGTATACATGTATGTGTGTTTGTGCTCTGGGGGTATACATGTATGTGTGTTTGTGTTCTGCGGGTATACATGTATGTGTGTTTGTGCTGTGTGGGTATACATGTATGTGTGTTTGTGCTGTTCGGGTATACATGTATGTGTGTTTGTGCTCTGGGGGTATACATGTATGTGTGTTTGTGTTCTGCGGGTATACATGTATGTGTGTTTGTGCTGTGTGGGTATACATGTATGTGTGTTTGTGCTGTTCGGGTATACATGTATGTGTGTTTGTGCTGTTCGGGTATACATGTATGTGTGTTTGTGCTCTGGGGGTATACATGTATGTGTGTTTGTGCTCTGGGGGTATACATGTATGTGTGTTTGTGTTCTGCGGGTATACATGTATGTGTGTTTGTGCTCTGGGGGTATACATGTATGTGTGTTTGTGCTCTGGGGGTATACATGTATGTGTGTTTGTGTTCTGCGGGTATACATGTATGTGTGTTTGTGTTCTGCGGGTATACATGTATGTGTGTTTGTGTTCTGCGGGTATACATGTATGTGTGTTTGTGCTGTGCGGGTATATATGTATGTGTGTTTGTGTTCTGCGGGTATACATGTATGTGTGTTTGTGTTCTGCGGGTATACATGTATGTGTGTTTGTGCTCTGCGGGTATACATGTATGTGTGTTTGTGTTCTGCGGGTATACATGTATGTGTGTTTGTGCTCTGGGGGTATACATGTATGTGTGTTTGTGCTCTGGGGGTATACATGTATGTGTGTTTGTGTTCTGCGGGTATACATGTATGTGTGTTTGTGTTCTGCGGGTATACATGTATGTGTGTTTGTGCTCTGGGGGTATACATGTATGTGTGTTTGTGTTCTGCGGGTATACATGTATGTGTGTTTGTGTTCTGCGGGTATACATGTATGTGTGTTTGTGCTCTGGGGGTATACATGTATGTGTGTTTGTGTTCTGCGGGTATACATGTATGTGTGTTTGTGTTCTGCGGGTATACATGTATGTGTGTTTGTGTTCTGCGGGTATACATGTATGTGTGTTTGTGCTCTGGGGGTATACATGTATGTGTGTTTGTGTTCTGCGGGTATACATGTATGTGTGTTTGTGTTCTGCGGGTATACATGTATGTGTGTTTGTGTTCTGCGGGTATACATGTATGTGTGTTTGTGCTCTGGGGGTATACATGTATGTGTGTTTGTGCTGTGCGGGTATATATGTATGTGTGTTTGTGTTCTGCGGGTATACATGTTAGTGTGTTTGTGCTCTGCGGGTATACATGTATGTGTGTTTGTGCTCTGGGGGTATACATGTATGTGTGTTTGTGTTCTGTGGGTATACATGTATGTGTGTTTGTGCTCTGCGGGTATACATGTATGTGTGTTTGTGCTCTGCGGGTATACATGTATGTGTGTTTGTGCTCTGCGGGTATACATGTATGTGTGTTTGTGCTCTGGGGGTATACATGTATGTGTGTTTGTGTTCTGCGGGTATACATGTATGTGTGTTTGTGCTGTGTGGGTATACATGTATGTGTGTTTGTGCTGTTCGGGTATACATGTATGTGTGTTTGTGCTCTGTGGGTATACATGTATGTGTGTTTGTGCTCTGGGGGTATACATGTATGTGTGTTTGTGCTCTGGGGGTATACATGTATGTGTGTTTGTGTTCTGCGGGTATACATGTATGTGTGTTTGTGTTCTGCGGGTATACATGTATGTGTGTTTGTGCTCTGGGGGTATACATGTATGTGTGTTTGTGCTCTGCGGGTATACATGTATGTGTGTTTGTGTTCTGCGGGTATACATGTATGTGTGTTTGTGCTCTGCGGGTATACATGTATGTGTGTTTGTGTTCTGCGGGTATACATGTATGTGTGTTTTTGCTCTGGGGGTATACATGTATGTGTGTTTGTGTTCTGCGGGTATACATGTATGTGTGTTTGTGCTGTGCGGGTATATATGTATGTGTGTTTGTGTTCTGCGGGTATACATGTTAGTGTGTTTGTGCTCTGCGGGTATACATGTATGTGTGTTTGTGTTCTGGGGGTATACATGTATGTGTGTTTGTGCTCTGGGGGTATACATGTATGTGTGTTTGTGTTCTGTGGGTATACATGTATGTGTGTTTGTGCTCTGCGGGTATACATGTATGTGTGTTTGTGCTCTGCGGGTATACATGTATGTGTGTTTGTGCTCTGCGGGTATACATGTATGTGTGTTTGTGCTCTGCGGGTATACATGTATGTGTGTTTGTGCTCTGGGGGTATACATGTATGTGTGTTTGTGTTCTGCGGGTATACATGTATGTGTGTTTGTGCTGTGCGGGTATATATGTATGTGTGTTTGTGTTCTGCGGGTATACATGTTAGTGTGTTTGTGCTCTGCGGGTATACATGTATGTGTGTTTGTGTTCTGGGGGTATACATGTATGTGTGTTTGTGCTCTGGGGGTATACATGTATGTGTGTTTGTGTTCTGTGGGTATACATGTATGTGTGTTTGTGCTCTGCGGGTATACATGTATGTGTGTTTGTGCTCTGCGGGTATACATGTATGTGTGTTTGTGCTCTGCGGGTATACATGTATGTGTGTTTGTGTTCTGCGGGTATACATGTATGTGTGTTTGTGCTCTGGGGGTATACATGTATGTGTGTTTGTGTTCTGCGGGTATACATGTATGTGTGTTTGTGTTCTGCGGGTATACATGTATGTGTGTTTGTGTTCTGCGGGTATACATGTATGTGTGTTTGTGTTCTGCGGGTATACATGTATGTGTGTTTGTGCTCTGGGGGTATACATGTATGTGTGTTTGTGTTCTGCGGGTATACATGTATGTGTGTTTGTGTTCTGCGGGTATACATGTATGTGTGTTTGTGCTCTGCGGGTATACATGTATGTGTGTTTGTGTTCTGCGGGTATACATGTATGTGTGTTTGTGCTCTGGGGGTATACATGTATGTGTGTTTGTGCTGTGCGGGTATATATGTATGTGTGTTTGTGTTCTGCGGGTATACATGTATGTGTGTTTGTGCTCTGCGGGTATACATGTATGTGTGTTTGTGTTCTGCGGGTATACATGTATGTGTGTTTGTGCTCTGGGGGTATACATGTATGTGTGTTTGTGCTCTGGGGGTATACATGTATGTGTGTTTGTGTTCTGCGGGTATACATGTATGTGTGTTTGTGTTCTGCGGGTATACATGTATGTGTGTTTGTGTTCTGGGGGTATACATGTATGTGTGTTTGTGCTCTGGGGGTATACATGTATGTGTGTTTGTGCTCTGGGGGTATACATGTATGTGTGTTTGTGTTCTGTGGGTATACATGTATGTGTGTTTGTGTTCTGCGGGTATACATGTATGTGTGTTTGTGTTCTGCGGGTATACATGTATGTGTGTTTGTGCTCTGGGGGTATACATGTATGTGTGTTTGTGTTCTGCGGGTATACATGTATGTGTGTTTGTGTTCTGCGGGTATACATGTATGTGTGTTTGTGCTCTGGGGGTATACATGTATGTGTGTTTGTGTTCTGCGGGTATACATGTATGTGTGTTTGTGCTCTGCGGGTATACATGTATGTGTGTTTGTGTTCTGCGGGTATACATGTATGTGTGTTTGTGCTCTGGGGGTATACATGTATGTGTGTTTGTGTTCTGCGGGTATACATGTATGTGTGTTTGTGCTCTGCGGGTATACATGTTAGTGTGTTTGTGCTCTGCGGGTATACATGTATGTGTGTTTGTGTTCTGCGGGTATACATGTTAGTGTGTTTGTGCTCTGCGGGTATACATGTATGTGTGTTTGTGTTCTGGGGGTATACATGTATGTGTGTTTGTGCTCTGGGGGTATACATGTATGTGTGTTTGTGCTCTGGGGGTATACATGTATGTGTGTTTGTGTTCTGTGGGTATACATGTATGTGTGTTTGTGCTCTGCGGGTATACATGTATGTGTGTTTGTGCTCTGCGGGTATACATGTATGTGTGTTTGTGCTCTGCGGGTATACATGTATGTGTGTTTGTGCTCTGCGGGTATACATGTATGTGTGTTTGTGCTCTGGGGGTATACATGTATGTGTGTTTGTGTTCTGCGGGTATACATGTATGTGTGTTTGTGCTGTGTGGGTATACATGTATGTGTGTTTGTGCTGTTCGGGTATACATGTATGTGTGTTTGTGCTCTGGGGGTATACATGTATGTGTGTTTGTGTTCTGCGGGTATACATGTATGTGTGTTTGTGCTGTGTGGGTATACATGTATGTGTGTTTGTGCTGTTCGGGTATACATGTATGTGTGTTTGTGCTGTTCGGGTATACATGTATGTGTGTTTGTGCTCTGGGGGTATACATGTATGTGTGTTTGTGCTCTGGGGGTATACATGTATGTGTGTTTGTGTTCTGCGGGTATACATGTATGTGTGTTTGTGCTCTGGGGGTATACATGTATGTGTGTTTGTGCTCTGGGGGTATACATGTATGTGTGTTTGTGTTCTGCGGGTATACATGTATGTGTGTTTGTGTTCTGCGGGTATACATGTATGTGTGTTTGTGTTCTGCGGGTATACATGTATGTGTGTTTGTGCTGTGCGGGTATATATGTATGTGTGTTTGTGTTCTGCGGGTATACATGTATGTGTGTTTGTGTTCTGCGGGTATACATGTATGTGTGTTTGTGCTCTGCGGGTATACATGTATGTGTGTTTGTGTTCTGCGGGTATACATGTATGTGTGTTTGTGCTCTGGGGGTATACATGTATGTGTGTTTGTGCTCTGGGGGTATACATGTATGTGTGTTTGTGTTCTGCGGGTATACATGTATGTGTGTTTGTGTTCTGCGGGTATACATGTATGTGTGTTTGTGCTCTGGGGGTATACATGTATGTGTGTTTGTGTTCTGCGGGTATACATGTATGTGTGTTTGTGTTCTGCGGGTATACATGTATGTGTGTTTGTGCTCTGGGGGTATACATGTATGTGTGTTTGTGTTCTGCGGGTATACATGTATGTGTGTTTGTGTTCTGCGGGTATACATGTATGTGTGTTTGTGTTCTGCGGGTATACATGTATGTGTGTTTGTGCTCTGGGGGTATACATGTATGTGTGTTTGTGTTCTGCGGGTATACATGTATGTGTGTTTGTGTTCTGCGGGTATACATGTATGTGTGTTTGTGTTCTGCGGGTATACATGTATGTGTGTTTGTGCTCTGGGGGTATACATGTATGTGTGTTTGTGCTGTGCGGGTATATATGTATGTGTGTTTGTGTTCTGCGGGTATACATGTTAGTGTGTTTGTGCTCTGCGGGTATACATGTATGTGTGTTTGTGCTCTGGGGGTATACATGTATGTGTGTTTGTGTTCTGTGGGTATACATGTATGTGTGTTTGTGCTCTGCGGGTATACATGTATGTGTGTTTGTGCTCTGCGGGTATACATGTATGTGTGTTTGTGCTCTGCGGGTATACATGTATGTGTGTTTGTGCTCTGGGGGTATACATGTATGTGTGTTTGTGTTCTGCGGGTATACATGTATGTGTGTTTGTGCTGTGTGGGTATACATGTATGTGTGTTTGTGCTGTTCGGGTATACATGTATGTGTGTTTGTGCTCTGTGGGTATACATGTATGTGTGTTTGTGCTCTGGGGGTATACATGTATGTGTGTTTGTGCTCTGGGGGTATACATGTATGTGTGTTTGTGTTCTGCGGGTATACATGTATGTGTGTTTGTGTTCTGCGGGTATACATGTATGTGTGTTTGTGCTCTGGGGGTATACATGTATGTGTGTTTGTGCTCTGCGGGTATACATGTATGTGTGTTTGTGTTCTGCGGGTATACATGTATGTGTGTTCGTGCTCTGCGGGTATACATGTATGTGTGTTTGTGTTCTGCGGGTATACATGTATGTGTGTTTTTGCTCTGGGGGTATACATGTATGTGTGTTTGTGTTCTGCGGGTATACATGTATGTGTGTTTGTGCTGTGCGGGTATATATGTATGTGTGTTTGTGTTCTGCGGGTATACATGTTAGTGTGTTTGTGCTCTGCGGGTATACATGTATGTGTGTTTGTGTTCTGGGGGTATACATGTATGTGTGTTTGTGCTCTGGGGGTATACATGTATGTGTGTTTGTGTTCTGTGGGTATACATGTATGTGTGTTTGTGCTCTGCGGGTATACATGTATGTGTGTTTGTGCTCTGCGGGTATACATGTATGTGTGTTTGTGCTCTGCGGGTATACATGTATGTGTGTTTGTGCTCTGCGGGTATACATGTATGTGTGTTTGTGCTCTGGGGGTATACATGTATGTGTGTTTGTGTTCTGCGGGTATACATGTATGTGTGTTTGTGCTGTGTGGGTATACATGTATGTGTGTTTGTGCTGTTCGGGTATACATGTATGTGTGTTTGTGCTCTGGGGGTATACATGTATGTGTGTTTGTGTTCTGCGGGTATACATGTATGTGTGTTTGTGTTCTGCGGGTATACATGTATGTGTGTTTGTGCTCTGCGGGTATACATGTATGTGTGTTTGTGTTCTGCGGGTATACATGTATGTGTGTTTGTGCTCTGGGGGTATACATGTATGTGTGTTTGTGCTCTGGGGGTATACATGTATGTGTGTTTGTGTTCTGCGGGTATACATGTATGTGTGTTTGTGCTCTGGGGGTATACATGTATGTGTGTTTGTGCTCTGGGGGTATACATGTATGTGTGTTTGTGTTCTGCGGGTATACATGTATGTGTGTTTGTGTTCTGCGGGTATACATGTATGTGTGTTTGTGTTCTGCGGGTATACATGTATGTGTGTTTGTGCTCTGGGGGTATACATGTATGTGTGTTTGTGTTCTGCGGGTATACATGTATGTGTGTTTGTGTTCTGCGGGTATACATGTATGTGTGTTTGTGCTCTGCGGGTATACATGTATGTGTGTTTGTGTTCTGCGGGTATACATGTATGTGTGTTTGTGCTCTGGGGGTATACATGTATGTGTGTTTGTGCTCTGGGGGTATACATGTATGTGTGTTTGTGTTCTGCGGGTATACATGTATGTGTGTTTGTGTTCTGCGGGTATACATGTATGTGTGTTTGTGCTCTGGGGGTATACATGTATGTGTGTTTGTGTTCTGCGGGTATACATGTATGTGTGTTTGTGTTCTGCGGGTATACATGTATGTGTGTTTGTGCTCTGGGGGTATACATGTATGTGTGTTTGTGTTCTGCGGGTATACATGTATGTGTGTTTGTGTTCTGCGGGTATACATGTATGTGTGTTTGTGTTCTGGGGGTGTGTTTGTGCTCTGCGGGTATACATGTATGTGTGTTTGTGTTCTGCGGGTATACATGTATGTGTGTTTGTGCTCTGGGGGTATACATGTATGTGTGTTTGTGCTCTGGGGGTATACATGTATGTGTGTTTGTGCTCTGGGGGTATACATGTATGTGTGTTTGTGTTCTGCGGGTATACATGTATGTGTGTTTGTGTTCTGCGGGTATACATGTATGTGTGTTTGTGTTCTGCGGGTATACATGTATGTGTGTTTGTGTTCTGCGGGTATACATGTATGTGTGTTTGTGCTCTGGGGGTATACATGTATGTGTGTTTGTGCTGTGCGGGTATATATGTATGTGTGTTTGTGTTCTGCGGGTATACATGTTAGTGTGTTTGTGCTCTGCGGGTATACATGTATGTGTGTTTGTGCTCTGGGGGTATACATGTATGTGTGTTTGTGTTCTGTGGGTATACATGTATGTGTGTTTGTGCTCTGCGGGTATACATGTATGTGTGTTTGTGCTCTGCGGGTATACATGTATGTGTGTTTGTGCTCTGCGGGTATACATGTATGTGTGTTTGTGCTCTGGGGGTATACATGTATGTGTGTTTGTGTTCTGCGGGTATACATGTATGTGTGTTTGTGCTGTGTGGGTATACATGTATGTGTGTTTGTGCTGTTCGGGTATACATGTATGTGTGTTTGTGCTCTGTGGGTATACATGTATGTGTGTTTGTGCTCTGGGGGTATACATGTATGTGTGTTTGTGCTCTGGGGGTATACATGTATGTGTGTTTGTGTTCTGCGGGTATACATGTATGTGTGTTTGTGTTCTGCGGGTATACATGTATGTGTGTTTGTGCTCTGGGGGTATACATGTATGTGTGTTTGTGCTCTGCGGGTATACATGTATGTGTGTTTGTGTTCTGCGGGTATACATGTATGTGTGTTTGTGCTCTGCGGGTATACATGTATGTGTGTTTGTGTTCTGCGGGTATACATGTATGTGTGTTTGTGCTCTGCGGGTATACATGTATGTGTGTTTGTGTTCTGGGGGTATACATGTATGTGTGTTTGTGCTCTGCGGGTATACATGTATGTGTGTTTGTGCTCTGGGGGTATACATGTATGTGTGTTTGTGTTCTGGGGGTATACATGTATGTGTGTTTGTGTTCTGCGGGTATACATGTATGTGTGTTTGTGTTCTGCGGGTATACATGTATGTGTGTTTGTGCTCTGGGGGTATACATGTATGTGTGTTTGTGCTCTGGGGGTATACATGTATGTGTGTTTGTGCTCTGGGGGTATACATGTATGTGTGTTTGTGCTCTGGGGGTATACATGTATGTGTGTTTGTGCTGTGCGGGTATATATGTATGTGTGTTTGTGCTCTGCGGGTATACATGTATGTGTGTTTGTGCTCTGGGGGTATACATGTATGTGTGTTTGTGCTCTGCGGGTATACATGTATGTGTGTTTGTGCTCTGCGGGTATACATGTATGTGTGTTTGTGCTCTGGGGGTATACATGTATGTGTGTTTGTGCTCTGCGGGTATACATGTATGTGTGTTTGTGCTCTGCGGGTATACATGTATGTGTGTTTGTGCTCTGGGGGTATACATGTATGTGTGTTTGTGCTCTGCGGGTATACATGTATGTGTGTTTGTGCTCTGGGGGTATACATGTATGTGTGTTTGTGCTCTGCGGGTATACATGTATGTGTGTTTGTGTTCTGGGGGTATACATGTATGTGTGTTTGTGTTCTGCGGGTATACATGTATGTGTGTTTGTGTTCTGCGGGTATACATGTATGTGTGTTTGTGCTCTGGGGGTATACATGTATGTGTGTTTGTGCTCTGGGGGTATACATGTATGTGTGTTTGTGCTCTGCGGGTATACATGTATGTGTGTTTGTGCTCTGGGGGTATACATGTATGTGTGTTTGTGCTCTGCGGGTATACATGTATGTGTGTTTGTGCTCTGGGGGTATACATGTATGTGTGTTTGTGTTCTGGGGGTATACATGTATGTGTGTTTGTGCTCTGGGGGTATACATGTATGTGTGTTTGTGCTCTGGGGGTATACATGTATGTGTGTTTGTGCTGTGCGGGTATATATGTATGTGTGTTTGTGCTCTGCGGGTATACATGTATGTGTGTTTGTGCTCTGGGGGTATACATGTATGTGTGTTTGTGCTCTGCGGGTATACATGTATGTGTGTTTGTGCTCTGCGGGTATACATGTATGTGTGTTTGTGCTCTGGGGGTATACATGTATGTGTGTTTGTGCTCTGGGGGTATACATGTATGTGTGTTTGTGCTCTGGGGGTATACATGTATGTGTGTTTGTGTTCTGGGGGTATACATGTATGTGTGTTTGTGCTCTGGGGGTATACATGTATGTGTGTTTGTGCTCTGGGGGTATACATGTATGTGTGTTTGTGCTCTGCGGGTATACATGTATGTGTGTTTGTGCTCTGGGGGTATACATGTATGTGTGTTTGTGCTCTGCGGGTATACATGTATGTGTGTTTGTGCTCTGGGGGTATACATGTATGTGTGTTTGTGCTCTGCGGGTATACATGTATGTGTGTTTGTGCTCTGGGGGTATACATGTATGTGTGTTTGTTCTCTGGGGGTATACATGTATGTGTGTTTGTGCTCTGCGGGTATACATGTATGTATGTTTGTGCTGTGCGGGTATACATGTATGTGTGTTTGTGCTCTGGGGGGCACACCAATGGCTATACTGATATATGATATCTGGCCTGGATGAGGGAGCGCATATGATTTGGGACGAGGATCTGGTGGAGAGACAAAAGTGCATTTAGACTCTTTTATACACTATATTGCAAAAGTATTGGGACGCCTGCCTTTTCACACACATGAAATCCAATGACCTCCCAGTCTTAGTCCGGAGGGTTCAATATTGAGTTGGCTCCGCCCTTTGCAGCTATAACAGCTTCAACTCTTCTGGGAAGGCCGTCCACAAGGTTTAGGAGGGTGTCTATGGGAATGTTTGACCATTCTTCCAAAAGTGCATTTGTGAGGTCAGGCACTGATGTTGGATGAGAAGGCCTGGCTCACAGTCTCCGCTCTAATTCATCCCAAAGGTGTTCTATCGGGGTGAGGTCAGGACTCTGTGCAGGCCAGTCAAGTTCCTCCACCTCAAACTCAGAATAGAGGTTTTTGGGAACCTATTCCCCAATCAAGGTTCACCAAGGGCAAGGGAGCAAGTGGACTATCACAGTACAGTATAGGAAACGTACAAATTGAATATGTAGACAATCGTAAAAAATGTACAAAAAATGTATTAATACAAAAAGCAAAACAATGAGATTAAAACAAAGGTGACTTGGTCATACATAGTACTTCAATTAGTTTTGCGGGGTAAACCGCTTCATCAGGAAATACATCTGCAAATAGACACAAGGTCAATGACAATGAAGTCAGAAGTATATACAAAATTCATAGAGATAATACAATTAAGTGAAAGGGGGGAAAAAGGATTTTGTAATAGTATACGGCTGCTTACCCACGTCTCAGTGCAGGCAGAGCACAGGGGGTACCCCTCCCGTGGCGACTGGGGGAGATTAACAAGTCAGGGGGCTGGAGTCTGAGTGGAATGAGGTATATAAGGTGAATATGCCAAGTTAAAATTGTCAAAAAAGGAGAGGGGGGGAGGGGAGTGTGTTCCAGTGGATTGATGGGGAAAAGGGATTGGGGTTAAGGTGGTGAGTGAACAAGGACAAAGGGGAAAAGGCAAATGGTGGTGCAGTCCGTGGATGAATGTGAAAGACGATATGCAAATGGTGAAAGTGAACAAACTACCAAAAAAAGCCACATAAGGCAAATGCAAGGGGAAGATAAAAAGAAAGGAGGGGGTGGGGAGAGGAAAAAGTGAAACTTGACTTCAAATAACTTCAGGGACAACTTCTCCTATATACAGTCCATATACACTCCCTCACTTCCTCCAGCAAACTTGCTTGCAGAAAAACTCAGCTGAGACACGTTGATGGATCTGACCAGACACTCCAGATCAAAGAAAAGGCCCTTTACAGAAAGGGACCCCGGGCCCCTGAAGTTAAATGGCTTTCCAAAGCTATTTGTATTGGTGGGCAGAGGGCTAGCAAAAAAGCAAACCTTTCGTTTACCATGGAGGGTCCACATTAAAGTCCATAGGAGCCTATTACAACAGCGGAGCTGGGAGTGGCGCTAGCAAACTCAAAACTAAAGAAGGCCCCCAGCCCGGGTGGCTTCACTCCAACACACTACAAAGTCTTCTTTGAGACTCTATCTTGACCTCTGGCATCTGCCCTCAGCTCAATCACAGAAGGCAATTCTTTCCTGATAAACACTCTAAGAGCCTACATAACCCTTATCCCGAAGTAGGGGAAAGACCCACTGCAGTGTCGGAGCTATCATCCGATAGCTCTCTTGAACACCGACCTAAAACTGTTTGCCAAGATACTGTCTAATAGGCTACTCTTACATATACCAAGCCTAATCCATAGGGAGCAAGCGGGTTTTGTACCGCAACGGGAGCCCAGCGACAACACCATCAGGGTGATAAACCTAATCCATGCGGCCAAGACATCAGGGCGACCCCTTCTCCTGCTGTCAACTGACGCGGAGAAGGCTTTCGACCGTGTTGATTGGTCCTTTATATGGGCCACCCTGGAACACATCGTACTTTGATCGTCGATGCTAAGTTGGATCCTATCTCTTTACTCCCACCCTACGGCTGCGGTCAAAGTCAATGAGACGAGGTCCAGCTACTTTAACATTCGCAACGGCACTCGACAAGGCTGCCCCTTGTCTCCTCTGATCTTCATACTCTCACTGGAGCCTCTCTTATGCAGAATAAGGGCAAACTCGGGCATTATTGGTTATCACACATCTTCTGGGTCCCACAAAGTGGGCGCCTTTGCGGATGACCTAATTTTCTTTCAAACAGAACCACTCACCTCACTTCCTAACCTACTTCACTCCCTACAGGAGTACTCGGCCCTCTCTTTATTCCAAATCAATCCATCCAAATCCTCCATTCTTAACATCACAGTGGGCAAAGACATTGTCCGACGCCTGCGCTCAGAGTACCATCTACGCTGGGCGACCAACACTATTCCTTATCTAGGAGTCGACATTACCTCCAAACCCTCTGACCTGTATCAGGCGAACTTCACCCCACTACTTCTCCGTCTTAAAATGGACCTCCTCTGATGGCATTCCCTTACTTTACCATGGTTTGGATGGTGCAATGCCATCAAGATGACCGTCCTGCCTAGGTTATTATACCTGCTACAAGCCTTCCCTATTCACCTCCCCCCTCCATTTTTTAAGCGAGTCGACTCGATGTTTCACGACTTTGTCTGGTCGCACCATAAACTGCGTATCAGACTGCAACTTCTCCATCTGGCAAAGCACAGGGGTGGAGTTGGTCTCCCGGACATGAAAGCCTATTACACGGCAGTGCATCTTACTAGAGTGGTCGACTGGCATTGCCATGCAGAGGCTATACAGTGGGTGGCAATGGAATTGGAGGACTCTGATGAAATGGCCAAGAGCTGGCCATGGATCACCACCCCTGCTGAGGGACCTCACTGACCATCCCACATTAGGCAGCACATTACAAGTGGCCAGAGACGCCTTCCGACACTCCTCAGTGTCCCCGATACCCTCCCCTATGGTGCCAATCTTGGTTAACCCGGACTTCCCAACCGGCCGTCTGAATCCTATTTTTAGGCACCTGACTGCGGGTGGGCGGCTTCGCCTTCATGACTTTCTGGGGCCGGATGGCCAACTCTCAGTAGAAGCAGGGGTGTCTGCTACAGACCCCCTGCTGGACTTCTGGAGCGGTCTCCAGCTGCGTAATTTTTTGTGCGGGTGCGCACGGACACCGGGCATATCGCATCAGCTCACAGAACTAGAACAAATCTGCCACAGTGGAGAGCCGGTCCATCACTGTTTATCTCTAATCTACTCCTCCTTGACTCTACCAGCAGAAAGGTTTATCCCCCCCGTTCCTCTCTAAGTGGAAAGCGGATTTAGGAGTCCGATTTACCGACTCACAGAGGGAGAAGATCCTACACTTTGCCCAGAAGTCATCCATAGCTACCAGAGTCCAAGAGACCTGCTATAAGATCATAACCCAATGGTATAGAGTGCCTACTACTCTGCACCGCTTCTTCCCGCAAGTCCCCAGTCTATGCTGGCGATGTGGTACGGAGGGAACGATGCTTCACATCTTCTGGGAATGCCCCAAAATCAGACCCCCCAAAATCAGACCTTTTTAGCTGGAGGTGGCACGAACGATCAGGCACCTGACCAATGTTACTCTGGAGGGGGACCCCGGGGCTTGCTTGCTGTACCTCTCAAAGCGACCCATCAACAAATACAAAGCCTCCCTTACTGTCCAGCTATTAAACAGCTAATAAACGCTGCTAAGGCATGCATCCCTCTGTGTTGGAGATCGGAGATTCCACCAACAAAATCCCTGTGGTTTGCCAAGGTGAATGAACTAAGAAACATGGGGGATCTCACTGCCACCTTGTACGGTAGGGAGTAGACCTTTCGGGAGACATGGCGACCATGGCAACACTACATTTACACTGAAGCATACCTCCGGGAGGTTGCACAGCCTGACTGATCCTTAAGGCTCAAGTTGCTTCCTAGTCGGGGGGCACCGTCTTCCTCTCCCTTTCTCCTCCCCTCTGCCCTCTCCCCTACTTTCCACACTACCCCCCTCTCCTCCCACCGGGGAGTTTTGTCCCCCCCCACCCTTCCTCTTTCTCCTTGTTCTCCCTTCCCTAATCTGTACCCAGTCATTGGCTGGTTTAGTCAGATAATGTTAATATCCTGTTTTACATCACCTGTCTGTTATGTCCCATGGCTGGGCTCAGCTGGTACTCGGGATACAAGCTTCCCAGACAGCTGTGAGTGTGTTTCTTACTGTATGGCCCTGGTAGCTATAATATCTGTACTGGGTTATTAAGGTAACGATCTGGAAGCCACCCCGGCATAGAACACTTCACACAGCTTCGCCCCTACATGTATACTACAGGCTGCACACCTGGGGGAATCGATATTTGACATTGCTATTCTAACATTTAACCCTTCCTGTTACACATTTCTGATTTTATTATAACCACTGTCATCTGATTTTGACTGTTAAATTGCATCATTTTGAAAATAAATAAAGGAATTACAAAAAGCAGCAGAAGTGTAAATCATACATTGCGTTTACAACCGAATATATTGCCAGTTTATATTTCCTCTTCAACGTCAAAGAGAAGGAAGGAGGCTTCCAGTGCCACTGATCACAGGGGATCAATACTGATTGAAGAGGTTTATCTATCTGATCAGTTGGGTGGTGACGGTTTCTGCAGACACACATGGGATTATTGGTGGAAAATGTGTCTAGGGGCCCCTTCAGGTGATTGAAGAGATTTCATGGAAAATAAGTTTTATGATATTCTGATACACGATCCATAACCTCAATGTGGAGCTTGTCTGGCAGATTTACTTACATGGACCGATCCCGATGTATTCCCCGCCTCGTCCGGACTCTCAGTATTCGGCAGTGAGACGGTCAGATGTACTTCTTCCCCATTGGGAAGTTTCAGCAGATGGTGTCCTTTCTGGAGGACTCGATCCCGAGCTGGAAGACAAGGATAACCATGATAAGGATTTTCTATGGGAATGTCACCAGTCACATGACCATCTATATCCAAAGTGCTCCATGTCAGGTGGGCCGCCCCCAGATTCGGATAACCATACCATGCCATAGGACCACACATCCTTATGGTGTCACGGCTCCAAACACATTATTAAAGTACTTGTCAAGAACAGTGTATGTTTTTATTTACTGTTTTCCTTTTTATTTTTAATAACTAGGGGTACTATGGGGAGGAGGTATCTGGGGGCCCCTTTATTGCTAAAATATGCTTACTTATTTTAATAAGGCCTTACCCATAGACCCTCACAACCTCACTGGCGTCATTCGGGCAAACCGCTGGGTCTTCACACCTCCCAACTTTTTGGGATGGGAACGAGGGACACCTATTAGCAAAAGTATGTAGGCATAGGACACACCCCCTGACACACCCCCTTAAACACTTGCCGGCTGCACTTTAGTCGTCAAGCGGCTATAGCGTGGTCGGCGCACGGGCAGCGTGCTCTGTGTTCGGCTGTGTCCTCCGGAGACAACTGATCACAGATCGGGGTAGAGAGTCAATCAGAGGCTCTTTAGCATGTGATCAGCTGTGTCCAATCACGGCGGATCACGATGTAAACACAAGCCAGCATGAGGAGAGGAGAAGAGAGCCGATAACTGGCTTGTGTGAAATGGATATCTACAATGATAATCAGGGCACTGAATATCAGTGTCCTGATTATCAGTGCAGTCCTAACAGTGACCATCGGTGCTGCCAATCAGTGCCCATCAGTGCAGCCTCATCAAAAACACTACCAGTTTGCAAAATTTTATATCAAACCATGAAAAACATTTTTTTCAACATTTTTTGTCTTTTTTAAGATGTGACAGCGCTCAAAGCTGTAAATTGGCCTGGGCAGGAGGGGGGTAAAAGTGGCCAGTAAGCAAGTGGTTAAATGAGAATTACCGGTATACAAAAAAAATGATTAGTTAAACCCACAAGTGCTTTTTTTTATTTTACCATTCCTTTATATTGGCTTTGGAAATTTACAAATGTAGCAATTTAGAAATTGGATGAAAGGTTTAGCGCTTTTTGAAAGATAAAAAGTGCATTTCTTGATCATACATCACAGGACACAGAGTATTCATTACATAGTGGGTTAGATAGGCACCATCGGTGATTGGACACTGGTTAACCCCAATTGAGCAGAATTCCTCCCCTATATAACCCCTCCCATATGGGGAGGACCTCAGTTTTTTCACCAGTGTCTAAGGTGGTTGGTCACGTAAAACATGTGCTGTGAAGAAAGCTCCAGTTTGGTCCCTGCGGGGGCTTAAAGGGCTATGCTGACCGGATCCATATCTCGGGCCGATATTTTGACTCCCAAGATGGATCCATACCCGGGCCTCGTCATCCGAAGAAGAAAAGTTTTGCCTGTAAGTCTCTCTTTGGAGGACTGGGCTCTGAGAAAACCAGGCTTGGTGTACTATTAAAACAGTGGCACGAAAGTTTCTGGCAGAGTCTTTTACAGGTCCAGGTAAAGAGGTTTCTCTGAGTAGGAACCCAAAAAACCCTAAAGGTTGGTACAACGCTACCCGCCGTGATGGGTGAAGGCTGGAAACTGTCTGTTCTCAGCAGTTCCCGCGGCGGGGGCATTTTATGTACAACTATACAGATCAGACTAAAATGAGGGACAAATGAGGAGGAATGAGGGACAGAGGGACATTGCTCCAAATCAGGGACAGTCCCTCAAAATCAGGGACAGTTGGGAGCTATGGGTCTTGTAGTTCCACAAACTGGTGGCCTTGGTTCAGCCCCTCATTTGGGTTGCCTCATCATGTACATCAGCACAATTAGGTCTGGCATGGCAGGGATCGCACCCAGCTCCAGGGGCCTCAGTCCTGGGAACGTCATTGGCGTTACTCAGGCAGTTTCTGAGTCTTTCTGCTTGGTGACCACATTAGCCCCTCATTTTGGCTGCCACTGTCACGGGCATGTAGCACTATGTCACATCTCACAGGCGGGGCTACGCACAGCCTGGTTCCCCCAGCCCCCATATTAAACAAAAAAAGGGGGGGGGTTCACGGTTTTCTTCTCTGCTGCAGGTTCACCTTTCTTTCTCCCACCACAGAGCCCACACTTCACTCTGTTCAGGTGGTGTCTTATTTTGGTGTTGCTTTTAGGTTTTTGATTTTCTGCTTGTTCATTGCATCATTTTATTCAGTGCATACCTCATGATGTTGTTGCAGGTGGATTCCACATTCTACGTTCAGGAACAGCAAGGCGTGTTCTGTGTGTCTTTCGGTCAGGGGTCATAGCTGGTTGCACTACATACCAGGATCTGTCACGTCTAGGTTTCAGTTTTATATGATTGTATTATTTGCAGTCTTCTCACCTGTACTTCATACGTTGCACATTACGTACATTCCTATATCTACCTACCACGGTCTGTCGGTTCCAAGCTCTGAGTGTTCGTTTTTAATAACCTGTCTTTGCGCTGCGGGTTACTCGAGCTCGCCTACTACATACACACAGGGGGTCACGGTCACTAGGTTCACCATAACACGCTCTTCCTGTTTGTTTACTTTGTTTCACGGCAACTTATTCAGAGTTAAGCACGGTAGGGTGTCTTTGTTTTTCAGGATTTAATTTTTCTTGGGTCTGATGGTCTAGTTGGGTTTTTCTACAGATTCGGACATGTCGCACATTTCGGAGAGCGACGGATTTGCCCTCATATCTCCTACTCCTGTTAGGGGTTCATAGCACGGCAGTGCCCCATCTCTGAGGAACTGGACTATACCGAAGCTCATAGCAGGGCGCAGGGGCATTCCGTTCTCGTCCACGGCCAGGAAAGCGGAGTTGTTTAGGGTTTTATTTTCAAGCCCGTCCCAGCCACAGCCATCCTCTAGTGCAGAGCATGTGTCCTTGCTCACGTCACTAACCCAGATTCACACAGTTCTAAACACACTCTCCACTTCAGGTCAACTGCTGCAAGATAGGATGGACGTGATGTCCGTCCAGCCAGGGTGGAAGTTGCTGCTGCTCCCATAGCCTCTGTGCAAGCTGGCACCTCTGCAGGTAATACCAGCGTGCCATTACCTGTAGCTATTCCTTCACCACTAGCGGTGCTGCCATCCATGTCCCCTGCGCACTTCATGCCTGCCAACCTCAAGAAAAATATCTTAGAGGGGAAGGACATAAACCTGCCATCCCTGCTCATAGCGTCACAAGACCTTGTTGAAAACAAGTCTTATGCTTGTGGGGAAGTCTCCATGGTTCTCAAAACTAGGGACCCGAAGGCTCAATCATAAATTCAGCATAGCGGAATTTGTTCTGTCCTTTGGCATTTATAGAGATGTCATTTGTGCTGTTAGTCCCGGCAGGAGAGAGGAGTTGGACCTGTATCTTCACAAGGTGGTGGCTCACAAGTACGGTGGCTCTACGTTCTACGATTATCACTGGTCTTTTTCAGCGAAGGTCGCAGCTACTTGGGTGCAGTTTCAAATGGTCACATGTTGGAGCAATATTGATATGGAACTTTTCTGTAGGCACTTTTCCAATCAGAAATCTCCAACATGTGGCCATTGTCAGTCATCAGCTCATACCACCAATTGGTGTCCCAATCTGGAGCATTCCCTGCCTTCGGGGTTCTGCCAGGCAGGTGTCCAGTGGATCCTCTACAGGGCCATCGGGGCAGGTAGACAAACTGGGCAGACCCATACATTTTTTAGGCAAGACTCAGCTGTGTAATAATTTCAATTACTTGGCCTGAAACTCAATGCAGACTCCTTCATATTGACACCAACTGCTTCAGAGCACACCCCAAACCCTCTTGTCCCCTTAAGTCATACGGTTCTTCTTGACTAAGCCGAGTCAATGTTTCCAGGTTAGAGTTCTGGTCGTTACACCACCCATCCCCACCTCTCAGGTAATTTCTCGTAAAGGGGTTTTCTGACGGTTTTCATACGGGCCTCATCGCTTTACCTTTGCAGACTTTTGAATGCGCTAACCTATTATCTGCCACCAGTAATGACCTATTAGTCAATAAATTGTTACAGGGCGAGTTAACCAAGGGTTTTGTCATAGGGCCATTTCTCGCTGCACCTTTCTGTATGTGGAGGGTCAGCCCCATCGGTGTGGTTAGGGGTAAATTTTCAAATAAACATTGGTTAATCTATGACTTGTCTGCTCCTCATTCCTCACACATACCTAGTCTTAATTCTCTTATTCCTTTAGAAGAATTATCACTGCAATATTCATCAGTGGACTTGGCCATTCAGTACATTTTGCAGTCAGGTAGGGGCACATGGTTATCCAAAGGCAATATTTCGGATTTGCCTTTAAACTCCTCCCCATCAAACCAACCCTCTGGCAATGGCATGGGCTCAAATAGCGGGAGCAGTATTATTTTGCCATGAAATTGGCTTTTGGTTCTGTAACGAGCCCCTGCTCGCTTGGTTCCACTCTCCCGACACTCCTCTGTGGCTATAGAATCAGATTGCAGATCGCAACATCTGATGGTTCGGTCATCCGATGCTCCGGGACTAGAACTACAGCTATGTGCCGTTCTAATCCAGTTGTGATAGCTCAGAACAAACACCAGGCAGGCTGTATGTAAGTTCAACCAGGAATCTCTCTTTTATTGAAAGGAATACAGGCTCTTTTATACAGTAAAAGAGGAGGTGCATACCTCCTGCTCATATTAGTCTGAACATACACCTATGACCAGAAACCTAATTAACATGGGCTAATTAACTAATCCCTTTAGACAGCCTAGATGACTCAGACATGACCTTTAGGCCAGACTGGCCATCTTGTAGCTCAGAAAACACAATCAACATTATCACAAATCAACACAGACACTTCTTCACACAATAGCAGAGTTAATTAACACAAACAGCAATGGGGATCTAATGACTCTTAGATCCCATACTAGACTTATTTATGAATCAGCCACTATTTCTAATATGGAAAATCCAGGATCCCCAGAGTCTGTGTGTCCTGGGGGACCAGGACCCGAATCCACAGTAATACCACCTCAAGGGTCCCCAGGCATACAGCTCACAAAGAGCACCGTTGCCCCAAATGCCAGGGCCCACGATCGATCGGCAAGAGGCTAGCATTCAGTCCCCTCTAAAAGTCTCTCTCCCGACTAGGTCTGTCACAGGGTCCAAGAGTAGTTCGTGGCTCTTCAACACTTTTGCCTAAGCTCTCAATTGGATATTGTCCAATCGTAAAGGGTGTCATGGAATCATTCATTATTTGGATGATTTTTTGCTATTAGAGAGCCCTGCGCAGTCTCCCAAGAATCTGGAATCACTCACGGAACTGTTTTTGGATTTAAACATCCCTTTAGCTGCCCATAAGGTGGAAGGGCCTTCGACTGTTATTACCTTCCTAGGTATTACTCTTGATACCAATCGCATGATCGGCAGTTTGCCTCAAGAGAAGCTGGATAGGATTCGTGGCACTATTCACAATCTGGTCAGGTCCCCTGTTTGCTCTAGGAAGGATTTGCAGTCTCTGTTAGGCATGCTCAACTTTGCCATGAGGATTATTCCTCAAGGCAGGTCATTTGTGTCTAGATTGTAGGCTCTCCTACCTCTGTGCCAGGACACAGATTTGGCTGTGAGGTTACAAGCCGATGCGGCTGCTGATCTGCTCATGTGGGACCAGTTTTTGAACAATTGGAACAGTATCTCCATGTTTATCCATCAATAATGTGGCTGCTGACGCCTTATCTCGTTTTGATTTCCGGCGTTTCTTCCTACAGTATCGGGAAGCAGATCGTGTGGGCAAGCCGGTTCCTCCTTTTTCCACATTGACAATGGATTAGCCACACTCAGGGTGCAGGCTGCCAATCTGGTGAATTCTTTGTTGTCAATGAATACTCTCAAGGCTTACAAGATGGCTTGGAAGTGTTTTTGTAGATTCATGACCCTCTATCCCTGCAATTCGGTCGGAGATGTCAAATACATGTTGGCTTTTGCTGCCTATTGTCATGGCGAGTTGTCCCTTTCATTCAATACCATCAAGTTGTACTTCTCAGGTATTCAGCACTTTATGTCACTTCAGGATCCTGATAGACCCTCCTTTTTTTGCGGCTCATCCCATCAAAGCCATTTTGAAAGGTATACAGAAAGATCAGGGTCAGTCACGTTTGACACGTCTGCCAATCACCGGACGGATGTTCCATGGGCTGTCAGATTTGTTGTCTCTTTCACTGTTTGACTCAGGTCCCAGCCTTGTCCTCAAGGCTGCTGTCTTCCTGAGTTACTTCGGTTTCCTCAGTCCCGGGGAGGTATCCCAAGCCGGTCACAATGCACCGGTGCTCCTTAAGGGTAGTCTCACCAGATGTCCTGATCACTTTTCACTTCAACTACCCAACAACAAAAACCGGCAGACGGGTCTGACTACAAAGAACATTTGTGGGGTTTTTTCACTATTTTTTCACTTTTTTTATTTTTACATCCTGTCACCAGTGCAATACAACGTCATCATATGACTGGTGTGGGGGTGATGAGGGATACTTGTGATGGGAATCACTTTGGGCGGGGGGGGCTTGTGGAACCCAGCTTACCTGGGAGAGCACTGGAATCTCCTGGTCCGGCTCCCCGCCCCCCTATCTGTAAGTCACCCTGTGTCTATTAGGGGCACAGGGCAACCGAGAACCCCAGTCTGATCTGTGCTAGTCAGACTCACTGTAAAACCACACTGGAATATTATATATATATATATACACCCCTCAGTCAAATTTGTGTAAATTTTTTTTTCTATCTTTTCATGTGACAACACTGAAGAAATGACACTTGTCTACAATGTAAAGTAGTGAGTGTACAGCTTGTATAACAGTGTAAATTTACTGTCCCCTCAAAATAACTCAACACACAGCCATTAATGTCTAAACCACTGGCAACAAAAGTCAGTACACCCCTAAGTGAAAGTGTCCAAATTGGGCCCAAAGTGTCAATATTTTGTGACTACCATTATTTTCCAGCACTGCTTTAACCCTCTTGGGCATGGAGTTCACCAGAGCTTCACAAGTTGCCATTGGAGTCCTCTTCCACTCTTCTATGACGACATCACGGAGCTGGTGGATGTTAGAGACCTTCCGTTTGAGGATGCCCCAAAGATGCTCAATGGAGTTTAGGGCTGGAGACATGCTTGGCCAGTCCATCACCTTTACCCTCAGCTTCTTTAGCAAGGCAGTGGTGGTCTTGGAGGTGTGTTTGGGGTCGTTATGTTGGAATACTGCCCTGCGGCCCAGTCTCTGAAGGGAGGGGATCATGCTCTTCTTCAGTATGTCACAGTACATGTTGGCATTCATGGTTCCTCAATGAACTGTAGCTCCCCAGTGCCAGCAGCACTCATGTAGCCCCAGACCATGACACTCCCACCACCATGCTTGACTGTAGACAAGACACACTTGTCTTTGTCCTCCTCACCTGGTTGCCCCCACACACGCTTGTCACCATCTGAACCAAATAAGTTTATCTTGGTCTCATCAGACTACATGACATGGTTCCAATAATCCATGTCCTTAGTCTGCTTGTCTTCAGTAAACTGTTTGTGGACTTTCTTGTGCATCATCTTTAGAAGAGGCTTCCTTCTGGGATGACAGGCATGCAGACCAATTTGATGCAGTGTGCAGCGTATGGTCTGAGCACTGACAGGCTGACCCCCAACCCCTACAACCTCTGCAGCAATGCTGGCAGCACTCGTACTTCTATTTCCCAAAGACAACCTCTGGATATGACGCTGAGCACGTGCACTCAACTTCTTTGGTCGACCATGGTGAAGCCTGTTCTGAGTGGAACCTGTCCTGTTATACTGCTGTATGGTCTTGGCCACTGTGTTGCAGATCAGTTTCAGGGTCTTGGCAATCTTCTTATAGCCTAGGCCATCTTTATGTAGAGCAACAATTCTTTTTTTCAGATCCTCAGAGAGTTCTTTGCCATGAGGTGCCATGTTGTACTTCCAGTGACCAGTATGAGAGAGTGAGAGCATTAACACCAAATTTAACACACTTGCTCCCCATTCATACCTGAGACCTTGTAATACTAACGAGTCACATGACACTGGGGAGGGAAAACGGCTAATTGGGCCCAATTTGGACATTTTCACTTAGGGGTGTACACACTTTTGTTGCCAGCGGTTTAGACATTAATGGCTGTGTGTTGAGTTATTTTGAGAGGACAGCAAATTTACACTGTTATACAAGCTGTACACTCACTACTTTACATTGTAGACAAGTGTCATTTCTTCAGTGTTGTCACATTAAAAAATATTATAAAATATTTACAAAAATGTGAGGGGTGTACTCACTTTTGTGAGATAGTGTATATAGATCAAACAAAAAGACTGAGGAGAAAGCCGCAGCTACCTCCTAAAAATTAGGATTTTAGTGTGGACCGTAGCATCTGTATAATAAGGTAAGCACAAACTTGGGATTTTAATCAAACTTTTTACATTTTATTAGATACAAAAACACATATAAACACATATAATAAAATCATGAACTACAACCAGTCCATTGGAGATACTTTGTATAATTATTATTAGTCCGCGAATTGCTGGAAAAGATGCTTGAGTGTGCGATATGCCAACATGTTTCGCAGATTTCCCGCTTCTTCAAGGGCGTCGCTTACATCTGTTGGTATCTCTAGATTGTATAAATTCATATTAGGTACTGTTTTATAGTTACAATGTTCAAGTGCAGTTTATTAAACTAATATAAGTGCTTACCCAATATAGGTTATCAATGCCTAAAATGGGGCATGCAAAGCCCGACTCACAACAAAGGGCTCAGCCCGCTAACAGCCAACCACGATCAATACCCCCAGGCAGTCAGAGCGTGCGGGGTTGGAGAGTGGGATGTCGGATCACGTACTGACCAGCCTAATAAATAGGTATGTCCTGTGTAAAGAAACAATTTACCAACTAGTTTTATCAACTAAATTTTATTTCTGTCTTGTGCAAAGGGAGAGATATTGGTTATTGTAATTCCTAGTATTGATTTACATTTTTACTCTCATAGATCCTAGATAGCTGTGTTGAACCCATGAAGCAATATCCCATTTGTAATTTAGAAAGAAATGGCCATCCAAATGGCCAAATAATTAATTTCATTGGCTTTGAAATTAATTATATACTCCTAGGAGGATATGGTCTGGCTTTACCCATTTGGATGGCCATTTCTTTCTAAATGACAAATGGGATATTGCTTCATGGGTTCAACACAGCTATCTAGGATCTATGAGAGTAAAAATGTAAATCAATACTAGGAATTACAATAACCAATATCTCTCCCTTTGCACAAGACAGAAATAAAATTTAGTTGATAAAACTAGTTGGTAAATTGTTTCTTTACACAGGACATACCTATTTATTAGGCTGGTCAGTACGTGATCCGACATCCCACTCTCCAACCCCGCACGCTCTGACTGCCTGGGGGTATTGATCGTGGTTGGCTGTTAGCGGGCTGAGCCCTTTGTTGTGAGTCGGGCTTTGCATGCCCCATTTTAGGCATTGATAACCTATATTGGGTAAGCACTTTTATTAGTTTAATAAACTGCACTTGAACATTGTAACTATAAAACAGTACCTAATATGAATTTATACAATCTAGAGATACCAACAGATGTAAGCGACGCCCTTGAAGAAGCGGGAAATCTGCGAAACATGTTGGCATATCGCACACTCAAGCATCTTTTCCAGCAATTCGCGGACTAATAATAATTATACTAAGTATCTCCAATGGACTGGTTGTAGTTCATGATTTTATTATATGTGTTTATATGTGTTTTTGTATCTAATAAAATGTAAAAAGTTTGATCAAAATCCCAAGTTTGTGCTTACCTTAATATACAGATGCTACGGTCCACACTAAAATCCTAATTTTTAGGAGGTAGCTGCGGCTTTCTCCTCAGTCTTTTTGTTTGAAATAAATAATAGGGATTGTGGACCTATATCTGTATCTGGAACTAGTCCAACATTCATTATTATGTAAATACTGTATATAGATATAGATATAGTCTCATATACTGTTGTAGACTCTTTACTAGATCATTTGAGGTATGGCTGTATCCCATTGTTCTATTGTTTGTGTCTGCCTTGGGAGCAACCTATTATGGGATGTATATGTCTCTGTGGATTAGCTATGAGAGGGGAGGGGGATTTCTCCAGCAGCCCCTCCCAAAGACAGTCTACTGATGAGAAGTTTGAATACACCTGTGTCATGCTACTGGTGGAGGTAAAGTCTACTCCGCCCTGTTTCATTATGCAAAGAAGGGGGGATTGTCCCCTGGTGTATATCTGTGTGCCTTTGATCAAATAAAGAGTTAATCTTTCAGCTTTGCAGCAAAACGAGTCCTGCCTTGTTCCTGGTTGTAATATGTGGCAATACTATCTAATATCTATATTCAGACTGGAGGAAGTGGTATATGAAGAAAGCACTCAAGCGGAGTGTGGGAAGGGATTCCGTGACATTGGTGGCAGCAGTGGGATGCTTCCTGCAGTCTGGGACATCCAAACCTCCACCTGGTTCCAAGATCCGGATAGCAGGAGGAGAGAGGTACACATACCAGCCACCATGGAAGAGGAAATTGGAAGGAGGTTGCGCGAGATGCGGATACAGCACAAGGGACCAATGTCAGAGCAGGTCCTGCTGGGATGGTATGATTCTGTCCACTGGGAACTCTGGAAGGAAGTGCTAGCCCATGAGCAGCGACACCAGGAGGTAACCAGGCTGGTCCAGGCAGAGATGCGGTTGGACAAGAGCTACAGAGCCCTCCGTTGGTATGTAGTCCAAGTGTGCCCATAGCGAACGACACCCCAACAGAAGGCATTGGCTATGGCAGGGCTGTTATTAGAGAGGCTGTCTGAGGACCCTGACTTTGGGAGCAATTTGGAGTGGCGTTTGGAAGAAATCTTGGAATACATAGAACGAATGCTGAATGTCTCAGAAGTTCCCAGGGAACTGGAAGATTTGGAGTTTCTAGCCAATCAGGAATGGGAGCTGGAGATCGCCTACAGATGGCTGCTAGATTCTGCTCAGCAGCAGGTTTAGGCTCCCTTTGCCTGGGACTATCAGGAAATACCAACTGACAACTCTGAAATCCTGGCTGAAGAGTCGGCAATGTGGCAGAGTAACAGTGTGCTTTGTCCATCTCCGCCCGCAGCTATGGACGTGGAGGTCTTATGGTGAATGCAGCAAGTGCTGACTGACCTTGATGATCCTGTTTCTGGGTGGGATGATTTGGATGGGGGAATGCGTCTGTTCAGCAGTTGGATGAGGGTAGAGAGATGGAGCAGTCGGCTCATCTCTCCAGCCACAGATCACAGAATGTATGGAATTACTTGACTTTTCATCAGAGGAAGTTATGGATGATGAGTCACCTGCCCAAGTGTTGGCACTGTGCCCAAGGGCCACGAGCCCATGCCCTGGATTGTTAATAATTCCAGAGACTGGGGATTTAATAGACTTTGGCAATGGTTTAGATCAAAGCATATTCATGTATTAGAATGGCCCAGTCACAGTCCAGACCTAAATCACATTGAGTATCTGTGGCAAGACTTAAAAATTGCTGTTTACAGACGCTCTCCATCCAATCTGACAGAACTTGAGATATTTTACAAAGAAGAATGGGCAAAAATGTCCTCTCTCTAGATGTGCAAAGCTGGTAAAGATATCCCCAAAAAGATTTGCAGCTGTGAATGCAAAGAAAGGGGGTTCTACAAAATATTGACTCAGGGGGGCGCCATACAAATGCCCCCCATGCTTTTCACAGATTTATTTGTATCATTTATCATTTTCCTTCCACTTCACAATTATGTGCCACTTTGTGTTGGTCTATCACATAAATTCCCAATAGAATACATTTATGTTTTTGGTTGTAACATGACGAAATGTGGAAAATTTCAAGGGGTATGAATACTTTTTCAAGGCACTGTACCTGCCTACTCCTTGTAGTGTATAATGATCCCCCTCCCCCCCAGTACCTACCTTCTTCCTCCTTGAAGTGTATGAGGATGTATCCCCGGCTGCAGTCGGTGTCTTGAATCTCACATTCTCCTCCATTAGATTCGCTCCTCTTCTGGAAATACAGCAGAAGTTTATTTTTTAATTTCTTCAGCCTCTGGGGGCCGTCACCCCACTGGAGGGAGACGGGGTGTGGGTACTGGAAGTCCTCCATCCTCTGGCAGTAAAGGTTGGTCTGGACAGGTGAAGGTCTGGGAGACAAACGTTGTGCGATCTGGGTGTGGATCATGGAATGGCTCAGAGCTCTTTACTTTCTGTTTCATTTCTCGCTATTACTGAGATCTCTCCTCCTATTCAAAGAAAGTCCCTCCACAACCAAACAAACCTACTAACACAGAGATCTCCGCACACACAGCTCTCCGCACACACAGATCTCCGCACACACAGACCTCCGCACACACAGACCTCCGCACACACAGCTCTCCGCACACACAGCTCTCCGCACACACAGCTCTCCGCACACACAGACCTCCGCACACACAGACCTCCGCACACACAGACCTCCGCACACACAGCTCTCCGCACACACAGCTCTCCGCACACACAGACCTCTGCACACACAGACCTCCGCACACACAGCCCTCCGCACACACAGACCTCCGCACACACAGCTCTCCGCACACACAGACCTCCGCACACACAGCTCTCCGCACACACAGACCTCCGCACACACAGACCTCCGCACACACACAGACCTCCGCACACACAGCTCTCCGCACACACAGACCTCCGCACACACAGCTCTCCACACACACAGCTCTCCGCACACACAGACCTCCACACACACAGACCTCCGCACACACAGACCTTCTAACACACAGACCTCCGCACACACAGCTTTCCGCACACACACAGAGCTCCACAAACACACACAGCTCTCCGCACACACTGACCTCCGCACACACAGACCTCCGCACACACAGATCTCTGCACACACAGCTTTCCGCACACACACAGAGCTCCACAAACACACACAGCTCTCCGCACACACAGACCTCCGCACACACAGCTCTCCGCACACACTGACCTCCGCACACACAGACCTCCGTACACACAGACCTCCGTACACACAGACCTCCGCACACACAGACCTCCGCACACACAGACCTCCGCACACACAGACCTCCGCACACACAGACCTCCGCACACACACAGACCTCCGCGCACACAGACCTCCGCACACACAGACCTCCGCACACACAGACCTCCGCACACACAGCCCTCCGCACACACAGACCTCTGCATACACAGACCTCTGCACACACAGACCTCCGTACACACAGACCTCCGCACACACAGCTCTCCGCACACACAGACCTCCGCACACACAGACCTCCGCACACACAGCTCTCCGCACACACAGACCTCCACACACACAGACCTCCGCACACACAGACCTTCTAACACACAGACCTCCGCACACACAGCTTTCCGCACACACACAGAGCTCCACAAACACACACAGCTCTCCGCACACACAGACCTCCGCACACACAGCTCTCCGCACACACTGACCTCCGCACACACAGACCTCCGCACACACAGATCTCTGCACACACAGCTCTCCGCACACACACAGAGCTCCACAAACACACACAGCTCTCCGCACACACAGACCTCCGCACACACAGACCTCCGCACACACAGACCTCCGTACACACAGACCTCCGCACACACAGACCTCCGTACACACAGACCTCCGCACACACAGACCTCCGTACACACAGACCTCCGTACACACAGCTCTCCGCACACACTGACCTCCGCACACACAGACCTCCGTACACACAGACCTCCGTACACACAGACCTCCGCACACACAGACCTCCGCACACACAGACCTCCGCACACACAGACCTCCGTACACACAGACCTCCGCACACACACAGACCTCCGCGCACACAGACCTCCGCACACACAGACCTCCGCACACACAGACCTCCGCACACACAGCCCTCCGCACACACAGACCTCTGCATACACAGACCTCTGCACACACAGACCTCCGTACACACAGACCTCCGCACACACAGCTCTCCGCACACACAGACCTCCGCACACACAGACCTCCGCACACACAGCTCTCCGCACACACAGACCTCCGCACACACAGCTCTCCGCACACACAGCTCTCCGCACACATAGACCTCCGCACACACAGACCTCCGCACACACAGACCTCCGCACACACAGACATCCGCAAACACACATTTCCGCACACACAGCTCTCCGCACACACAGCCGTCCGCACACACAGACCTCCGCACACACAGCTCTCCGCACACACAGACCTCTGCACACACAGACCTCCGCACACACAGCTCTCCGCACACACAGCTCTCCGCACACACAGACCTCCGCACACACAGACCTCCGCACACACAGCTCTCCGCACACACAGACCTCCGCACACACAGCTTTCCGCACACACACAGAGCTCCACAAACACACACAGCTCTCCGCACACACAGCTCTCCGCACACACTGACCTCCGCACACACAGACCTCCGCACACACAGATCTCCGCACACACAGCTCTCCGCACACACACAGAGCTCCACAAACACACACAGCTCTCCGCACACACAGACCTCCGCACACACAGCTCTCCGCACACACTGACCTACGCACACACAGACCTCCGCACACACAGACCTCCGTACACACAGACCTCCGCACACACAGACCTCCGCACACACAGACCTCCGCACACACAGACCTCCGCACACACAGACCTCCGTACACACAGACCTCCGCACACACACAGACCTCCGCACACACAGACCTCCGCACACACAGACCTCCGCACACACAGACCTCCGCACACACAGACCTCCGCACACACAGCCCTCCGCACACACAGACCTCTGCATACACAGACCTCTGCACACACAGACCTCCGTACACACAGACCTCCGCACACACAGACCTCCGTACACACACAGACCTCCGCACACACAGACCTCCGCACACACAGCTCTCCGCACACACAGACCTCCGCACACACAGCTCTCCGCACACACAGACCTCCACACACACAGCTCTCCGCACACACAGACCTCCGCACACACACAGACCTCCGCACACACAGCTCTCCGCACACACAGCTCTCCGCACACACAGACCTCCGCACACACAGCTCTCCGCACACACAGACCTCCGCACACACAGACCTCCGCACACACAGCTCTCCGCACACACAGACCTCCGCACACACAGACCTCCGGACACACAGACCTCCGCACACACACAGACCTCCGCACACACACAGACCTCCGCACACACACAGACCTCCGCACACACAGACCTCCGCACAAATAGACCTCCGCACACACACAGACCTCCGCACACACAGACCTCCGCACACACAGCTCTCCGCACACACAGACCTCCGCACACACAGACCTCCGCACACACACAAACCTCCGCACACACAGACCTCCGCACACACAGACCTCCGCACACACAGACCTCCGTACACACAGACCTCCGCACACACAGACCTCCGCACACACAGACCTCCGCACACACAGCCCTCCGCACACACAGATCTCCGCACACACAGACCTCCGCACACACACAGCCCTCCGCACACACAGCTCTCCGCACACACAGACCTCCGCACACACAGACCTCCGCACACACAGACCTCCGCACACACAGAGCTCCGCACACACAGAGCTCCACAAACACACAGATCTCCGCACATACAGACCTCCGCACACACAGCTCTCCGCCCCCACACAGCCCTCCACAAACGCAGATCTCCGCACACACAGCCCTCTGCACACACAGACCTCCGCACACACAGACCTCCGCACACACAGCTCTCCGCACACACACAGCCCTCCGCACACACAGACCTCCGCACACACATACCTCCGCACACACAGACCTCCGCACACACAGACCTCCGCACACACAGCTCTCCGCACACACAGACCTCCGCACACACAGACCTCCGCACACACAGCTCTCCGCACACACAGACCTCCGCACACACAGACCTCCGGACACACAGACCTCCGCACACACACAGACCTCCGCACACACACAGACCTCCGCACACACACAGACCTCCGCACACACAGACCTCCGCACAAATAGACCTCCGCACACACACAGACCTCCGCACACACAGACCTCCGCACACACAGCTCTCCGCACACACAGACCTCCGCACACACAGACCTCCGCACACACACAAACCTCCGCACACACAGACCTCCGCACACACAGACCTCCGCACACACAGACCTCCGTACACACAGACCTCCGCACACACAGACCTCCGCACACACAGACCTCCGCACACACAGCCCTCCGCACACACAGATCTCCGCACACACAGACCTCCGCACACACACAGCCCTCCGCACACACAGCTCTCCGCACACACAGACCTCCGCACACACAGACCTCCGCACACACAGAGCTCCGCACACACAGAGCTCCACAAACACACAGATCTCCGCACATACAGACCTCCGCACACACAGACCTCCGCACACACAGACCTCCGCACACACAGAGCTCCGCACACACAGATCTCCACAAACACACAGATCTCCGCACATACAGACCTCCGCACACACAGCTCTCCGCCCCCACACAGCCCTCCACAAACGCAGATCTCCGCACACACAGCCCTCTGCACACACAGACCTCCGCACACACAGACCTCCGCACACACAGCTCTCCGCACACACACAGCCCTCCGCACACACAGACCTCCGCACACACATACCTCCGCACACACAGACCTCCGCACACACAGACCTCCGCACACACAGCTCTCCGCACACACAGACCTCCGCACACACAGCCCTCCACACACAGCCCTCCGCACACACAGCTCTCCGCACACACAGACCTCCGCACACACACAGCTCTCCGCACACACAGACCTCCACACACACACAGCTCTCCGCACACACAGACCTCCGTACACACAGACCTCCGCACACACACAGACCTCTGCACACACAGACCTCCGCACACACAGACCTCCACACACACACACAGCTCTCCGCACACACAGACCTCCGTACACACAGACCTCTGCACACACACAGACCTCCGCACACACAGACCTCCGCACACACAGACCTCCGCACACACAGACCTCCACACACACACAGCTCTCCGCACACACAGACCTCCGCACACACAGACCTCCGCACACACAGACCTCCGCGCACACAGACCTCCGCACACACAGAGCTCCGCACACACAGACCTCCGCACACACACAGCATTCCGCACACACAGACCTCCGAACACAGATCTCCGCACACACAGACATCCGCACACACAGACCTCTGCACACACAGCCCTCCGCACACACAGCTCTCCGCACACACGGCTCACCGCACACACAACTCTCCGCACACACAGACCTCCACACACACAGCCCTCCGCACACACAGCTCTCCGCACACACAGACCTCCACACACACAGCTCTCCGCACACACAGACCTCCGCACACACAGACCTCCGCACACACAGCTCTCCGCACACACAGACCTCCGCACACACAGCTCTCCGCACACATGGCTCACCGCACACTCAGACCTCCGCACACACAGACCTCCGCACACACAGCTCCCCCGCACACAGCTCTCCGCACACACAGCTCTCCGCACACACAGCCCTCCGCACACACAGCTCTCCGCACACACAGCTCTCTGCACACACAGACCTCCTAACACACAGACCTCCGCACACACAGACCTCCGCATACACAGCTCTCAGCACACACAGACCTCCGCACACACAGATCTCCGCACACACAGCTCTCCGCACACACAGACCTCCGCACACACAGACCTCCGCACACACAGACCTCCGCACACACAGACCTCCGCACACACAGCCCTCCGCACACACAGACCTCCGCACACACAGCTCTCCGCACACACAGCCCTCCGCACACACAGCCCTCCGCACACACAGCTCTCCGCACACACAGACCTCCGCACACACAACTCTCCACACACACAGACCTCCGCACACACAGCTCTCAGCACACACAGACCTCCGCACACACAGATCTCCGCACACACAGCTCTCCGCACACACAGCTCTCCGCACACACAGCCCTCCTTACACACAGACCTCCACACACACAGCTCTCCACACACACAGACCTCCGCACACACAGACCTCCGCACACACAGACCTCCGCACACACAGACCTCCGCACACACAGCTCTCCACACGCACAGACCTCCACACACAGACCTCCGCACACACAGCTCTCCACACACACAGCTCTCCACACACACAGCTCTCCACACACACAGACCTCTGCACACACAGCTCTCCACACACACAGACCTCCGCACACACACAGACCTCCACACACACAGACCTCCGCACACACAGACCTCCGCACACACAGCTCTCCACACACACAGCTCTCCACACACACAGACCTCCGCACACACAGACCTCCGCACACACAGACCTCCGCACACACAGACCTCCGCACACACAGACCTCCGCACACCTAGCTCTCCACACACACAGACCTCCGCACACACACAGACCTCCGCACACACAGACCTCCGCACACACAGACCTCCGCACACACAGCTCTCCACACACACAGCTCTCCACACACACAGACCTCTGCACACACAGACCTCCGCACACACAGACCTCCGCACACACAGACCTCCGCACACACAGCTCTCCACACGCACAGACCTCCACACACAGACCTCCACACACACAGGCCTCCGCACACACAGACCTCCGCACACACAGCTCTCCACACACACAGCTCTCCATACACACAGACCTCCGCACACACAGCTCTCCACACACAGACCTCCGCACACACAGCTCTCTGAACACACACACCTCCGCACACATAGCTCTCCGCGCACATAGCTATGTGCCGAAGCAGGGGTGGAGGGGCGATTTGCCCCTAACATTAGGGGCGGATTGCCCCCATGCTTCGGCATATATTTTTTAATCTTTTTTTGGCACAGTTTGTTGTTGTTTTATTGAGTTAATGTTTTATTGTTAACATTGTTTGCTTTTCAGGTACGCCATTCAGCTGCAGCACTGGTTTATTTATATTGACAGCAACAGCGTTTACTCTCACGATACGTAAATCACCGACTCCAGCGCTGTAGGAGGTGATTTCACCACCACAGTTAAAAAAAAATGGTGCATATATGCCCATCATTAGAAGTGGGTGGATGCAGGGCGGTATTCTAATGGTGGGCGTACCCACCAATCAATCTTTTTTCGTTCAGCCCACAGGCTGCATGAAACAATATGCCCAACAAGGACCAGCAACGTACTGGTATGTTGCTGGACTCTGAGTGGTTATACCAGAATGATGCCTGCAGGTTTAGGTATCATCTTGGTATCATTCTTTTCAGCCAGCATGTCAGCTTGCATATAAAAGCAATCCTAGCGGCTAATTAGCCTCTAGACTTCTTTTACAAGCAGTGGGAGGGAACACCCCCCCTCCCGCCATCTTCCATGGTTTTCTCAGGCTCTCCTGAGAAATGCAGCCGTAGTTCCGCCAGCTGATCATAGAGCTGGTCAAAGACCAGAATGGCTCCAATCATCTCTATGGCCTAAGAAACTGGAAGCTACAAGCATTTCATGACTTTGTTATCGCCGGATATAAACAGCACCACTGGGAAATTGGGAAAGCATTTTTTCCGGACACCACCATGGCAGCATACTAGTGATAGGCTCCGCCTCTTTTCCACACCCTCAGGACCAGTGAATAACATAAATTAAAGGCCTAGTTAGGCCCCACCCCATTCTTCTTTTTTTCCTCATACCTCCACGCACCAGTGAAGAGTAAGCAGCATCCGGCTAGGTTAAGCCTCTCCCAGTGCGAAGTCCCAGTGCTCGGGCTGCTAAATTACGCTAAGCAGCCTAGGGAACCCCTTCTGCCTGGGACAGGCAAGCTTTCCTACAATGCCCCCCTGCTGTTTGTTTCAGGTATGGCACAAAAAAACCCTGTTTGTATATATGTATGTATGCACATATTCGTATGTGTGTGTGTGGGCAATAATTTATTTATTTCCCTTAGACTTTTGTTTAACCACATACCGACCGGCCATAGCCGAAAGACGGCTACAGCGCCGTCGGCTTATTCTGGGAGGGTGTCCAATGTCAGTGATTGATCCGTCCAATGACGGAGCGATCACTTGTCAACAAACCTGTGCCCATCCATGTAACATCCATCTATCCCTGGCTCATCCATGCTCCATCCATCCCTGGCTTATCCATGCTCCATCCGTGCTCATCCATGCTCAGTCCGTTCTCAACCATGCTACATCCTTGCTCAGTCCGTTCTCAACCATGCTCCATCCGTGCTCCATCCATCCCTGGCTCATCCATGCTCATCCATGCTCATCCATGCTCAATCTGTTCTCAACCATGCTCCATCCTTGCTCATCCATGCTCAATCCATTCTCAACCATGCTCCATCCATCCCTGGCTCATCCATGCTCAATCCGTGCTCATCCATGTTCATTCGTGCTCCATCCATGATCCATCTGTGCTCATCCATGGCTCATTCATGCTCATCCGTGCCACAGTGGTGCTCATCACTACTTATCCATGCCAGATCAGTGCTTATCTGTGCCACATCAGTACTGATCCCTGCCACATCCATGCCACATCAGTTCTTATCCGTGCCACATAGATTTGAAATGTATGTCCCTGACGGTGCTCCCTGCATCCCCCCAGGCTGTGGAAAAGTCTCCCACATGTGGTATCGCAGAACTCAGGAGGAGTAGCAGAATGTACTTTGGGGTGTAATTTTTGCTATGTACATGCTATGTGTCAGAAATATCTTATAAATGAACAACTTTGTGTTAAAAAAAAAGCTTTCATTTTCTTTCCACGTTTTCCACAAACTTGCGGAAAAAAATGACACGCTCAAAAGACTCATTATGCCTCATAGAATATATGTTGGGGGTGTTTATTTTCCAAGATGGGATCATTTTGTGGACGTTTCCATTGTCCTGGTGCTCCAGGGCCTTCAAAAGTGTTATGCCCTGTCCACACGATAGGATTTTCCAACAACAAATGTTGGATGTGAGCTTGTTGTCGGAAAGTCCGACCGTGTGTATGCTCCATAGGACATTTGTTGTCAGAATTTCCGCCAACAGAGCTGGTTCTCAAATTTTCTGACAACAAAACTTGTTGTCGGAAATTCTGAGCGTGTGTACACAATTCTGATGCACAAAATATTGAACTTAATTTTTCTCAGCTCGTCGTACTTGTTGTATGTCACCGCGTTCTTGACGTTCGGAATTTCCAACAACATTTGTGTGACCGTGTGTATGCAAGACAAGTTTGAGCCAACATCCTTCGGAAAAAAATCCATGGTTTTGTTGTCAGAAAATCCTATCGTGTGTATGCGGCATAAGAGGTAGTCAAAAAATATAATGTGTAATTTATGTCCCTAGAACGCCTGAAGGAGATCTTTGCCTGTTGGGCCTCTGTATGTGGCCAGGCTGTGTAAAAGTCTCACACATGTGGTATTGTTATACTCAGGAGGAGTAGAAGAATGTGTTTTGAGGTGTAATTTGTGGTATGCATATGCTGTGTGAGAGAAATAACCTGTTAATATGACAATTCTGTAAGGAAAAAAGAAGAAAAAAAATCTTAATTTTGCAAAGAATTGTAGGAAAAAAAATTACAACTTTAAAAAACTCACAATGCCTCTTACTAAATACATTGGATTGTCTACTTTGCAAAAAGGGGTCATTTGAGGGGTATTTGTGCTTTCCTGGCTTGTTAGGGTCTCAAGAAATGAGATAGGCCTTCAGTACATCAGGTGTGATCAATTTTCAGTAATTTGCACCATAGCTTGTAGACTCTATAACTTTCACAAAGACCAAATAATAATATACACCAATTTTGATTGTTTTTGATTATTTTTACCAAACAAATGTAGCAGTATAAAATTTGGCCCAAATGTATGAAGAAAAATTACTCATTTGCAAAATTTTAAACAGAAACGAAAAAAAAATGCATTTTTTTTTTTTACAAAATTTTCTTTTTTCATTTATAGCACAAAAAATAAAAAAACCCAGTGGTAATCAAATACCACCAAAAGAAAGCTCTATTTGTGTAAAAAAAAATGACAAAAAATTTCATATGGGTTCAATGCTGCATGACTGAGTAATTGTCATTCAAAATGTGAGATCGCTGAAAGCTGAAAATTGGTCTGGTTAGGAAGGGGGTTTAAGTGCCCGGTGGGCAAGTGGTTAATGGTGTACAAAACTCAAATATTTATATACAATCTCCTCATACAAAAATGTAGGAGTACTGAGCATAGATGTCAAACCCTGCTAGGGGGAGGTTATAAATAATTGTACACACGTGATCATTCTTGAGGTGATTGTAGCCGTATTAGTGCACTTGCGACAGAAACAACAACAAGTACTGTCCATGATACTTTTTTTATCTGCACTAACATAAAAATTTTTAGGACAGGCTTTTGGGGGGTCAGGGGTCTCCTTCAAGGTCCCAGCAGTACTGTCAAGTATCAGGTGTGACCAGAGCTGTGTGGACGGCAACAGAGGAACAAACGCAGGTAAGGTGAAAATATATGATTTATTAAGATAAGTGAATAAATACCTAATAAATACAACCACCTCCAATATACTACAATGTGCAACCAACCAACCACCAATAGAAACCCACAAATAATAACAGACAAATATATACAAGTAAAGGGGAATACCAGAATCATAAACAGGGCCAGGCCAGGGTCGTCAAAGGGAGGTCAGCAGCTGGGGAAAAGGAAGACAAACAGCACAGGAAGAGGATGGATGGATCACAGCAGGGACGGGTACAGGTACAAGGTTCAGGGTCCAGGGCTCAGGTAACAGACAGGAACAGGATCAGGTATGGGTACAGGTACAGGTACAGGTACAGATGCAGATACAGAGCTTCACAGGTTCAGGGTCAGGGCGCAAGGAAAGATACCAAGGCAAGGCATCAGTGTGTCTGCCGGGACTTATACACACCTCCTGCAATCACTCAGGTGATGCCTAATTGCAGGAGATGATGTCGGCCCCACACTGCCAGGAACCACCCGCTGGTGGACGTCAGTACTGCGGCCCAAGGATTACATAATACCACCAACAGGGGAAGGCTCCCCTGGCAGTTCCAGACTGCCAGGAGACACCTGCTGGTGGACCACAGTACTGCACGCCAAATGTCAGACAGTATCATGAGCGGGTGGAACCTTTCCTGACAGGTACTGAGTAACAGAGTTTTATCAGAATGTTAAAAAAAAAAAACAATCTCAGAGGGAGAAAAAAAAAGCAAAAAAACCCTACAAACAAATGTACACAGAAATGGTAATTGAACTAGGATAGATTGTGAGTTATTTTTTTTTAGTACTGCTTGAACCTTGAAGATGGGGACACACTCCAAAAGCTTGCCCTGAAAAATTGTATGTTAGTTGTTGTTTCTGACACACTTTATCATAAAATTGTCCACAGACACAACCCTCAAATCACCACAAAGTATCACCAGAATAACTGTCCATTTATCCTTGGAGTAGTTGCCAGGTCCACCCCAAGGGGGAGGGGTTGTTAATCTTCGACACGTTTCACAGGCTTTCCCACCTGCTTCATCAGGAAACTATGGAACATATTGCAGATAATAGAGAATTACAAAATCCTCACAGTCCAAAAGTATATTTAATGTTTTCATGAAAACATCACAGAGGTGCAGACACATATCCCAATGTGGGACGTTTCTGATATTTGGGATATAAATACAGCAAAGGATAAAACTCCTGTGAAACAAAGATGAACACAACCCCCCCCCCCTGAGCTGGACCTGACAACTACTCCAAGGATAAATGGACAGTTATTATATTATGAATTTACGTGGTGATACTTAGGTGTAGTTTGAGGGTTGTGTCTATGGGCAGTTTTATGATAACGTGTGCTATTTGTAAACTCCCTTAGCAGGGATTGACAGATATGCTCAGTACTTCTGCATTTTGGGCCAATAAGGAGGGAGAAAGTTATATATATGTATGCCCATAAGTAGCATCTGAATTGTACCTTTGGTTCCATTACAATATGTTACTTAAACTGTGTATTTGGAAATATGGAGCACCCATTTTGAAAGCTGGTTACCTATGGAACTTTATTCTATCTTTGATGGATCAGTCTTCAGCACATTGTTCAACAAGGTCTTCTCTAACGTTGATCAGTCTTATGCATATTATCCTAGAGTGTGTAGTCTATGATTGATCAGTCTTCAGTACATTGTTCTAGAAGGTCTGCTCTTTGATGGATCAGTCTTCAGCACATTGTTATAGAAGGTCTGGTCTTTGATGGATCAGAAAATGGTAGAATCAACCTGCGCTAATGAGCAATGTATGATAGAAAAGTATATATACAAAGGTGCAGCTGCAAATAAAAGTCCAAATATTTATGAAGTGGTAAACATATAAATAAACTTAATTGCGCTAGCAGTAAAAAGATATTGTATTCTAACAATGAAAAAATTGAAAGTGCTTAGGAGACACAATGTGTATGTAAATCCCAACCCAAATGACAATAAGTGCATGGAATATTTATGCAAAAGTGCAAAAAATGTGTTGAAAATCAATAATCATAAACCAAAAACACTTATAATCAGTCCATAATCATATGAATTGCATTAGATAAAGAAGGAAAACGTCCGCTTCATATGTTTCATCACCACACACTAAGGATTGATGAATCAAAATACTTCTGATCAGATGTGCATTGATTGCAGCGAGAGAAGTAATAGGTGTGCGCTTACCCCAAATGTTGGACCTCCACTATGGCAAGGTCTTATGGGCTTGCAGATTTCACCCTCTGCGGGGACAAGATGTTAATCGCCAGGTCTTGACAGCGTATACCACCGACTTCCGTATAGACGGGATGATCCAACTGCTCCAACATCAGAGGGGGGACTCAGGAATGGAAGAGTCCGTATACAAATAAAAGGTATAAGGAGAAAAGACTCCAATAGTATGATAACGTTTAGGGTATTTATTGGTTAAAATAAACCACAAGAGAATATAAAAAAATCCCAATAAAAAATATCATTAAAAAGCCGGCATATGAAGCGGACGTTTTCCTTCTTTATCTAATGCAATTCATATGATTATGGACTGATTATAAGTGTTTTTGGTTTATGATTATTGATTTTCAACACATTTTTTGCACTTTTGCATAAATATTCCATGCACTTATTGTCATTTGGGTTGGGATTTACATACACATTGTGTCTCCTAAGCACTTTCAATTTTTTCATTGTTAGAATACAATATCTTTGATGGATCAGTCTTCAGCTTTTCATTTTAGAAGGTCTAGTCTTTGATGAATCAGTCTTCAGCATATTATTCTAGATGGTCTGGTCTTTGATGGATCCGTTTTCAGCACATTGTTCTAGAAGGTCTAGTCTTTGATTAATCAGTCTTCAGCATATTGTTCTAGAACAGTGATGGCGAACCTTGGCACTCCAGGTGTTTTGTAACTACATTTCCCATGATGCTCATGCACTCTGCAGTGTAGTTGAGCATCATGGAAAATGTAGTTCCAAAACATCTGGAGTGCCAAGGTTCGCCATCACTGTTCTAGAAGGTCTGGTCTTTGATGGATCAGTCTTCAGCACATCATTTTAGAAGGTCTAGTCTTTGATGAATCAGTCTTCCGCATATTGTTCTGGATGGTCTGGTCTTTGATGGATCAGTTTTCAGCACATTGTTCTAGAAGGTCTGGTCTTTGATGGATCAGTTTTCAGCACATTGTTCTAGAAGGTCTGGTCATTGATGGAGCAGTCTTCAACACACTGTTCCAGAAGGTCTAGTCCTTGTGGGGTCAGTCTTCAGCATGTTGTTCCAAAAGCAAATTAGATATAACACCTTCTGTGCATGAGCAAAGTGGTCTGATGCTAAAAGCGTTGCACAATGCCTTGGACTGGAGATCTCCCAAAGCCAACTGAACAAAAAGAGAGGGCGCTCAAGCCTAGAGCATATCACTAAAACCATTTATTCAAACAAACATAAATATATCTACTCACAGACGTCCATACTGACAAAGTGTATCAGAGTAATACAATCAGTTTGTCCACTTTGCTTGCCCTCGGCTTGGGATTACCTCATCAATGATCCAAATGTCGTACGTTTTTCAAGGGCAGTACCCTCTTCCTCAGAGTCAAAGCTATTTGGATCTTAACTATTTGATATTTTTCCAAAAGGCCTGGTCTTTGATGGATCTGTCTTTAGCACATTGTTCTAGAACAGGGGCATCAAACTCAATTTGATCTTTGGCCGAATCAGCATTATGGTTGCACTCAATGGGCCGGTTGTATCTGTAAGAATAGATGTCCAGAGGACCCCACTCCCCCTTATATCAGATGTCAAGAGCCCCCCGCCATCAGAAGTCAAGCGTCCCCCACCCTTCCTTACATCACAGTGCTCCCACATTACCTTGTGCTGCTTCCGTGAAGAAACTGGGAGTGGGAGCTGGGAAGTTCAGGGTCTGGAGGAGGAAAGAGGAGACCTGGAGTCTGCTGAATGCTGAGACCAGGGGGAGGCAGAGATGAGGCTGCACAGAGAGGCACAGAATCCGTAGAAGGAGTTCTGTACTGCTGCCGACTTCTGAGATGGGGAAGGGGGTGGGGGCAGAGACGAGCCTCTCTGGGACTGCAATAAGACACACAGGATCTGGCAGAGGAGTTCTGTGCTCCTCTCTGCTGTTGACTGCTGAGACAAGGTGGGGACAGAGACAAGGGGGTTGCCACAGCTGCAGGAGAGGTGCGAGGGCCACAAGAAATGGACTGGAGGGCCATATTCAGCCCGTGGGCCTTGAGCTTGACACATGTGTTCTAGAAAGTCTGGTCTTTGATGGATCCGTCTTCAGCACATTGTTCCTGGAGGCATAGGTGTGCGCAGCCTCTTGCATTAGGGTGTGCACCCCAAAGCCTAAATACATATGCATGTGTATATGTACTGATGGTGTCAGTAGGGCAGTGGTCAGTGTAATTTAGTTAATTTTCTTTTCCCCAAATTTTTGGGCTTGTGTAACATTTTTTGGGGGGGATGAAATATCAGTGGTCAAAACAGGGGGGAATATGCAGCGCACAAGGCAATTAGGGTGTGCCCAGGCACACCTGGCACACCCTGTGCGCACGCCTATGCCTGGAGGTGTGATCTTTGTCTGTTATGTTCAATGGCAAACTGTAATCTTCCTCGTTTTATTAACCACTTAAGGACTGGAATGATTTACCCCCTTAGTGACCAGGCCATTTTTTGCAATATGGCACTGCGTTGCTTTACCTGACAACTGCGCGGTCGTGCGAAGTTGTACCCAAACAAACGTCTACAAAATAGGGGATAGATATGTGGCATTTTTATTAAATTTTTTTTTTTTTTTTTTTTTACTAGTAATGGCGGCGATCTGCGATTTTTAGCGGGACTGCGACATTGTGGCGGACAGATCGGAAATTTTTGACACTTTTTTGGGTCCATTGACATCTATACAGCGATCAGAGCTAAAAAAAATGCACTGATTACTGTATAAATGTCAGTGGCAGGGAAGAGGTTAACACTAGTGGTGATCAAGGGGTTACATGTGTTCCCTGGGAGGTGTTTATAACGGTGGGGGGAGGGGACTGACTGGAGGAGGAGAGAGATCGCTGTTCTTAGTGACCAGGAACAGACAATCTCTCTCTCCTTCCCTGTGAGAACAAGGATTTGTTTACATTGACAGATCCCCGTTCTGGCTCCCTGTGGAGCGATCGCGGGTGGCCGGCGGACATAGCAGCCGCCGGTCATGCACTATGGCGCCGTGCGCGCGGCCACTGTATCTATTGCATGAACCGACTTTCGGCTACAGCGATTCGCGCAGTACAGACAACCTGCTCCAGTATAATGATGGCGGCTGATCGGCAAGTGGTTAAAAAAAATCTCACTCAGTTTAAGTTGGTGCAATCTCTTTCTGATTGTAGGTTCATGCAGTAACCTAAACACCCCACTATTACATTTCGGGGTTATTGAAGACTTCAGTTGTCATCAAACAGTCAGCTCTTCGGTTATCAACATCTGGTTGGTTGTTAATCCCCAGAATTAGAATTCTGTGTTAAAGTGATTGTAAAGGCTTTCTTTTTTTTCTTTTTTTTCTTTTAAATAACAAACATGTCATACTTACCTCCAACTGTGCAGCTCGTTTTGCACAGAGTGGCCCCGAACCTTCTCTTCTGGGGTCCCCCGGCGGCTCTCGCGGCTCCTCCCCACATCTGATAACCCCCTAGGAGAAGCACTTACCCGAGGGGGTTACTTTGCGGGCGCGATCCCGAGTCCAGCATTTGCGTCTCACCCCCTGCGTCATTGGATTTGATTGACAGTAGCGGGAGCCAATGGCTGCGCTGCTATCAATCTATCCAATCAAGAGCCGGGAGCCCGTGAAGAGAAAGACAGCGTGCTCCCGTCGACTGAATGAAGGGGTTCAGGTAAGTAAAACGGGGGGCTGGTAGGATGCATAGGATGCATTAAAGTGGCGTTCCACCCAAAAAAAAAAAAAATGTCATTAATGTGCATGAAATAAATTAAAAAAAACATTTGGAGAAATGTATTTATTTTTTTACTTACCTTTTAATGCTTGTTACTATGTTGTCCCTCGAAATCTGCCTCCTTCAGCGCCTGGACTCCTGACGTCACTTCCTTCGGTGCAAGAAGGGAGATCACCTCTCCCCCTCCCTCTAGGCAATCATCTGGGACCTGTGAGGTCACGGCGCGCGGCGCATGCGCAGTGGGCACCCACAGTTACAATGCCGGCCCCAGACAAGCGGGGCTTCGATCCCCCACATCGCTGGACCCCAGGACAGGTAAGTGTCCAATTATTAAAAGTCAGCAGCTGCATTATTTGTAGCTGCTGACTTTTAATTTTTTTTTTTTTTTTTTTAAGCGGAACTCGGCTTTAAGGTGAAAAAACCTTTACAACCCCTTTAATATTGAGAATAAACTGTCCAGAATCTGACATGTGAACATGAAATGAAATAATCCGAAAACACAACATTGTAACCATTTTATTCATTTACATTTATCTTGTTACATTGTATGAGACTAAAGTGCCATATACTGTATAGGAAGATCCATTTCAGGCAACCAAACATCAGACCTGCACCAAAAATTGATAGCTGAAGAATGAACGTTGTAATGTGATTGGCTCATAGGACCTGTCTGAATCCACCCCACCCCCTCCATCACCTACCTTTCCCAATAGTTTTATAAATAAGACCCCCAATGGCCAGCAGTTTGGAGACTTCATATTTACTCTTAGGACTCAGACACACCAGCACATTGTAGTAACATGGCATGCATGTGTTGGGTTTTAATGGCTCCCCAATGTAACGCAGCACATGTATGTTGTGATGCAAAACGCCACATGCCAGAAATGTTCCTGTGTTGAGGTAGGTTACAGCCCATTGGTTATTATGAATGGACTTGCTAATGCAGCCGGCTGCAATGCATCTTAAGGCAAAAAACTGTCCGTGTTGCAGCAAAGTTTGTAGTGTGAACAGACCCAGAATGCCGCAAATAATAATTGCACTTCAAAACATTGATAGTCTTCCCTGAGGCTCCATGGAAATCCCGATCCGACCAGGTGACACAAATACAGGGATTTTCAGGAGTCTCTGTCCTGGAGATTTGTGTGATCCCCGGTCACGGTCATAGATCATCACTGGAAGACGATGTGATATTCGGGGTAGGCCTGGATGTCATTAAATATCACAAACATTGAAGGATTCTGGACGTTATCCGTCACACTGTCATAAAGGTCGGTGGGGGTGTCTGCGTTTTTGGCTGGAGGTGTTTTTATCTCTTTATCTCCTACACAGTAGAGTCCGGTGAGAACGCGGGCCAGGTACATGTGTCCCCGTCCATTTTTACCAGGGCTGGCGTAGTTAACAGAATAATTTGCATTGACTGCAAAATACGTGCCATTTCCAAAAAGAGTATCTGTTTGAAAAGAAAGACACGTCACACATTAATATGGGAGAGTTCCAGAGAAGAGGTGCAGCAGAAGAGAAGGTCTGGAGGTGAGAGTGAAACATGGGAGAGAAGATGACACTAAAAAAAGGACAAAATAACAGAAAAAGTCAATGTGCATAACTATTCACCCCCCTAAAGTCAATACTTTGTAGAGCCACCTTTTGCGGCTATCACAGCTCCAAGTCGCTTTGGATAAGTCTCTATGTGGTTGCCACATCTTACCACTGGGATTTTTGCCCATTCCTCCTTGCAAAACTGCTCCAGCTTCTTCAAGTTGGATGGTTTGCGCTTGTGAACAGACATTTTTAAGTCTGACCACAGATTTTCTATTAGATTGAGGTCTGGGCTTTGACTAGGCCATGCCAACACATTTCCATGTTTCCCCTTAAACAACTCAAGTGTTGCTTTAGCAGTGTGTTTGGGGTCATTGTCCTGCTGGAAGGTGAACCTCTGTCCTAGCCTCAAATCACACACAGAGTGCTACAGGTTTTGCTCAAAAATATCCCTGTATTTAGCACCATTCATCTTTCCCTCAACCCTGACCAGTTTCCCAGTCCCGATTGCTGAAAAACATCCCCACAGCATGATGCTGCCACCACCATGTTTCACTGTGGGGATGGTGTTCCTTGGGTGATGTGATGTGTTGGATTTGCACCAGACATAGCATTTTCTTTGATGGCCAAAAAGTAAAATTTTAGTCTCATCAGACCAGAGCACCTTCCTCCATACATTTTGGGAGTCTCCCACATGGCTTTTCGCAAACTCAAAATGTGCCATTTTGTTTTTTTCTGAAAGTCATGGCTTTCTTCTGGCCACTCTGCCATAAAGCCCAACTCTATGGAGCATACAGCTTATTGTGGTCCTATGTACAGATACTCCAGTCTCTGCTGTGGAACTCTGCAGCTCCTCCAGGTTTACCTTAGGTCTCTGTACTGCCTCTCTGATTATTGCCTTTTTAAAGGCCCCAGAGGCTGCAACACCTAAGCAAGAGGCACCACTAACCAAACACTGCCATGAAGACCAAGGAACTCTCCAAACAAGTAAGGGACAATGTTGTTGAGAAGTACAAGTCAGGGTTAGGCTATAAAAAAATATCCAAATCTTTGACGATCCCTAGGATCACCATCAAATCTAGCATAACCAAATGGAAAGAACATGGCACAACAGCAAACCTGAAAAGAGACGGCCGCACACCAAAACTCACGGACCGGGCTAGGAGGGCATTGATCAGAGAGGAGCACAGAGACCTAAGATAACCCTGGAGGAGCTGCAGAGTTCCACAGCAGAGACCGGAGTATCTATATGTAATGACACCCCGAGTATGAAAGGGGTTAAAGTCATTTAGGACATTCCATACCCAAACACAAAGGCAGCTACCGAACACTTCAATCAGCCGAATAAGGAACCCATACAAATAATTCTCCCCCAAATACGAGACAAGGCTCTGTCTTGAGGTTCAAGCAGAAATGATTCTTTATTCAAACACGTTATACAGATCCCACTTCAAAACACTTCCCCCAACCCTTGGAAAACAGGGCGGGTTAAACTGTCCAATGACAATGGACACACAGATCAGGTGTGTTTAAAGTCTAATCAATACACAGTCTTAATAAGGGGCTGCTGGAGGAATCCCCCCTCCCTCTTTCCTCACAGCAAGACACTTAGGCATCCCATAATAGTTGAGGCAGACAGCCACAATAGACAATAGAATACAGTCACACCCCAACCATCACAGCAAAGAGTCCACAACAGGATGAGACAGCACACATTATATATACATATATACAGCATTGAGTCTGACTAGCATAGATCATAGTGGGGTTCTCATTCACCCTGTGCCCCTATTAGTGACTCCCGTCACATGGCTCTCTCCTTGTGGAACACTCCGGCAGACCCGGCTTGATCCTTCTCGGGTCAACTTGGGGATGTCCGGAACTAGGAGGCCAGAGTGACGTCTGTTTGCCGGGACAATCCATCAGCATTGCCATTTTGCTTACCGGGTCGGTAGCTGATGGTGAAATTGTAAGGTTGCAGGGCTAAGCTCCACCGCAGCAACCTGCCATTGTCTCCTGAGATCCGGTTAAGCCAAACCAATGGGTTGTGGTCGGTGACTAATGAAAATTCCTGTCTGTACAAATAAGGGTTCAACTTTTTAAGGGCCCAGACCAGGGCCAAGCACTCCTTCTCCACTGCCGCATAGCTCACTTCCCGAGGTAATAGCTTTCTGCTCAGGTATGTGACAGGGTGTTCTCCTCCATCCTCCCCGATTTGGCTCAGCACAGCACCCAGTCCAAACATGGAAGCGTCTGCGTGGACATGGAAACGTTTGTTAGGTACTGGGGCAGCCAAGACAGGGGCATTTACAAATGCTTGCTTGAGGGCTAGAAATGCGGCTTCCCAAGCTGGAGACCACAGGACCTGCCTAGGTAAATTCTTTTTTGTCAGATCAGTCAGGGGCTTGGCGATAGCAATAATCAGGGACAAAACGTTGGTAGTACCCTGCAGTCCCCAAGAAGGCTAATACCAGGGTCTTAGTACGGGGTGTGGGCCAGTTAGCTACTGCCTCTATCTTGGCTGGCTCTGGTCTTTGGTTCCCACACCCTACTCGGTGTCCCAGGTACTGCACCTTCGCCATACCTAGATGGCACTTGTCTGGTTTCAAGGTCAGGCCTGCAGCCCAAATCTTGTCCAGAATCACCCCTACGTGAACCATGTGCTCCTCCCAAGACCCACTGTAGATCGCAATGTCATCCAGGTATGCACATGCAAAATCCTGAAAGCCATAGAGGAGCCTATCCACCATACGTTGGAAGGTAGCCGGGGCACTTTTCATCCCGAATGGCATGACTTTAGACTGGTACAGGCCAAACAGGGTAACAAATTCAGACTTGGGGATAGCATCCTCGGCCAGGGAAATCTGCCAATAGCCCTTACACAGGTCTATTGTAGTTAAATAACGTCCCCTGGCTATACGATCTAGCAGTTTGTCTACCCTGGGCATCGGGTAGGCGTCAGTGGCGGTCTTCTCATTGAGTCGCCTGTAGTCCACGCAGAACCGAGTAGTTCCATCTTTCTTAGGCACCAGGACTACAGGCGAGGCCCAAGGGCTGTCAGAGGGTGCAATGACTCCTAACTGAGTCATCTCCTGTATCTCCTTCTGCATTCCTTCTCGGACTGCTTCAGGGATACGGTAGGGGGGCTGTCGAAGGGGTGCTTGTCCAGGGGTCTCTACCTTATGCACAGCCAGGGTCGTGTAGCCTGGTTTTTGGGAGAAAGTCACCTGTTTCTACCACAGAAGCCGCTTGGCCTGTTCCTTCTTTGTGGGGTTTAACCGGTCCCCTAGCTGTACGAGGCTAATGGGGTCAGTCTGGGGGTCTCTCTCAAGTAAGTCAGGGAGGGGTAAACTTTCGGAGTCGTCCGCAGCAGGGGCACATACTGCAGCAACATCCTCCTGCCGTTTCTGATACTCTTTTAGCATGTTCACATGAAAGGTTAGCTGGATTCTTTCATCTACACAGCTGTCAATAACATAGGTAGTATCACATACCTGGGCTTCTACTTTATATGAGCCCTGCCAAGATGCCTGCATCTTGTCGGTCTTCACAGGCTTGAGCACTAAGACTTTCCTCTAATGAGATCGAGGGGTCCATGGACCCTTCTCCCATAGAGTAACTCAAAGGGAGAGAACCCAGTAGATTCCTGGGGTACCCCTCTGTATGCAAATAAGAGGTAAGGCAGGAATCTCACCCAGTCTCTGAAAGCGTCCGAAAAGGTCCTCAGCATTTGCTTGAGGGTCCCATTAAAGCGATCGCAGAGACCATTAGTCTGGGGGTGGTAAGGTGAGCTCAGCAAGGGCTTAATATTGCACACCTTCCACAACTGCTGGGTGAGCACAGCGGTAAACTGGGTTCCCTGGTCAGAGAGAATCTCCTTAGGGAACCCCACTCTAGTAAATATTTTAACCAGGGCATCAGCTACTGTCTCTGCTTTAATGTTGGATGTGACAGACCTAGCCAGGAGAGAGACTTTTGGAGGGGACTGTATGCTAGCCTCTTGCTGATCGATCGTGGGCCCTGGCATTTGGGGGAACAGTGCTCTTTGTGAGCTGTATGCCTGGGGACCCTTGATGCGGTATCACTGTGGATTCGGGTCCTGGTCCCCCAGGACACACAGACTCTGGGGACCCTGGATTTGCCATATTGGAATAGTGACTGATTCATACCGTTGGGACTCCTACTGTTAAATGCTAATGTCATCAATTCCAGCTACCTGTCTGTTGTCTGCTAAAATGTGTATTGAAAATAAGTCTCTAGTATGGGATCTAAGGGTCATTAGATCCCCATTGTTGTTTGTGTTTAATCAACTCTGTTATTGTGATAATGTTGATTGGATTTTCTGAACTACAAGACGGCCAGTCTGGCCTAAAGGTCATGTCTGAGTCACCTAGGCTGTCTAAAGGGATTAGTTAATTAGCTCATGTTAATTAGGTTAATTAGGTTACAGCTGTATTGTTAGAGTAATATGAGTCGGAGGTATGCACCTCCACTTTTAGTGTATAAAAGAGCCTGTATATTGCAATAAAAGAGATTCCTGTTTGAACTTACATACAGCCTGCCTGGTGTTTGTTCTGAGCTATCACAACTGGGTTAGAATGGCACATAGCTGAAGTTCTAATCCCGGAGCATTGGATGACCGAACCATCAGACGTTGCAGTCTGATTCAATAGCTGCAGAGGAGTGTCGGGAGAGTGGAATCGAGCGAGCAAGGGGCTCGTTACATTGGACATAGCTACTGCCTCTGGGTAAGGGGTGGCATAGTCCACCACGGTGAGAATATACTTCTTCCTGGATGGACTAGGCTTGGCCAAGGAACCCACAATGTCAACGGCTATGCGGTAAAAGGGCTCCCCAATAATAGGTATGGACATAAGTCCGGCCTTAGGGTGGTCCCCCCGCTTACCTACCCATTGACATGTGTCACACGTCTTGCAGTACTGTCGCACATCCTCGTTAAAATTGGGCCAGAAGAAATTCTGTGTAATTCTATGGGCTGTGCGATGGGACCCCAGATGTCCTGCTAGTGGTAAATCATGCCCGATTCGCAGAATCTCCAGCTGGTATTTCTTAGGTACCACCAGATGTCATTTCTGCAAAGGGGCTTTATTTCCCGGGGATGACTTAGGGATCCTATACAGTCTATCCCCCACCCATTCATAAAGCTCCCCATCTATTCCTCTTTCCTGAGTATCTGCCTTAGCCCTATGCTTGTGTAAGGCCGGGTCCTCCCGGGTTTCCCTCCCGAATGCCTCTGGGGTATGCCAGCCTAGGGGAGCCTGATCTAAGGTACATGTCGGGGAAGATAGTCTTACCTGGGTCTCAGCAGCAAGCGGGTCGGTTCCAACAGCACGGGTCTGGGCACGGGTAGTCACTGGGTTGGCTTTAGCGGGGCCCATCAGCGTGTAAGCATAAACGAGGGGGGCCAAATCATTCACAGTAGTACATCCACTGGCAAATCCTTCATCACCCCCACATTCACAGGTCCCGAACCAACTCCCCAATCCAGGTGAACACGGGCAACGGTTCGCTGGAAAATCGTGCCTCCTGCTACCCTTACGGCTACAGTGTCTCTGGTGTGTTGGCTCTCTGGGATGAGGTTCTTCTGTAATAAGGTCATGGTGGCGCCAGTATCACGTAGGCCATTGGCTACCTTTCCATTAACCCTGACAGTCTGCCTGGGTTGCTGCCTGTTGTCCTAGCTGCTTGTACTGGATCAGCCTAGTGCAGGACGCCCCAATGTTCTTCCTTCTCAACGCAGTGAGCCGCAGACATGGATGTGCAGGGATTCCCCCCAGCTGGCTTTCTTCCCGACTGGGACTGCCTGGCTGGATTCAATGGACAGTCTGGCTTTTTGTGCCCTAGCTGTTTACACCTGAAACACCTGAGGAGTTGTGACTAGTCCTGGGAGTTGAAGCTGAGCTGCTAAGAATAATTGGCCGCTGAAGGTGGTGCTGTAGGGCGGTATGACTGTGGTTGGTAGGTGCCAGCTGGAGGGGGTGCCACTGATCGATAATCCACCCAAGCTGTTGTCTTGACCACAGGGTTATCCAGTTTGCGGGCATCTGTGTATTCGTCTGCCAGGCGAGCTGCTTCAGGCAAGGTGAAAGGTTGTCGGTCCCGGACCCACTCTCTGACTTCCGGGGACAGCTTGTCAAAGAAGTGCTCCAGCAGGAACAGCTGCAGCACCTCTTCCCCGGATACTGCTTGGCATCCAGTGACCCAGTGGGATACCGTGCGGTGTAGGCGGCATGCCCACTTGGTATACGAGTCTCCAGTCTGCTTGCTCATCTCTCAGAACCACCTCCAGGATGCCTCCGGTGTGATGGCATACCTGGCCAAAAGTGCTTCTTTTACCAGCCCATAGTTCATAATATCCTCGTCTGGGATGGCTCTGAACGCTTTACTGGCCTGGCCGGACAATTTCCCAGACAAAATGGTAACCCATTCCTCTGTGGGCACCCGGTGTTCAAAATTGGCAAGGTACCCATCAATCTCTTTTTCTGCTTCGATTAAATTTTTAAAAGCAGCAAAATGTACCTCTCCTCTCCTTTCAATTGGTGCTGCTGTGACTTCTGCTGCTGCAGCACCTCTTTGCTGTAGCCAATTTGCCTACACAGCTGCTATAACTCGGTCTATGATCTCCGCTGTAGGGTTAGGACCATAATGTGCCAGTCTTATGTTAACAGCCCGATCAAAACTTGCCTTTTCGGGTGTCCTGTCTGTTGGGCCTTTCAGTTATGTTGGGTCTTTTGGCTCTATCCATTTCGACTAGTTCTGCGATAATGTCCCACTTCTTACGGTTGTTGGCCGGTCAGCCCCGGTTCTCCAGTAAGTCCTTGAGGGTAGAGCGCTTCAGCCATTCATACTGTGCTTCCATTGGCCTGTGTCCTCTTGTAGCTGTCCTTCTGGGCTGTGGGAATCATCCCGCTGCTTGCCACCAGTTGTAACGACACCCCGAGTATGAAAGGGGTTAAAGTCGTTTAGGACATTCCATACCCAAACACAAAGGCAGCTACTGAGCACTTCAGTCAGCAGAACAAGGAACCCATACAAATAATTCTCCCCAAATACGAGACAAGGCTCTGTCTTGAGGTTCAAGCAGGAATTAATCTTTATTCAAACACATGTTATACAGATCCCACTTCAAAACACTTCCCCCAACCCTTGGAAAACAGGGAGGGTTAAACTGTGCAATGACAATGGACACACAGGTCAGGTGTGCTTAACTTGGGGCTACTGGAGGAATCCCCCCTCCCTCTTTCCTCACAGCAAGACACTTAGGCATCCCATAATAGTTGAGGCAGACAGCCACAATAGACAATAGAATACAGTCTACCCCAACCATCACAGCAAAGAGTCCACAACATAATGAGACAGCACTCATTATATATACATATATACAGCATTGAGTCTGACTAGCACAGATCATAGTGGGGTTCTCATTCACCTTGTGCCCCAATTAGTGACTCCCGTCACACTGTACATAGGACGACAATAAGCCGTACGCTGCATAGAGTTGGGCTTTATGGCAGAGTGGCCAGAAGAAAGCCGTTACTTTCAACAAAAAACAAAATGGCACGTTTTGAGTTTGCGAAAAGCCATGTGGGAGACTCCCAAAATGTATGGAGGAAGGTGCTCTGGTCTGATGAGACTGAAATTGAACTTTTTGCCAATCAAAGAAAATGCTATGTCTGGTACAAACCCAACACATCACATCACCCAAAGAACACCATCCCCACCGTGACCACATGTTGGTGGCAGCATCATGCTGTGGGGATGTTTTTCAGCAATCGGGACTGGGAAACTGGTCAGAGTTGAGGGAAATATGGATGGTGCTAAATACAGGGATATTCTTGATCAGAACCTGTACCACTCTGTGTGTGATTTGAGGGTAGGAAGGAGGTTCACCTTCCAGCAGGACAATGACCCCAAACACACTGCTAAAGCAACACTTGAATGGCTTAAGGGGAAACATGTAAATATGTTGGAATGGCCTAGTCAAAGCCCAGACCTCAATCCAATAGAAAATCTGTGATCAGACTTAAAGATTGCTGTTCACAAGCACAAACAATCCAACTTGAAGGAGCTGGAGCAGTTTTGCAAGGAGGAATGGACAAAAATCCCAGTGGTAAGATGTGGCTAGTTCATAGAAACTTATCCAAAGAGACTTGGAGCTGAGATAGCCGCAAAAGGTGGCTCTACAAAGTATTGACTTTAGGGGGGTGAATAGTTATGCACATTGACTTTTTCTGTTATTTTGTCCTATTTGTTGTTTGCTTCACAATAAAAAAAAACATCTTCAAAGTTGTGGGTGTGTTCTGTAAATTATATAATGCAAATCCTCAAACAATCCATGTTAATTCCAGGTTGTGAGGCAACAAAACATGAAAAATGCCAAGGGGGTGAATACTTTTGCAAGGCACTGTAGCTCTTGGTATTAAAGCCCAGCTTAGTTCTGGTTTGAATGGAAAAGGATTATGGCCTCTGTCTGGCTTTTATTACCTGATACAGTAACTAGGTTTTGAGGCTCCAAACCAGGCTTTCTCATGGGTTCCTCCAGAGGTTGCTAGGGGTTCCTTGAGCAATGCAATTTCTGCCTCTCAGATAAGTTCCCACTGACACTGATTGTAGGTAGGTATACCAATTGGTTTTATTAGTCCTTACTGGATTCAGGCAGTACACTAGTCATGGCACCAGTTGAAGGTATGTTAAATCTCAAGGCAACCCAGTCTAAAATGGGGTCACATATTCATTTGAGCCCCCCTTTCACATCAGAGACCCCTTCTGCCTCCCTTTCACATCAGAGACCCCAGTCCCCCCTTTCATATGACACTCCCTACAACCCTTTCATTTCAGAGCATGCAAATACTCCATTTCACAACTGAATCCTCAGTCCCCCTTTAAGATAAGAGTCCTACCTTCTGATTTTCACCACAGAGGAGAGGTGGTGTGGGTGAATAAAGATTTCCAACCCCTTCTGAATGATGGGGCTTCCCTGAATGCCGCCCACCCTGGATTAACCTCATGTGTTTACGATGCTGCCAGAACCATGAAAACAGATGATGCTGTGTGAAAATACCAGACACAATGTGGCACCCCTGATGGACCCAGGTGGCACCCTGAATGAGAAAGGCTGCTGTAGTGGGCCACAGCCATAGGCTGGGTCCTTGGGGTAGAGTCTTAAAACAGAAAGAGAAATGAGCACCACAAGGGTTTTGATAGTCCATTTGATAGTTATTAGTTGCAGTTTTATGAAACTCAAAAGCATTCTGGGTGTTTAAAGGGACCTCTTTACCAGGACTTTAGACTTTTTAACTAAAGGGAATCTGAGCACAATCTGGATACCAAATACAATCCATTAAAGATATATATTTGATATGCAGCCTTTTCCAGTCATTGGCTTAAGGATTTTATCTGGTATCCAGATTATGCCCAGATTCCATTCGGCTAAAAGTCTAAAGGAGCCATCTGAACCTCTAATAGACATTGGCCTTTCCTTAGAACTCTGCAACTCATAAACTCTGTCTGGACTATCAGAATCTTCATGGCGTTCTTTTACTTTTACCACATTTGAAATTTTTTTTTTTACTGTCTGTGTCTCTGAAGGGAGGATTTCCCAAAATGTCCTCCTCTGGTGAAAATCTATGTGTCTGTGAGTGATAGGGTGTCACTAGGACTGGAAATGGGAGGAAATCTCCTCAACATGGACACAGACAGCGACAAAAACCTGGTGGAGATATGTTATAGTATGTATATAGAAGAGTCAGCTCTGGTGTCCAGCATGAAGCCTGCATTTGATCCAGAGGAAGACAAAAACCTTTACACCACGATCCAATTTGCTGCACCAGTAATTAAATCCATTCTGATCCTCTAAGGTACGCGGCCACTCCCTGAATCATCAAACTACATTCCTATTTTCTCCAGATACCAATGGCCCCTTATATTCTCTCCATTCACATACACATCCAGATCATTTCTTATCATTAATATTGGCTAATAAGCTGTTATTTTTCCCTGAAATCTCTCACTATTTTTCCCTGCGTAGCTCCGGTTGAACCCATTATGATTGACATGTTGGATGGAGGCAAAGTCAGTCCCATGGAAAAGCTCTTTCTCATTGGTGGTGAAACCGTTCTTGGAGTCGATGCTCTGCTTCTTTATCTGGTATTGGAGCCAGAGATCTCTGTTCTGTACACGTAGAATCTGGGAGGACATACAAAGGCTCAGATGTATACAATATTCTACCAATAAACTGCAGACTGATCCAACTATTACACAGGAGAGGACATATTCTAGCATGAATACAGTAACAAGTATTATTCGGGTGGGTGAAAAGGCATGCTCGATATGGAAGGTCAGCACACTTAGGTTATTAAAAATATATTTATTGAAATTCACAGTTCACGGGTGATGCCAACATATCAGGGAAAATGTCTCCCCCTTCCTCAAGGCTGTGATGGTTGGTGTGGTTGGGATTGACCTCATTGAATATGATAGGAGCCCTTTGGTTGCTGTAAAATGACAGAGAACCGGCATGTCATATCAGTACTTGTTGTATTTGAACTCCAGTTCCTGGTCAGTCCTGACCATGCCATCTATCACAGCCAACGCTTTGACTCTACTTATCACCTGTGGGCTGTTAATTTCAATAAATATCTTTAATAATAACCTCAAATGTGACAACCTTCCTCTACAACCATTTGAATCTATCTTGAGGAGCGCCTTTCAGTTGCTACCAGACCCTAATGAGGCTCACCCACATCTTGCCTTTATCGGCCACATTAAAGGACAACATATCCCAGATCACCTCCAGGGATATCAGACTGCAGACTGGTCCAGCGCTGTCTCACATACACACTGAGGTCAAGTATCAAACAGCTCTAACATGATGTTATGGGTAAAATATTCTATTGAAGGTTTATGTCTGACCATTCCATAGTGCCAGTCATTATTCTGTAATTGGAGTGCCCAGTTCTTTGCACCATCATAACCAAACCTGCACCTAAACCCTGATTATACACCTTCTTGTTTATACTTCATCCTAGAGCAGTCTGTTTGCCCTTTCTGCTTTTTAACTGTCACCTACAGGAGACTCTGTACACTGCATGGACTAGACTAATGCCTATGGATGTGGCCTTCACACCTGGCTACTGAGTCAGAAATTTACCTCCAGCTCATTGCCTTTTCACAGATACTCTGACTAAGCTTTGGAATCTGGAGCTGAACTGATTATTTGGAAATCCAACCATACATCCTGCTATTCTGGTGTAATGTTTTCTACTGTTGCCATAAAAGTCATCAGGAGCCTCTACTGGGGGATTTATCTTGTGCCATCCAACAATGGTGTGACCCGGTGACCCTGCTCTCCAGGTAAGTCAAACATCTCTCCCTGTCATGGAGGCTCTATTTACTCCATGACACATACCCAGCACCAGTCTCCAGTGCCATGTTGATATGTCCAGTCCCTACACTATAAGCGTAATACCATCACTGTCCCCCAGAATTCTATCACTGACATCTGCCATCTTTAATCACAATGTATCAGAGACATTACCTTCAGTATTTTGTTTTCACAGCTTTTCTGGAATTTCTGCTGTACAGCAGAGTACTCAGGAGTTCCTGGAATGACATCCACTTCCATCACAATAGTCGCACCCATCGGCTTCCAGTGTGATGGTAATCTGTGAGTGTCCCCATCTGAAAGATAAGATGTGCAGTCAGGACCTGAAGAAAAACCAGACAAGTAAAACCTTTGGTGTACAACCTCACTGAAAGCATTGACATGGCAGCCAATAAGAATGGTTAAATATATAGAAGATAATTCTGAGGTCCCCTCATACACTCAGGTCTCGGTTCTCTGGAAGCGATAAAGCCACCAAATCGTACCAGAGAAGCAAATTTCCACCTTATTCCAGATGGTCTATCCTAAGCTGTCACATTCCCTCCATGTCCCTGCAATGTAGGAAATAGTAACTAGCCATAGACAGGCAGATGTGTCACCAGAAATTAAGGATGATGAGACATCTGGCTGCCATTGAATTTATTGAGCTCATCTTCCTGGGGCCTAAGGCAAGGTGCAAGAAATCCAAGCTGGCCTGTGTTAGTATCGGGAGGCTCAGGAAGATTTCTGCTTGTTGGAGCATCTTCAAAGAAGTCTGCTATGCAGAAAGAAATCCAAGAGAGCTTGGGGTAAGCGGCTGCTGCATGGTCATTACAAGGAGACCTCATTACCCAACCCTTAAAGGTACCCGTAAATGCTTGCATAGGATTATAGGAATAATTCCTATTGAGAGTCTGCTGCTAAAATATTAGGAACACCAATAGCTACACTTAAAGCATCTAGTGTCACTGGAAGGGTTCTACTTAGGATCACCAATAGATGGTCTTAAAGAATTTAATTGTTACTGAAACAATAGGCACATCATTAACTTTGATATTACTAGAAGGCCACTACTTAAGATATTATAGCCACCATCCAATACACCATACAATTTTGTTGCTGAAATAAGATGGCCTGGGTTATTTTGCTGGTTTGGGTATTCTGTACCACCAACCCTCTCTCCATTTGTTGAGCAACTACTCTTCAGAAAGACTAAACTGACTGAAACCTAACTATCGCCCATTGTGCACCATCGGGTGTAGCTATGGGAAGGGTAGGAGAGCCCATGAAAATTCAGTATCTCCTGTGGAAATAATGCTACAGCTGTCTTGGTTGAGAAGACTCTTCCCTGCAATGGCAACTCTTGTTTTTCATTGAGTTTATATAATATAATGGATAAACTACCAACAAAAGTCATATTACCATGTTTCAAAACACGTTGGATTTGAATTTGGTTCCCATGCTTGTCTATGGCAGTTTCTCCTTGTAAATTGACAGTATATTGATTTCCTTGGATCTGGATTGTGATCTGGACCTTCTTGTCATTTTTTGCCTCTTCCAACTCCAGGTTTGTCATCTTGTCGAAGGGAATCATAGTTCCTCCATTGTCATATCTCCATTCCACCAGTTTCCCGGTGAGCTCTGCTGCCCGCTCTCTGTTCTTTCTGTCTTTTACCCGGTTTATAATCATTTCAATCTCCCCGGACACAAGTAGGACATCCCGAGTGAGGCCCACAATCTGGATGGAGGGGTCGGGTGGTTTGTAAAGGACAGAGACTTGAAACTTTTTCTGGAGGTCGGAGATCTTCTTCACCTCAGCTTCTTCTAATTCAGAGATACATTCCTCTGTGATCACCTTCTCTGCCAGCTCATTGTCGATCGTCTGCTGTAGCCAAGCCTTTGTCCTGTCCACGCTTTTTTTATCTTTGGCACACAAGCTGAACACCACAGGCTCAATGCTGTCCATCAACTGGAAAGCAGTGAGCTTCTGAGCTGGCTTCGGTGCTTTTGGTGGCATAAAATATTCTACAGGGGAAAAAAAGAAACAATGGTGTCACAAACTGCTCTGACAGTGGAAATATAAATTGTGAACAAATAGTTTATGAATAGAGATGAGCTTTATGTTTGGGTCGAACATGAGTTTGACTCGAACATTGGCTGTTCGCCCATTTGAAGTTCGAAAAATGAACATTATGGGCCGTTTGTGCCAAATTTGAGCCGCACATAACGGCCCATAATGCACTGCGGGAGCGCAGTGCATTGCTGTCTGATGACTGGCCAAGAATGCACTATAACCCGCATGCTTTGGCCAATCACAGCGCCGTCAGCAAAGAGAGCCATAATTGGCCAAAGGCAGGGTGCCTTTGGCCAAATATGGCTCAGGGGGTTAAGTCCACGCCCCACACTATATAAGGCCGCCTGCACGTCGGCCCTGTATAGTGTGTTGCTGGCATTGACGAAGAGAGTGTAATTTCACTTACATTGAGCAGGCAGGTGATTCAGTTAGCTGCAGTGTATTTATTATATTATATATATATATATATATATATATATATATATATATATATATATATATATATATATATATACACATCCAGGCTTGTATATATGTATATATATATATATATGCACATACTGTATTCAGTTCAGCTAGATCTGACTGCAGTCCGTTCCTGGTATACTCTTTCTAATATACTTCAGGCAGGCAGGTGATTCAGTTAGCTGCAGTGTATTTATTATAATATATATATATATATATATATATATATATATATATATATATATATATATATATATATACACATCCAGGCTTGTATATATGTATATATATATATATATATATATATATATATATATATATATATATATATATATATATGCACATACTGTATTCAGTTCAGCTAGATCTGACTGCAGTCCGTTCCTGGTATACTCTTTCTAATATACTTCAGGCAGGCAGGTGATTCAGTTAGCTGCAGTGTATTTAATATATATATATATATATATATATATATATATATATATATATATACAGTCAGTCTCGTGTATATATATATATATATATATATATATATATATATACAGTATACAGTGTATATATATATATATCCAGTTTAGCTATATCTCACTGCAATCCATTTCTTGTGTACTCTTTCTAACTTACTTTAGGCAGGCAGGTGATATATAAAATATATATACAGTCTCCTACATATATATCCACTGCATTCTAGTCTAGCCAAGCCTATATCTGACTGCAGGCCATTCCTGGTGTACGTTTTCCTTGTCAAAAGAAGTTTATTGAGTATACAATGTTATAAAGATACATAAAGTAAGTTTACAAGGATCTATAAAGTAAGCTCATTGTTTTACAGTAGGGTTTATATAGGTAAATATCATGAAATTTCAAATATTAAACATTGGGTTCACGTAAACCTAATTTAAAGATATATATCATTTCCTTAGTTACTTTTGTAGGTATTTAAATGATTTATACCTACTATACATATTGTTTACAAGTAGAGTGTATATAGGTCAAATAAATTCTGATAATGAGCTTTAATCGTAAGGTGGAGAAAAGGAAAGAGAAAGAAGAAAAAGGGTTGAAAGGTAGAGGTATGGTCCACAAGGTTGTCCCGCTCGTCAGTTTATTATTCTTTTTAGTTCTCTTTGAAGCCTTAGAATGGGTGTCTCTGTAAGTCATTTAATCTGTTACCATGGCAACAGGACAGAGTCATTGAAATTTGACAGGAACTGTTGTTTTATCCAAGGGTGCCAAAGTTTTTCAAATTTTGGAATTTGATTTTGATCGATGGCTACCATCTTAGCATGGGACATTGTATTATTCATTCTGTGAATTGTTTCTGCTAGTACCAATGTAGGAGATTTCCATGCCTTGGCCACTGTTTGTTTTGCAGCCGTTATTAGTTGGATCATAAGTTTGAATTGAGAGAGTGGTAACCATTCCGGTTTTAGATTAAGTAAAGTTAAATATGGATCTGGTTGTATTATCTTTTTAAATATTTTAGATGCAATCACGAAAACTTCCTTCCAGAAGGTTTGGATTACTGGGCACGTCCACCATATGTGTAAATATATGCCTATTTCTGGGCATCCTCGAAAACAAAGAGCTGAGGTATTAGGTGAATATTTTGCCACTCTAGCAGGTACAAGGTACCAGCGAGTTAGGACTTTATAATTTGTCTCCAGTGCTAAGATGTTGGGTGAAGATGACTTAGATGTGAGCCATATGTTAGACCAGTCCGTGTCTTCTAAAGTTCGTCCCAGGTCCTCCTCCCACCTCTGAACGTAAGAGGGTCTATTAAGATTTGCTACTTCATATAATTGATTATAAAGTGATGAAATTGTACCTTTAGCAAATGGATCTTTTGTACAGATTGATTCAAAAATGGATAATTGGGATAATGGTGTATCCCCCTTTAGGAATGGTGTATAGAAATTTTTGATTTGGAGATATCTAAATATCTCAGAGTTTGGTAGATCATATTTTTCTCTAAGTGATGGGAATGAAAGGAATGATTTAGATGCTATGAAGTCACCTGGTGTACGTTTTCAAACATACTTTCAGGCAGGCAGGTGATTCAGTGATCTGCAGTGCATAAAATATATACATACAGTCTCCTACATATATATCCACTGCATTCTAGTCTAGCCAAGCCTATATCTGACTGCAGGCCATTGCTGGTGTACGTATTCAAATACACTTTCAGGCAGGCAAGCAGGTGAGTCAGTGATCTGCAGTGCATAAAATATATATACAGTCTCCTACATATATATCCATTGCATTCTAGTCTAGCCAAGCCTATATCTGACTGCAGGCCATTCCTGGTGTACGTTTTGTTGTAAACTTCAGGTGGTGTTTTGCTAATAAAATTTTACAGCATGTCTGGAAGGCCACCAAGGAGAGGCAGACGCTCACAGGCCACTAAAAGAGGGCAAGCAGGCTCTGTGTCTACAGCCAACAGTGCTGGTCGTGGACACAGTGCATCCTCAGCATGTGGCCGTGGGGCACGCTTGTCCTTTTTTTCGGTAGCTGGCCGTGTTGATCCACAACATGCAGAAGAGTTGGTAGAGTGGATAACTAAGCTGTCCTCATCCTCCTCATCCTCCTTATCCTCTTTCACCCAGGCTCACAGTAGTTTGCCTGCCAATGCAGCTGCCAAAGTGGCCTATTCCATCGGCTCAATGTCATCAGTCACTCCTTCCCTAGCCCCACCATCATGCACGGAGGAGTCCCCTGAACTGTTCGACCACAGTGTCGGGTACATGCTGCAGGAGGATGCGCAGAATTTTGAAGGCTCCGATGATGGTACCCAGGTTGAGGAATGCAGTAACGTGAGCCCAGAGAGAGGGGGTGCCCAAGAAGGACAAGAAACTTGCAGTTATGTTCCCCCAGCTGCAGCATACTGCCAAGTTTGCTCCAGTGACGAGGATTGAGGGGATGATGAGGTCACTGACTCTACGTGGGTGCCTGATAGAAGAGAGGAGGAGGAGGCGGCACATCTCCAACGAGGCAGGATGCCCTCCAGGGGCCAGCTTAAGGACAGCCACCCGACTGCATCACACCGCAGAGCTCCGCATGTGCAGGGCGCTGCTGACTCCCCGCGTATTTTGAAAAGTTCTTTGGTGTGGGCTTTTTATGATACGTCTGCAGCAGATCGCACCATTGCTGTTTGCAACATATGTCTGAAGCGTATCAAGCGTGGCCAAAACAGCAGCCGCTTGGGCACTACATGCTCGACCAGACATATGTCGACCTTCCATGCAGTCTGTTGGCAACAGTACTTAAAAGACCCACACCAAAGAACAAGGCGGACCTCTCCTTGCTCCTCATCAGCTGGGATCTCCAACCCCATTATACCTTCAGTCCTCTCAGAAAACCTGCACTGAGAGGAATTAAGGTGTAGAAATAGGTGTGCCAAGTACTTGCCGGCAATCTGCTATCGCTACACCAACATCCAATTTGCCCCTGTGTTTGTTTTTTATTGTTGGAATTCAATAGTTACCTTCTGGTAACTACCCTGATCTTCCCTGCAACACAAAAAGTCACTCTACCTGTCTGCGATTTCTCACCTGACTCTTCATACCCTCTGGTAACTGCAAAGATTCCACTCTTCTCTTAAACACTGGACTACATTGCCTAACTGAACTTTAATTCTGACTAAGAATTTGAAACTACTGTCTATACTTGTTTGTTTTTGAAAGTGTCACTTATTTTGTATTATGCTGCCCTGAACAAATTCAAACATTTAACCTTATTCTGTTGCCCCCTCTTGCACTGTGTCCAGACCAGTTGTAAAACCCCACCCCCCACAAGCCTGGTTTTATCAGCTTCAAATTGACTAATTTTGAATCTCCCCCCCCACCATCCCAGTATAAATGTAGTTAATTTCTTGGGACGGCTGGTGAGGGTTTAGGCTGGTCACTCCTTGCACGCCGGCAACAAGTGTTTGGCACTTGTACACGGGCACTTTGACTAAGGCACTGCTACAAAAAAGTAAGTACAGACATTATTGTTCAACAGCTATTTTCCAGGAAATTCCTCTTCATTCTCTAACTTTCCTCAGCCTTCCTTCTATTCCCCTCTTCCCATCCTCCAACACGATCACACTAATCTTTGTTATAACATCCTCTCACCTCAAAATCTCATTTCTTTATCCCCCCTCTCCAGCCCCCAACCTGTACATATCTCCCTCTCTTCTTCCCACTCAATATTACGCCACTTACCACCTCCTGCTCTTTCTACGCCATCACAGTATCACCTCTTCCATTCCACCACAGCATCTGCCCTCTCATAAATCCCACTCCCGCCTTATCACCCTCACCCTCCTACTACTCCTAATGTCTGGGGACAACACACCAAACCCCGGCCCTCCCACACCCAATTCCCAACGCCAAAATTGGCCATCTACCTCCTCCAACAGTAGTCGTAACTTCAACCTTCTTATCCCAATTCCCCTGATTCCACAAGTCGGCCCCCCTCTTTCATGTGCCCTCTGGAATGCCCACTCGGTCTTCAACAAACTAGTTTCTGTCAATGACCTTTTCCTCTCCAAATCCCTTAATCCATTTGCTATAACCGAAACCTGGCTCCAAGAATTTGACACTACCTCTCCAGCTGCTCTGTCCCACAGTGGCCTCCTCTGGACTCATTCCACCAGACCCAGTGGACTAAAAGGAGGTGGTGTCGGACTTCTCTCCCCACAATGCACCTTCCAGGTACTTCCCACACCTCCCTCTCTTTCCCCCTGCTCTTTCAAAATGCACTGCATTCGTCTTTTCTCTCCAGCTTGTCTCAGGGTCACAGTCATTTATCGGCCTCCTGGACCAGTGTCACGCTTTCTGGATGACTTCTCTGCATGGCTACCCTATTTTCTCTCATCTGAAGTGCCTGCCATCATCCTAGGTGACTTTAACATTCCAATCAATGTTATTACTGCTACCACTTTTAAACGACTCAACCTAGCCTCCTCTTTTAACCTAACACAATAGACAGAAACCACCACTCACTCCAATGGCAACACTCTTGAGCTTGTATTCTCCCATCGCTGCACTCCCTGCAATCTCTCTAACACCCCCTTTCCTCTCTCTGATCACAACCTTATCCATTTCACACTCTCCTACATCCCATGCTGCCAACCCACAAACCACTACCCGCAGAAACCTTCGCAACCTCAACCCTTCCCTTCTTCATTCTGCTACTGATGGCCTTTATGACAAAATCGCACCCCTGTCCTGCCCAGACCTAACCACTTCCATCTACAACACCACGTTGTCATCCTCCCTAGACATACTTGCTCCTCTTTCTACACGCAGAACCAGGCTCCATCTGCCACAACCCTGGCAAACAGACGACACCAGAAGTCTTAAAAGACACAGCCGTGCTCTTGAGCGAGCATGGCGTAAAACTAAATCCCTGCAAGACTTTACCCTCTACAAATCCCCCCTTCTCAAATACAACTCCTGCCTCCACACTGCTAAACAAACCTATTATAACACTCATCAAAACCCTCTCATCCAAACCTTGTCAACTCTTTTCTACCCTTAATTCCTTACTTCACCCCCCACTGCCCCCACCCACCAACTTGCTTACCGCTCAATAGATTGCCACCCATTTTAATTACAAAATCGACCCATTCGCAAGGAGATATCCAGCATTCAAACTCCTCCCCTACCCAACACATCGGGTCCAACACCACACTCAATACTCTCCTCCTTTTGCCCAGTTACCACAGATGAAGTTGATAAACTCCTTTCCATAGCCCACCTCACTATCTGTCCCCTGGACCCTGTCCCCTCTCAATTACTGCAACCACCTTCCTACTCTATCCTCAACTCCCTAACCCACATCTTCAACCTCTCCTTCCCCGCTCAAACATGCACTGGTTATCCCCATACTCAAAAAACCCTCACTAGACCCCACCTGTTTGAATAACTTAAGACCCATCTCCCTGCTCCCATTTTCCTCCACAAGCTCATCAAACGCCTTGTCCATGACCGAATGAGTCGCTACCTCACGGACAACAACCTTCTCGACCCCCTACAGTCTGGCTTCCGCCCACAACATTCTACTGAAACTGCCCTACTAAAACTAACCAATGACTTACTAACAGCTAAAACCAATGGGCACTACTCCATACTCATACTTTTAGACCTCTCCGCTGCCTTTGACACAGTTGACCACTTGCTCCTCCTCAGCAAATTACACTCCCTTGGCCTCCGTGATTCTGCTTTATCCTGGTTCTCCTCCTACCTCTCTCAGCGCACTTTCAGTGTCACTTACAACTCCATCTCCTCCGCTCCCCTTTCTCTTTCTGTTGGGGTACCCCAAGGCTCCGTCCTTGGGCCTCTCCTATTCTCACTCTATACCTCTTGCTTGGGCCAGTTGATAACCTTCCATGGCTTCCAATACCACCTCTATGCTGACGACACCCAGATCTATCTCTCCACTCCTCAACTCACCCCCTCTATCTCCTCACAGATCTCAAACTTACTAAATGACATATCGATATGGATGTCACACCACTTCCTCAAACTCAATCTTTCTAAAACTGAGCTTGTTATATTTTCTCCTTCACGGTCGCCCCCCTCTGACTTCCACACATGCCAGGGTGCTGGGTGTAATCCTTAACTCTGACCTCTCCTTCAGCCCCCACATCCAATCACTGGCTAAATCCTGCCGCCTTAACCTCCGCAACATCTCCAGAATTCCACCCTTCATGACTAATGACACCACAAAGCAACTTTTTCACTCCTTGATTATTTCCCACCTTGACTACTGCAACTCTCTCCTTAATGGCCTACCCTTAAGCAGGCTATCCCCCTGTGACAGAATCACCCGGGACAGAGGCTGTTGGAGGGGACTGAATGTGAGCTTCTTGACTACAGATTATGTGCCCTGGCATTTGGGGTACCCTTGAGGTGTTGTTATTTTGGTTTCGGGTCCTTGTCCCCCAGGACACACAGACTCTGAGGACCCTGTATTTGCCATATTAGCAATAGTGACTGAGTCATACTGTTGGGACTCATACTGTGAGAAGATGCTAATATCATCAACTCCACTCACCTGTTTGATGTCGGCTATAACATGCTTAATGTAAATGAGTCTAGTCTGGCTCACCACAGGTTCTAAGGGTATTCCACACATTGTTGTTTGTTCTAATTAACCCTGTGTTGATGTGTATGGTAATGTGTATTGAATAGTCAAACTACTATAGTTTGTTGATGACTAGGCTGAGGAGGGGGTGAGATCACTGTTTGTATTGTTAATTGTAATTAGCTCCGGCTATTGTGAGAAAATGTCCTGTGGTTGTACTTATGATAATGTATAATGTACTGTGTGAAGCTCGGTGACCACAAGTCTGTTCTAAAAGGTCATGTCTCTTAGTCACCTAGGCTGGATAAAGGATTAGATAATTAGCTCATGTTAATTAGGTTCGCTTTTAGTCATCCTGCTGTATATATTTGTGTGAGATCTCAAATAAAAAGTTAGTCCATGTTAGCAGTGAAACAAGTGTCGCCTTGTTTTGTGCTTATGAGTGGTTGGAATATCGGATATCTGTATCCGGACTGGGAGGAAGTGGTATATGACGGAAGCACTCAAGTGGAGTGTGGGACGTTCCGTGACATTGGTGGCAAGCAGCGGGATGCTTCCTGCAGTCTGGGACATCCAAGCTTCTACCTGTATCCAAGGTCCGGATAGCAGGAGAAGAGAGGAGAGGTATAGATACCAGCCGCCATGGAAGAGGAATTCAGAAGGAGGTTGCGAGAGATGCAGATACAGCACAGAGGACCAGTATCAGAGCAGGTCCTGCTGGGATGGTTTGTTTCTATCCATTGTGAACTCTGGAAGGAAGCGCTAGCCCGTGAGCAGCGACACCAGGGAAAAGTTCTCCCCTCCATCGAGGAAAGTTACTGGTCGCAGTATTGATTGCAGGTTCTGTTTTTGGGACAAAAACCGAACAAGGAGCAGACAGTGGAATTAAGCAGGCTGGTCTGGACAGAGATGCGGCTGAATGAGAGCTACAGAGCCCTCCGGTGGCATGTATCTCAAGCATGCCCTTTGATAGTTGATGACAGCCCAACGGAAGGCTTTGGCTACGGCGGCCTGGGACTGTTGTATGTGAAGCTGACAGGGGACCCTAACTTTGGGTACGAGGAGATGGTGGTGGAGGGCAGAATGGCTCCGTCACTGAGGGAGGGGGTGATCACGATTTTGTATAAGCGAAAGGGGGAGAGATCGGATCTTAAAAATTGGCGTCCGATCTCTCTTCTGAATGTGGACTACAAAATCCTCGCCAAGGTCCTGGCCAACAGGCTGAAGTCTGTCATCGGACAGATCATCCACCCAGATCAGACTTGTGGCATTCCTGGTCGCAGGATTGTGGACAGCCTTGCGCTTGTCCGGGACACAGTCCAGTACATTCATGGCTGCCGTGTGCATGCGGCCCTGGTCATTCTTGACCAGGAGAAGGCCTTTGACCGTGTCTCCTACGAGTTTATGTGCAGAGCTCTGCACAGGTTTGGTCTTGGGGAAATGTTTTGTTCGTATGTGAATGTAATGTACAATGACATTTCTAGTTTGGTATAAATGACTGTAAAACTGACCCCTTTCCAATTTTGTCTGGGGTCAGACAAGGCTGCCCTCTCTCACCTCTGCTTTTTGTTTGTTGTATAGAGCTCTTTGCCCGAAGCATCAGACGGAACCCAGAGATCAGAGGGATCACCGCACCAGGACCGGACAGACGGGAGGTCAGGTGCTCACTCTACATGGACGTTGTGACGGTGTTCTGTGCTGATCGGCGCTCCATCGACACACTCACCCAGACCTTTGAGGACTTCGGCCAAGCTTCAGGGGCAAAGGTCAACTGCGGGCAGTCAGAAGTCATGCTCTTCGGAAAGTGGTTCCTGCCTTCTTCTGCACCCATTCCTTTCCGTGCCAAGACAGACTTCATCAAAATTCTTGGGGTCTGGTTTGGAGCTGAGGGCGCAGCCCTGAGGTCCTGGGAAGAAAGACTGTCAAAGATGCGACAGAAGTTTGGACTTTGGAGCCTCAGAGAACTCACCATCGAAGGTAAAACACTGGTACTCCACGGCGAGATTCTCCCTGTGTTGCAGTACCTCGCCCAGGTCTGGCCCCCCCGGGTTAACACCTGCAAGGCCATCACCTGGGCGGTGTTTCACTTCATCTGGAGCTCCAAAATGGACAGAGTGAAGTGGGCGGTTATGTTCAAGGAACCCCTCAAGGGCGGTAAGGGCGTGCCCGACATCGCTACCATACTGAGGGTGTGCTTTGCTTGTAACTGCATCCGCAGCACATTAGTTGACAGAACTGTGGACTCTGGCTGTAACTCCATGTCCCGTTTTTTCCTCCTACCTCTTTGGAGGACCCTTGGATGGGACAAATGGGACAGCTCCATCCCCTACAACTGGGACACTCCTTGGTACTACTTGGACACCTTCAAGTTTATTAAGGAGCTGGGGCTACATGGAGTGAAGCCCGACTTGTGGAAGCCAAAAACTATCCACAAGTTGATTAGAGCATCGGACATTGTTGGGACTGTTCCAGCCCTCCCTTCAGCCACTTGTAAAGTGGTCTGGAGGAATGTTTCTTCAAAGAGACTCACCAACAGGTACAAAGATCTGACATGTATGGCAATCCAAGGGGGGTTGCCACTCAGGACATTCATGCATGCCAGAAACCTGTGCAGATACAGGCACTGCCCTTTTTGCATCATCCAGGAGGAAACGGCTCTGCATGTTTTCTGGGAGTGCCCCTTTGCACGGGACCTGTTGAGGGCCCTGGAACCTGAACTCAAAGACTTTGTGCCACAGACTGCTGTCACACACTTTGGTGTGTTGAACGGACTCTTCTGTGGAACTCATTCACAGGAGGACATTGACGTGCCTGGCGGGTGCTGTGTTGCTTTAAGGACGCTCTATGGTGCGCCAAAAAGCGCCTCATCCACCAGCGGGAGAGGATGTCCATCGAGGACTGTCGCAGACTGGTTCAGTCTGCTCAGAGACTATCACTTGATGGACTTCAAGGAGGAAGAGGAGGTCTGAAGATTTACCCATCCCCCCCTCTCCCCCATGTATTCTTTGGCAGTTCAAATAAAGCTTCGGGCCTGTGAACTCTTTTCTCCCCCCCACCCCACCTTCTCCACCCCCCCCCAACACACCCGTTGCTCATTTGAATGCTACTAGACTGTATGACCTGACTTTATGTGAGATGTTTTTGAAAGTAATGCTCTCAGGGTAATGCGGCGTCATGCATGATGTGATGTTTCGGGGTATTATTATGCTGCACAACACATCAGGCATCATATCGCAGAATGAATGTAATTTATTTTGTATGCTTGGAAATGTAGTGTATTTATGCGCTGCGTCACAGTACAGAGTGGAATGTACCCTGTTGAAGTATTTGTTTTTTGTATATTTTCTTGCAAAATAAAGTATACATTTTCAATCAAAAATCTGATATCTGTATCCAGACTGGGAGGAAGTGGTATACTGACGGAAGCAGTTAAGTGGAGTGTGGGACGTTCCGTGACTGGAGTGTGGGACGTTCCGTGACACCCCCCTTTAGTCTATTATGAATTCTGCTGCTAGACTAATACACCTCACTAACCAATCCATGACTGCTGCTCCTCTCTACCAATCCCTTCACTGGCTTCCCCTACCCCACTGTGTAAAATTCAAAATGCTAACCATAACCTACAAGGCCATTCACAACATCGCCCCCATCTACATCACCAACCTTATCGGCAGATATCACCCAAATCGTCCCCTCCGCTCCTCCCAGGACCTCCTGCTCTCTAGCTCCCTTGTTACCTCCTCCCATGCTCACCTTCAGGACTTCTCCAGAGCCTCTCCCATCCTCTGGAACTTCCTGCCCCAGTATGTCCGATCAGCCCCTACCCTGTCCACCTTTAGGAGATCCCTGAAAACTCATTTATTCAGGGAAGCCTATCCCACACCCACCTAACAACTGTCCCCGAGCCACCCCCCCCCCCCATCAAATCATTCTCTGCAGCTATTTCCTTTTGTACCATCACCCCCTTCCTTAGAATGTAAGCTCTACGAGCTGGGCCCTCCTGTACCTTTTGTATTGAACTGTACTGTAATTGCGTTGTCCCCCCTATACATTGTAAAGCGCTGCATAAACTGTTGGCGCTATATAAATCGTGAATGATAATAATAATAATAGTAAGGCAATGGTGTAAATATAAAGAATGTGAAAACAGGGCTGCCATCTTCTGCACACCGAAGGGCTTCCTTGATCACCATGGATTATGATAGAGATAAGTGAACTTAGAATTGAAGCGGGACACTGTGATATTCAATCCCAAATACACTTTTATTCAAATAGTAGATTGTCTGAAAATCCAACGCGTTTCAGGGGCTGTAACTCCTTTATCAGGGCTTAGGAGAATGAAGCAAATATAGTGTATGTGAACTCAATAATCAGTATATAGTTGGATGTTGTTGGAGAGTTAGGAGTTAGCAGTTGATTCAAACTCATTATTGAAATCACATACACTATATCTTTGTTTTATTTTTTAGAGCGGAAATCTCAAATATATCTTCTCTGCATCCTTCCCCTTAGGGGACAAAATACATGTCGCACTTTGTCCCATTTTAATAGGTGTTGTGTATTCTGATCGAGTATGATAAACAGCACGCCCCTGCTCCCCCTATTGCTGTCTGACCACACTGCTCTGTAGAAGATGAATAACTAATTAGCATTTATTGACAGTGTAACGGAATCGCTTCCCACACTCCGCTTGAGTGCTTCCGCCATATACCTCTTTCTCCAGTCTGAAAATAGATATTAGATATTATAGCCACATATTACAACTGAGAACTAGGCAGGACTCGTTTGACTGCAATGCTGGAACATGAACTGTTTATTTAAACAGAGGCACACAGAGAAATTCACTCAGAGGACAATCCCCCCTCCTTTAATTAATGACACAGGGCGGGGTAAACTACATTCAGTAACAGACACAAGGGTGTATTCAAACTTCTCATCAGTAGACTGTCCTATCAGCACGGAGAGCTGTTGGAGGAATTCCCCCCTCCCTCCTCACAGCTAATCCACAGACACATATACATCCCAAAATACTTTTCTCCCTAGGTAGACAGACCCAATAGAACAATGGGATACAGGCACTTAAACAGATAGCAACCCCCACCCCACCTCAAACCATCTAGCAATGGTCTCTGATGAAAGGTGGACGTTATCGTCATATATTCTTGAGGGATATTGTTCAGAAATATTAATGTCCCAAGTGAAAGAGCCCCTTCATTCCTTCAACACAAACCACACACATAAGACCCAGGTTAATGGGTAAAATTAAATGCTGAGTCCAGTGAGGTTGTACAGTGATTCTGATTAGTGCAGATCATAGTGGGATTATCGGTCACCCTGTGCCCCTAATAGAGACATAGTATCTTACACATAGTAGGGGCAGGGGGAGCTGGACAATGAGTTTCCAGAGCTCTCCAAGGTAAGTTGGGTTACACAAGCCCCCTTCCCAAAGTGACACTTGTCTCTAGCACCCCGAACTTACCTGAGACCAGCACCATCAAACTGCCTGCAGAGGGGGAGGAGGAATGTTAAAGCAATTGCCTGGAAAACATCTATGCTCAGACTAGTTCACTGCAGAGTGGGCAGGAGCAACAGAGCAGACAAGATGACAGTTGATGATGACATCAGTGTGCCCAACAGATACACCCAAGACATGCATGGTGACAGCAAAGTGGGCAAGGGTAGACAAGATCAATGATGTTGATATCAGAGCGACCAAAAAGCAAGCCTGAGATGGGCTGTGATAGTGGTGGAGGCAGAAGCAGCATAGTACATTAAATCAGTGAAGATAGCATCTGCACATCAAACAGGTACACCTGAAATTCATGGTGAAAACAGATGAATTACGTGACTGACGGAGTGCATTAAATCAATAAAGATGACTTCAAAATGCCTGACAGGTGCATCCAAGATGCATGCTGACAGCAGAGGGGCTGGAGCAACAGAGCAGACAAGACCTGTGATGATGTTGATGACATTAATGTGTTCAACAGATGTGCCTACAATTCACAGTCACAGCAGAGGGGAGGAAGCAACAGAGCTCTGCTTGATCTACAAATTAGGAAACCCCCACAAATCGGGCTTCTGGCAGGGGAGGAGCTGACAGACAGTAATAGCAGAGATAAAGAATAGATTTACTGCACAACATTCAACATTCAGGGATAAGCATTTCTATGTTTATCATTAGACCAGCAGTTTTCATTGCTCATGAAACCTCTTTTTAAGTCCTGATGAAGGGGGTGGGGTTACAGCCCCCAAAACGTGTTGGCTTTGTAAACAATCTATCATTGTAAATAATTTGTATTCAGAGTTTAATATTAGGCTATAGTGCTTCAATTGGTCATTATTCCAGGATCCTGAACTCCTACATACAGAAGGGTCTCTTCCCCTTTCTTGTTCAGTCAGCCATCCTGAACTCCCACCCCCAACTCACCAGAGATTCTAGTTAAGAGAGATTTGTCTTCAGGCAAGACGGTCCCCTCTCTTGTCTTCATACTCATGTAGAAATCATTCAGCATTGGTTGCTGGAATAGAACCACTTTCACCGTCTGAAGAGAACGGACCGATTTAGACTTGATGAAGTCCACCAAACCATCGAGGATTGAGTCGGCAACTGTGGAGGCGGATAATCCCCCTGCACCTGTATCAACCAGACAAAATGTTTACCATAGATATCTACTGACCACAAAATTTAACTTTTACTTCAATAAATGTAAAGGTAAAAGACATTAATCAGAGGAACCTGACCTCCGGCGCCTCTGCTGTACAAAGCTGGCATCAGAAGAGGCCCCTCCCACTACATCCAAGGATGGAGGGAACCCCTCATAATGGGCACAGCAGGTGCGTAGACATGGGAACTCAGCACAGGGATGGTGGGAACCCCTCATAATGGGTACATCAGGTGTACAGACCCAGGAACTCAGCACAGGGATGGTGGGAACCCCTCATAATGGGCACAGCAGGTGTACAGCCCCGGGAACTCAGCATAGGGATGGTGTGAACTCCTCATAATGGGCACAGCAGGTGTACAGACCTGGGAACTCAGCACAGGGATGGTGGGAACCCCTCATAATGGGTACATCAGGTGTACAGACCCAGGAACTCAGCACAGGGATGGTGGGAACTCCTCATAATGGGCACAGCAGGTGTACAGCCCCGGGAACTCAGCATAGGGATGGTGTGAACTCCTCATAATGGGCACAGCGGGTGTACAGACCTGGGAACTCAGCACAGGGATGGTGGGAACCCCTCATAATGGGCACAGCGGGTGTACAGACCCGGGAACTCAGCATAGGGATGGTGGGAACTCCTCATAAAGGGCACAGCAGGTGTACAGACCCGGGAACTCAGCACAGGGATGGTGAGAACCCCTCATAATGGGCACAGCGGGTGTGTAGGCCTGGGATTTAGCTCTCCACTATCTATCAAACACTAAAATCTAAGTTCTGTCTGGACTGATCCCATTACTCATCTCTTAAGCTTATATCACACTTGTGATCCTGAGGGCAATATTGCTATGGAGGGCACAGCAAGGAGGTGAAACATTCACCTGCTTGGGTGAGTAGGCCTCATGCTGTTTGGATGAGTGAGGTATACAGGTACATTTTAGCAATCTTGTACTAAGTCAGATGGTTATTGGGTGCAGCTGAGAGGAACACATATTTTATCTTGCACATGGAAGTAGAATTGTCTGTGATGCATTGATCATACCTGTTCCTAGAGCAGGGAAGGTGACAGAAGAGGCCTGATGTTTCTCACACTCCTGCAGGATTTTGCGGACAATTTTTTTGATGGATTTTGGATTTTTTGCTACTGTCACATGGAGAATCCATTTACACTGTGTGATGTTTCCAGAATTGGTGATGACGAATCCCTTATGAGGTTGGGCACCTGTCAGAGATGGAAACTTTAGCTGGTAATGTACTGTAGCCAGGGGCAGACTGATAACTCATGGGGCCCCTGGGCAATAGGAGATTATGGGGCCCCCAGGCAATCAGAGATTATGGAGCCACACAGTATGCACACACACAGTATACAATCACACAGTATACACAGACAGATGTAAAGAAAACACAGATTTATACATACTGTCCCTGGTTTTGCTCCCTAGTGGCCCAGGGCCCTCGGGCAATGCCCGAGTCGCTCAATGGTCAGTCCGCCCCTGACTGTAGATATTCCTGAATAACACTAACTAGGCTTAAAAATATCCCTTCTCCCCTCCGGCTACCTCTGCTGACTAACCTGTGGAAAAAAATGTATAAACCAGAGGTGTAGCAAGAACCTTCAGGTCCCCGGTACAAGAGACCATGAAGGGCCCGCCCCCCAGACCCACCTCCCTTCCCTCCGAGACTGGGGCCCTTTACTCCCATTGCAGGGCCCTTCATTACGGTCCCACAGTGGGACCCTTTCACATGTTCTGCAGTGGACCCCCTTCCTGCCTTCTTGGGTAAGGTTGCCACCTTTTCTTCAAGCCAAATCTGAACACTTTAGCTCCACACAGCAAATTTTATTTGTGTAGTAAACACTATATATATATTTTGTGAATAAATAACATTTCTAATCATATGGATTTATTCACAAGAGTTCCCCCTAACATCAGAATCGACAGAGTTCCCCTTTATATCTGAACCTGCAGAGTTCCCCTTTATATCTGAGCCACAGAGTTCCCCTTTATATCTGAACCGCAGAGTTCCCTTTTACTGTAAGAATTTGATTTAAGTGAGAACTCTGGGGACTTCAATTTAAGGGCAACATTGAGAACTCTGATGTAAGGCGAAACGCAACAGTTCTGGTAACCAGAGCCCCCACTTACATCTGAGTTCCCAGTATTCCCCTTTAATCAGGGTTCCCAGAGCCCCCTTACATTACAGTCCACAGAGTTCTCCCTTACATCAGAGTCAGCAGAGCCCCCCTTACATCAGACTCCGCAGAGTTCTCCCTTACATCAGAGTCGGCAGAGCCCTCCTTACAGTCGGCAGAGTCTCCCTTACATCAGAGTCTGCAGTGCCCCCCTTACATCAGAGTCTGCAGAGCCCCCCTTACATCAGAGTCTGCAGAGCCCCCCTTACATCAGAGTCTGCAGAGCCCCCCTTACATCAGAGTCTGCAGATCCCCACTTACATCAGAGATTGCAGAATGTCCACTTAGGCTCGATTCACACTAATGCGTTTTTTGATGCATTTTGCATTTTGCAGAAATGCAGGGAAATTTTTTAACATGAGTTCCTATGGAACATGTTCACATCAATGCTTTTTTGTGCCTTTGCGTTTTTGGAAAGGGTCGGGGACTTCTTTCCCGCAAAATGCAGCATTTTGCTTGTAATAGAATTCAATGGACCCTCATCCAAAATGCAAGTACCGCACTTTTACCATGATTTTACTGAGATTTTGCCGCAATTTGCGTTTTTTCTATTTCTTTTTTTACACTCTATATAGCTGGTTGCTAAGGAGGGGGCTGGGAAGCTGCTGCGTCCTTAACAACTGATGAGTCATCAGCTGTCAGCGGGCTTCCTGCTCAATGTAAAAAAAAAAATGCTGGCAAAAAAAAAAAATCGTGGGGCACCCTCCAGGTCCTTGGGTCTAGTATGGATTTGGAGGGGATCCCCCATGCCAAAATGTACAAAAAAAATGGCGTGGGGGTCCCCCTAAAATCCATACCAGACCCTTATCTGAGCATGCAGCCCGGCAGGTCAGGAAAGAGAGGGGACAAGCAAGCGCCCACCTCCTGAACCATATCAGGCCGCATACCCTCAACATGGGGGGATGGGTGCTTTGGCTCTGCGCCCCCCACCCCAAAGCACCTTATCCCCATGTTGATGGGGACAAGGGCCTCTTCCCGACAACCCTTGCCCAGTGGTTGTCGGGGTTTTCGGGCGGGGGGCTTATCGGAATCTGGAAGCCCCCTTTAATAAGGGGGCCCCCAGATCCCACCCCCCCATGTGAATGAGTATGGGGTACATTGTACCCCTACCCATTCACTAAAAAAAAGAAGTGTAGTGTTAAAAAATACAGTAGACAGTTTTTGACAAGTCTTTTATTAAAAATCTTCTTCTTTTCCGCTTCTTCCTCCGGTCTTCCTCCATTTTCTCCCGCATCTTCATCCTCCGGGCTTCTCCTTCTCCCCCTGGATCTTCTTCCGCTCTTCTTCTTTTTTTTTTGTCCGGTGTTCTTCTTCCTCTGCCGCCGCTCCCGCTGCCGACCCTCCTCCGATGCTGCATCCTGCTGATCTGTCGGCACCGATGTCCTGCACTTCTTAAATAACGATGGGGCGTGGTAATCGGATTACTTCATCTGGAGGCCACATCCCCTTGTGACGTCACAGACCCATCATGCCCCGGGCAGTGACGTCATAAGGGGGCGGGGTCACTAGATGACATGCCTATATAAGTCGTTGCGCACCGCGCACATGGCATTACAGCGGAAGAGCACGTCGAGTCAACATCGGAAAAAGAGAAGAGGGAAGAAGACACCGGAGAAAACTGGGCAAGAGCTAGCAAAAGAGCAGGAGAACCCGGCAGAAGACACCGGACAGCGGGAGAAGAATCGGAGGGCACGGAAAAGAGAGTGGAGAAGTCGGAAGAGACCCCCGAAGCTGCCAAATAAAAGACTTGTGAAAAACTGTCTACTGTATTTTTTAACACTACACATTTTTTCCAGGTGAATGGGTAGGGGTACAATGTACCCCATACTCATTCACATGGGGGGCCAGGATCTGGGGGCCCCCTTATTAAAGGGGGCTTCCAGATTCCGATAAGCCCCCCGCCCGCAAACCCCAACCACCACCGAGCAAGGGTTGTCGGGAAAAGGCCCTTGTCCCCATCAACATGGGGGAAAGGTGCTTTGGGGTGGGGGGGGGCTGAGCCCCCCCGCCCCAAAGCACCCATCCCCCTATGTTGAGGGCATGCGGCCTGGTATGGTTCAGGGGGGGGCGCTCGCTGTTCCCCTCCCTTTGCTGACCTGCTGGGCTGCATGCTCAGTTAAGGGTCTGGTATGAATTTTGGCATGGGGGTCCCCTCCGAATCCATACTAGACCCAAGGGCCTGGTATGGACCTGGGAAGGGGACCCCATGCCATTTTTTCTCTCGATTTTTTTTTAGCCGGATATTTTTTTTTCTTTTTCATTGAGCATGAAGCCCGCTGACAAATGATGATTCATTGGTTGTTAAGGACATGCCGGCCCCCTCCTTAACAACCGGTTATATACAGTGTAAAAAAAAAAACGCAAATCGCGACAAAATTGCAGTAAAAACGCAGCAAGCACCACAAAAAACACTGCAGAAACGCTCAAAAACAACATGTATAGATGTGAATCGAGCCTTACACTGTAAAGGGTATCTCTGTGGACTCTGGAACTCTAACATAAGGGGTGCGCTGGGAACCCAGATTTAAGGGGGGTCTCTGATGTAAGGGGGAATGCTGAGGACTCTGGTGTAAATGGGAACTCTGATTTAAGGGATCTCTGCTCACCAAAGCCCCCTCTTACATTAGAGTCCACAGAGCACCTCTTACATATGAGTCCCCCTTACATTTGTTTACTCAGAGACAGGAGAGAGAAGGGTGGGAGGGGGGCACTTTCCTTACAAACAGGGGATGGAGGATGAGCTAACTCCCATGATGGAGGCTCAGCCATCCTCTGTCTGCACCTTTGATCATCAGCTGCTGGGCTTCACACTTCTTGTGGTGCACACACAGGAGAAGAGGTCGGAGGATGATTTGCAGATCAGCTCTCTCCTCTTCCTTCTGTGCAAGGGAGGATGGAGGGGGGAACTTTCAGTGCTGGTTCTGGGCTGTGTGAGAGAGATGCTCACAGCTCAGAGCCCTGCAGCCAGCTGGGACCTCCCCCCTCCATCCCCCAACAGTGGTGGAAGGCCATGGCCTGGTCGCAAGTGCGACCTTTGCAACCCTGGTAGTTCCACCACTGGTATAAACGTACTTATTTTCAGCCAACTCCCGTCCAGTCATGTGATCTCCTGTGTCAGCCAGTGGTGGCTGCAGAGAAGAACATAGAGCACTCAATAATGGCTGATAAAGCCTGGAGAGGTGACACCATCCACAGGCTCTTATGATCCATCCCTTTTCGGCTCTCTCTCCTCTTCCCTGCAGCTGCCACTGACTGACACAGGGCACAGGGGCACTGGATCACATGACCGAACCGAAGCGGGCTGAAAATAGTAATCACCAAAAATAAAATACACCATTCCAAAGAGTATTACAAAAAAGGCAAAACATATTATAATCAAAAATATCACAAATCAGTGTTATTAAATATAAATATATATATATATATATATATATATATATATATATATATATATATAACAACACTGAAGTTTATATATATATATATATATATATATATATATATATATATATATATATATATATAAACTTCTTGAAGGACTGGTCTACAACCGATTAAGCGACCATCTGACCATAGATAAACTTCTTGATCCCCTTTAGTCCAGATTTTGCCCTCAACACACCACGGAAACTGCTCTCTTTAAACTCTCAAATGACCTAGTAAAGGCTAAAACCAGTGGACACTATTTTGTACTACTTCTCCTGGATCTCTCTGCTGCCTTTGACACAGTGGACCACCCCCTCCTCCTCCTCAATAAACTCCACTCCTTTGGTCTCCATGACTGTACTCTTCGCTGGTTCTCATCCTACCTATCCCACCGCTCATTCATTGTCACTTACAACTCTACTTCCTCCTCTCCTCTTCCTTTCTCCTTTGGGGTCCCCCAAGGTTCTGTCCTTGGACCTCTCCTTTTCTCAATCTACACCACCTCCCTGGCTCAGTTGATTGCCTCCCACGGCTTTAAATATCATCTCTACGCTGATGACACCCAAATCTATCTCTCCACCCCCCCAGCTCTCTCCATCTGTCTCCTCACCCATCACCAACTTACTAGCAGACATATCAGCCTGGATGTCACATCACTTCCTCAAACTCAACTTATCTAAACCCGAGCTCATGATATTTCCTCCCTCAGGTGCCACTTCCCCTGATTTCTCTGTCAATATCAACGGCTCAACTATCAACCCATCTCCCCAAGCCAGGGTCCTAGGTGTAATCCTGGACTCTGAACTAACCTTTCGACCCCACATTCTATCACTATCCAAAATTTGCCGCCTCAATCTCCGCAACATCTCCAAGATACACCCCTTCCTAACCAATGTCACCACAAAGCTTCTAATCCACTCCTTGGTCATCTCCCGCATCGACTACTGCAACTCCCTCCTCATTGGCTTACCTCCAAATAGGCTATCCCCACTTCAGTTCATCATGAACGCTGCTGCCAGGCTCATCCACCTCACAAACCGCTCAGCGTCTGCTATACCCCTCTGCCAATCCCTTCATTGGCTGCCACTCAGTCACCGAATTAAATTCAAGATACTAACTATAACTTACAAAGCCATCCACAACCTGGCCCCAGCTACATCTCTAACCTAGTCTCAAAATACCAACCTAATCGTTCTCTTCACTCCTCCCAAGACCTCCTGCTCTCAAACTCCCTTGTCGCCTCATCCCATGCTCGCCTTCAGGACTTCTCCAGAGCCTCTCCCATCCTCTGGAATGCTCTACCCCAATCCGTCCGATTTTCTCCTACTTTATCCACTTTCAGACGATCCCTGAAAACTCATCTCTTCAGAGAAGCCTATCTGGCCCCCACCTAACAACTGTACATTTATCTTCTCAATCAGCACATCATCCACAGTTATTACCTCTTGTATCTCTTTACCTTCCCTCTTAGATTGTAAGCTCTAATGAGCAGGGCCCTCTGATTCTTACTGTATTAAAGTGTATTGTATTTGTACTGTCTACCCTCAAGTTGTAAAGCGCTACGTAAACTGTTGGTGCTATATAAATCCTGTATAATAATAATAATTATATATATATATATATATATATATATATATATATATATATATATATTACAGTATCTCACAGGAGTGAGTACAGCCCTCACATTTTTGAAACTATTTTATTATATATTTTCATGTGACAACACTGAAGAAATGACTCTTGTCTACAATGTAAAGTAGTGAGTGTACAGCTTGTATAACAGTGTAAATTTGCTGTCCCCTCAAAATAACTCAACACACAGCCATTAATGTCTAAACCGCTGGCAACAAAAGTCAGTACACCCCTAAGTGAAAATCTCCAAATTGGGCCCAATTAGCCATTTTCCCTCCCCGGTGTCATGTGACTCGTTAGTGTTACAAGGTCTCAGGTGTGAATGGGGAGCAGGTGTGTAAAATTTGGTGTTATTGCTCTCACTCTCTCATACTGGTCACTGGAAGTACAACATGGCACCTCATGGTAAAGAACTCTCTGAGGATCTGAAAAAAAAAGAATTGTTGCTCTATATAAAGATGGCCTAGGCTATAAGAAGATTGCCAAGACCCTGAAACTGAGCTGCAGCACGGTGGCCAAGACCATACAGCGGTATAACAGGACAGGTTCCCCTGAGAACAGGCCTTGCCATGGTTGATCAAAGAAGTTGAGTGCACATGCTCAGCATCATATCCAGAGGTTGTCTTTGGGAAATAGACATATGAGTGCTGCCAGCATTGCTGCAGAGGTTGAAGGTTTTGGGGGGTTAGGCTGTCAGTGCTCAGACCATACGCCGCACACTGCATCAAATTGGTCTACATGGCTGTCATCCCAGAAGGAAGCCTCTTCTAAAGATGATACACAAGAAAGTCCACAAACAGATTGCTGAAGACCAGCAGGCTAAGGGCATGGATTACTGGAACCATGTCCTGTGGTCTGATGAGACCAAGATAAATTTATTTGGTTCAGATGGTGACAAGCGTGTGTGGCGGCAACCAGGTGAGGAGGACAAAGACAAGTGTGTCTTGTCTACTGTCAAGCATGGTGGTGGGAGTGTCATGGTCTGGGCCTGCATGATTGCTGCTGGCACTGGGGAGCTACAGTTCATTGAAGGGAACCATGAATGCCAACATGTACTGTGATATACTGAAGCAGAGCATGATCCCCTCCCTTCAGAGACTGGGCCACAGGGCAGTATTCCAACATGATAACCACCCCAAATACACCTCCAAGACGACCACTGCCTTGCTAAAGAAGCTTAGGGTAAAAGGTAATGGACTGGCCAAAGCATGTCTCCAGACCTAAACCCTACTGAGCATCTGTGGGACATCCTCAAACGGAAGGTGGAGGAACGCAACGTCTCTAACATCCACCAGCTCCGTGATGTCGTCACGGAGGAGGGGAAGAGGACTCCAGTGACAACCTGTGAAGCTCTGGTGACCTCCATGCCCAAGAGGGTTAAGGCAGTGCACTCTTTATGGCACAGTAAGAAAGTTAAAATATCATGGTACATAAATCCCAAAATCTAGTGAAGCCCAGTCTGTAGCACTGACAGGAGAAGGATCCTGTGTCTGGCAGCAGAGGAGACTTTTACACAGGCACAGTTACAGGAGAAGACTCTTATTGTAGAGCCCTGTACAGTCAGTGATTTGCCCACCCTCTACCCAATAGGAAGGCACAAAGGATGTGGACTGCTAGGATTGTGGGAGGTGTAATTTGGACAGCCTGAGCTGGAAGGAGGACACTGCAGATCCCACAAGGAACTGGGGGAAAGAGAAGAGGGGGTTCCCTGCTGTTTTCCAGGGCTGAGGAGAAGAAGTGTGGAGACTCCCTGACATCAATGACAAGATCATGCTACCAGAACAAGGGGGGAGGGTTCTACAGCTTTCATACTTCCCATCCTGTTCTTGGAAATCAACATCTGCCTTGACACATTTAATGGTAATTAGATGAAGGTGTCTCTGTTACCTGTGTGGGTATAGACACTGGAGGAAATTTTCTGACATTCATTATAACTGAAGAAGTGACTTGGAGAAGCTTCAAAATATTTTTAACAGGTAGAAGGAAAAAAACAAGGGACGCGCTCCCCTAGTGTAAAACCTCCTTTATTGGTAATGCGACAAGAAAGAGAACAAGATCCTCTCACATGGTTCCAATGAAAACACGCCTGTCACAGAACTTGTAATGTAAACCAGAGTGATCCCATCCACCGAGCCGGGTAGCTGCTCTAAGATGTATTCCTGCATACAGCCAGGGACTCTGAGCCAAGAGCTGCCGCTGGAGACACTCAAACCAATACAGCCTGTGGCACTTGTAATGAAGAGTCAGGATGGCTGTGGGCACCGATCCAATGTGCCGGGGGAGTCACAGAACGTAAGTCCGTGTACTGTGGATACGAAGGCGTGGCCTCCTTCTTCAGGCATGCTCAGTAGCGCTCCTTCATCTCCTTAAAAGCAGATCCTGGCTTAGAGTCCCAGGAGGAGGCATTAACCCCTTACTATCAGATGGCTTACTAGGAGGCATATGTACAGTATATGTATATACACGTTCTGAGCTATCCATCAGCAGTACTATATACCTAAAGATAATTCTAATAAGAAACTTGTCACTACTTGGATGAGAAATATACACATATATACATAATTATGTCATAAAAACATCATATTCCAAAATCATAAAAAAACTCAGAGTCCCTGGCTGTATGCAGGAATACATCTTAGAGCAGCTCCCCGGCTCGGTGGGCCGTGTTTTCATTGGAACCATGTGAGAGCATCTTGTGGTCTTTCTTGTCGTGTTCCCAATAAAGGAGGTTTTACACTAGGGGAGCGCTTTCCTTGTTTTGTTTTTTTCCCTTCTTCCTTTCGTTACAGATTGCAGCCCAGAACTTGTTGACAATCTCCTAGGGGAGCAGCTCTACCTGGTTCACCTAATTAGGACAGTGGATATCTAGGTTGAAGAACGCAGGATAAGAAATCTTTTTTTGTGAAAATATCTTCAACAGAACAAATCAAGCAGAATGTGGCCATTTATTACTAGCTACAGTATACCATGACTTGGATAAATGAGAACCTTCACAGACATATAAAGATGTACATGGCATGGCCTTTACTGGCACCGGGTGAGCGTCCATCAATAGTAATACCCAATGGTTTAAACCCATTTCTCTCTATATCTTCCCTACGTCTATTCTTGTACAAAGGCAAAAACAAAGCATAAAACAAGAATGGTCCAGTGCAGGGCTTTACCCAGAGCCGCAGCAGATGATACAACAGACGGTCCAGCAGCTTCCAGAATCGCTTTTGAAACTCCTACAAATAAAAAACATAAAACACAATGAGGCTCAATTCACAGAGATTCAACACACGGTTTAGTATCCTTATTTATCCATGTGACTGTCATTTTCAAATCTTATTGAACTGAACTGAAAATAAGTATCCTTTACCCTGGTGTGTTAGCTTTGTGAATTGGGCCCTATGTCAACTCAACAGAGAGCTGAGCCCACCAAAATTCATATTCCTTCATCTACGAGTCTTTCCATCTATAACTCATACAAAGCCCTTCACAATCTGATGTCTCTAATACATTCCCTCACGAGTTTCCAGATACAACCACACATGACCTCCCCCTCCCCCCTCCTCCAGTCATGTGCTCATACTCCACCACCTAGAACTTCTCTGGGATTCCCCTCCCCCGATTATCTCTACAGGCATCAAGTGCGCTCTTCACACTCCTCTCCTCAGGTTGTAGTTTTTTATGCTATACTAATCATTGGATCATTGTATGCATTGTATTATCTGTACTACCCACCCGTGTTCTATCTAGGACTCTAAACATAGAACAAAATTATGACCACTTAGCATTTTTTTTTCTGGATTTCTTCATGAGTGATTTACAATCTACACCGATCAGCCATAAATTTATGACAGGTAATGTGAATAAAACTGATTATTTTTGTCATAGACAGAGCCAGAACAGAGGCTGTTGGAGAGGACTGTATGCAAGCCTGTTGCCCACCGATTATGGGCCCTAGCATTTGGAGGAATGGTGCTCTCTGTGAGCTGTATACCTGGGGACCCTGGGGTTGATGTTACTATGGATTCAGCTCCATGTCCCCCCAAAACACACAGACTCTGGAACCCTTTTTATGCCATATTAGAATGGTGACTGATTTATACCATTGGGACTCGTACTGTTAAATGCTAATGTCATCAACTCTGCTATAATGTGTTTAGTGTGGCTCTAAGAGTCTTTTCACCCATTGTTGTTTATGTTAATTGAGAGAGCTGATCACATTAGCCACCAGCCCTGGCTAATAGACGAATGGTCTAGGCTGAGGAGGGGGGAGATTGTTGTTTGTATTGTTAATTGTATTAATGTGTGAAGCTCGGTGCCCACAAGACTGTCATCTGGTCTGGGTACATTTTGTAGTAAATTAGGTCATGTTAATTAGTTTAGCTTTGAGTCATCCCTGACATAAAAAGGTCTGTGAGATCTCAAAATAAAGAGTAGTTCTGATGTACTCCAAGACTGGTGTTGTCTAGTTCTTGGGGTTCCTATAGCCAGATCCATTGGACTCGTGTTTCAGAACTTAGGAAGCGGTATATGACGGAAGCACTCAAGCGGAGTGTGGGGCGTTCCGTGACATTGGTGGCAAGCAGCGGGAAAGCTTCCTGAAGTCTGGGACATCCAAACTTCCATCTGGATCCAAGGTCCAGATAGCAGAAGAGGAGAGGTACAGATACCAGCCGCCATGGATGAGGAATTCAGAAGGAGGTTGCGAGAGATGCAGATACAGCACAGAGGACCAGTATCGGAGCAGGTCCTGCTGGGATGGTGTGATTCGATTCGCTGCAAACTCTGGAAGGAAGCGCTAGCCCGTGAGCAGCGACACCAGGGAAAAGTTCTCCCCTCCATCGAGGAAAGGTACTGGTCGCAGTACGGACTGCGGGTGCGGTTTTTGGGAGAAAAACCACACAAGAAGCAGACAGCTGAATTAAGCAGGCTGGTCTGGGCAGAGATGAAGCTGGATGAGAGCTACAGAGCCCTCCGGTGGCATGTATCTCAAGCATGTCCCTGGATAGCGGATGACAGCCCAACGGAAGGCTTAAGCTACGGCGGCTTGGGACTGTTGTTTGTGAAGCTGACAGGGGACCCTAACTTTGGGAGTGATTTGGAGCGGCGGGTGGACAAAATCATGGATTTCAGAGAAGGGCTACTGAACATTTCAGAAGTGCACTGGGCACAGGAAGATTTGGAGTTTCTGGCCATTCAGGAATGGGAGCTAGAGATCGCCTACAGACGGCTGCTAGACATTGCTCAGTGCCAGGGCTGGGCTCCCTTTGCCTGGGACTATCAGGAAATACCAGCTGACAACCCTGAAATCCTGGCTGAAGAGTCGGCAATGTGGCAGAGCGATAGTGTGCTTTGCCAACCTGCCCCCACAGCTATGGAGGCGGAGGTCTTATGGCGGATGCAGCAAGTGCTGACTGACCTTGATGATCCTGTTTCTGCATGGGATGATCTTGGATGGAGGAATGTGCCTGTCCAGCAGCATGCCAGAGAATCTGCAGTGGAAAATCTGGAGATTGCCATCCCCAAAACTGAAGTGCTGACAACAGGGCAGAGCTCTGCTAACCTCTGCCCAGCACTGATAACATCTTCTGGGTTCCATGGACAGGAGATGGTGAACCTCCATCCCCAGACACCAGTTGCAGAGACAGGGGATTTGATAGACTTTTCTGCTGAGGAAGAACCGTCGGGTGAGCCCCCAGCAGAAGAGTTGGGATTAGGGCCAAACTTCATTGCGCTCTGCTCAGCACTGATGGCATCTTCTGAGTTCCACGGACAGGAAATGGTGAACCTCTATCCACAGACACCAGTTATAGAGGTAGAGGATTTAATAGACTTTTCTGCTGAGGAAGAACAACCTGATGAGCCTCCAGCAGAAGAGCTGCTATCAGGGCCAAAGTTCACTGTGTTCTGCCCAGCACCAACAGTGGCTTCAGCCTTCCTGAGAGAAGAGGTAGTCAGCCTTTCTCCCACAACACTGACAGGGACATGTGATTTTCTGCCAGCAGCATCTATGGAGTTAAAACAAACTTCTCCAGCTGAAGATCTGGTAACTGAACAGAGGGTCCAAGACCTCTGTCCCACACTTTTACCACTTCCAGAGACTGGGGATTTAATAGACATTTCTGTAGAGGAGGAACCACCTAGCAAACCCCCAGCAGAAGTGCTGGCAACCGGACAGAGGGTCCAAGACCTCTGCCCCACATCTGCAGCAATTGTGGAGGCTCAGGGTGAGAAGATGGCAATCACTTCCCAGCAGCAGATACAGGGGGAGAAGGGAGAGGAGGTGTGTGTTGTCCCTCCCCAACAGTTGGCCAGGGTGGAGGAAGTGGGCTTTCCTCCCCAGCAAAGATCCGTGTACCTGGGAGACAGTACCATCGACATGTCGTCCCAGCAGCCAGATGAGGGAATGGAAAAGGAAGCAGCCGGCTCACCTCCCCAATGGCAGCTACACAGTTTGGGAGGGGAGGAAGCCAGCTGCCTGCCCCAACAGTTAGCCGGAGCAGAGGATGCGGAGTCCCCAGCAGAAGTGCTGGCAACAGGGCAGAGTGCTACCAACCTCTGCCCAGCACCAGCAACAACTACAGAGTTCCAGGGAGGCGGGGCAGTCGGCCTCCCTCTCCAACAGTTAGCCGGAACAGATGGTGTGGAGTTTCCAGCAGAAGGGCTGGCAACAGGGCCGAGGACTGCTGGACTCTGCCCTCAACTAACAGAGGATGGATTTCCTGTGAAGGTGGATGGGACTTCAGTCTCCACCTGTATACCCCAGGGATGCTGGGCAGTGGGCCCCGATCCCCAACAGCATGACAGAGAGGTTGGCTGGGTGAGTGATACTCTGTTTGGAATAATTTATTTGGGGTACGGTGTGGGTACAGGCAGTAGAGGACTGGAACTATGGACTAACTTCGGAGTCAACCCGTCTGGGGTCTCCTCCTGTGTTAGTCTCCTGCCGAAAGGGGAGAAATGTCATAGACAGAGCCAGAACAGAGGCTGTTGGAGAGGACTGTATGCAAGCCTGTTGCCCACCGATTATGGGCCCTAGCATTTGGAGGAATGGTGCTCTCTGTGAGCTGTATACCTGGGGACCCTGGGGTTGGTGTTACTATGGATTCAGCTCCATGTCCCCCCAAAACACACAGACTCTGGAACCCTTTTTATGCCATATTAGAATGGTGACTGATTTATACCATTGGGACTCGTACTGTTAAATGCTAATGTCATCAACTCTGCTATAATGTGTTTAGTGTGGCTCTAAGAGTCTTTTCACCCATTGTTGTTTATGTTAATTGAGAGAGCTGATCACATTAGCCACCAGCCCTGGCTAATAGACGAATGGTCTAGGCTGAGGAGGGGGGAGATTGTTGTTTGTATTGTTAATTGTATTAATGTGTGAAGCCCGGTGCCCACAAGACTGTCATCTGGTCTGGGTACATTTTGTAGTAAATTAGGTCATGTTAATTAGTTTAGCTTTGAGTCATCCCTGACATAAAAAGGTCTGTGAGATCTCAAAATAAAGAGTAGTTCTGATGTACTCCAAGACTGGTGTTGTCTAGTTCTTGGGGTTCCTATAGCCAGATCCATTGGACTCGTGTTTCAGAACTTAGGAAGCGGTATATGACGGAAGCACTCAAGCGGAGTGTGGGGCGTTCCGTGACAATTTTGTTACCTGAAAGTGGGTGGGATATATTAGGCAGCCAGTCAACATGATGTCCCTGAAGTTGATGTGTTGAAAGCAGAAAAAAATAGGCAGGTGTCAGGATATCACCGATTTTGACAAGAACCAAATTGTAATCACTAGACCTGTGTCCAAAGCCATAAACGCCTACAATGGGGACGTGAGCATCAGAACTGGAGCACAGAGCAATGGAAGAAGGTGGCTTGGTCTGATGAATCATGTTTTCTTTTACATAATGTGGATGGCCGGGTGTGTGTGCGTCACTTACCTGGGAAAGAGGTGGCACCAGGATTTACTATGGGAAGTCTGATCCATGGAGGCCCCACCTTGCAACTTGCAGGACCTAAAGGATCTGCCAGATACCACAGCATACCTTCAGAGGTCTAGTGGAGCCCATGACTCGACGGGTCAGGGCTGTTTTGGCAGCAAAAAGGGGACATACTGGATAGTCATAGAGTTATGGCTGATTGTTGTATACCGTATATACTCGAGTATAAGTCAAATTTTTCAGCCCTTTTTTTTGGGCTGAAAGTGTCCCTACGACTTATACTCGAGTCACCGCCGTCTGTCTGCATGATCAGCGTGTCATGCAGGCAGACGGCGGCCGGCGTGTGATGATAGCGTTCGGCGGCTATTGCAGCTTTCAAAAGCCGCGCCTCCTGCTCGTCTGTGATAGGCTGAACAGCTGTCAGTGTACAGCCTATCACGGACATTCTCTCATCCTCGTCCGTGGTATGAGAATGAGAGAATGTCCGTGATAGGCAGTCAGCGGTCAGCCTATCACAGACAAGGAGGAGGCGCGGCTTTTGAACTGTGGAATGGCCGCCGAACACTATCATCACACGCCGGCCGCCGTTTGAGGATGGAGATTGTCACAGGGAGGATGGAGATCGCCACAGGGAGGCTGCACAGGACACAGGTAGGCTGCACACAGGACATGTACAGGACACAGGACATAGGACATGTACAGGACACAGGACACACATGTACAGGACACACATACATGTACAGGACACACATACATGTACAGGACACATGCACAGGGAACAGGTAGGCTGCACAGGACACAGGGAGGCATGCAGCTGCAGATGGGCATTGTTGACCCTCTGCATTTCTCACCCTCGTCTTATACTCGGGTCAATAAATTTTTCCCAGTTTTTTGTGGTAAATTAGGGGCCTCGACTTATACTCGGAACGACTTATACTCGAGTATATACGGTAATCTGATATTCAGATGTTGGGGGTCAGAATGAATCACCTTTGCACAATGTGAAGTCTCGGTTGGAAGAATTTACAATGACGTCAGTGTCCTCTTTGGTTATATCTCCGGTCTTCACCTGATAAGTGACAGATCCGATCTTCATTTCATGAACCCCGAGTGACGGGTTTATCTCTGTCTCAAAGAATGCTGCAAGACAGAAAGGATAGGAATGTATGACAGATGTATGTAGAGCCCCTTCCCAAATGACAGAGTTCATGTGGCTCAAGTGAATGGTCCTGGTAATACTACATCGTACAAAGACATCATAGACAATTGTGCCCTGACAATTTTGAGGTAACATAAAGACATGGTGTGACCAGCTTGGTGTGGAGGAAACTGAGTGTCCTGCAGAGCCCTGACCTCATCCCTACTGATCACCTTTGGGATAAAATGGATCTCTGATGGTGAGTTGGGTCTTCAATACCTGACCTCACAAATGGGCACAAATTCCCACAGACACCCTTCAAAACCTTGTGGAAAGTCTTCCCAGAAGAGTGGAGACTACGAGGAGAAGGGGGGTGAGCAACTCCATATTAATGGCCATTATTTTGGAATGGGATGTTCAACAAGGTCACGTAGGTGTGATGGCCAGGGGTATATATTAAATTAGAATCTGATATGAAGCGTCCTTTGTATATTATAAAATATATGGAATAGGGCTGCGGAATTAATGATTAATTCCTCGATTAATCGTTAATTTTTTTGATCGATCAAAATGGTAGGCTGCTTGCCCTGGGGCCGCTTTGGGCCAAGCTGTGGCTGCAGCGCAGCACTCCGCTCCCTCCTCCTCCGCTATATGTCATACACAGTCTGCGGGCATCTCCCGCTGTGTGTCTTGGACCTGAGTGTAAAAACTTAGGCTGCGCTGTGAGAAAAATCCCGCCCTCCACCTAGATCAGCTCGTGTCATAGACGCAGTGTTCTGCCTATCACACAAGCTAGGAGGAGGGCGGGACTTTCCTCACAGCATGGTCAAAGTTTTCACACTTAACTCCGAGACACACAGCGAGAGATGCCCGCAGACTGTGTAATCCAGGCACAGGCACTGACTACAGTGAGGCTGCGATTATGGACATGGTGAGACTGCATTATGGGCACGGTGAGACTGCATTATGGGCACGGTGAGGCTGCCATTATAGGCACGGCGAGGCTGCGATTATGGGCACGGTGAGACAGCATTATGGGCACGGTGAGGCTGCCATTATAGGCACGGCGAGGCTGCGATTATGGGCACGGTGAGACAGCATTATGGGCACGGTGAGGCTGCGATTATAGGCACGGCGATTCTGCGATAATGGGCACAGTGAGACAGCATTATGGGCACGATGAGGCTGCGATTATGGGCATGGAGAGACTGCATTATGGGAACGGTGAGGCTGCGATTATGGGCACAGTAAATCTGAGATTATGGGCACGGTGAGACTGTACTATGGGCACGGTAAGGCTGTGATTATGGGCATGGTGAGGCTGCGATTATGGGCACGATGAGGCTGAGATTATGGGCACGGTGAGGCTGAGTTTATGATGTGTGACGTCCTAGCCATGCCCTGCTATGCCCGGCTTCGGCCGTTGCCATAACAACAGTGCTAAATCAGCTAAAAGTAGTTGGATCTGTATATATGTTATAATTAATCGAAATTAGTCAATTAATCAATTAAAAAAAATAGATCAATCGAACACGAAAATTTTAATCAGTAATGCCACATACACACGAGCTGACTTTTCGGCGGACTAGGTCCGTCAGTCTTTCCGACAGACTTTGCAGCGTAGGTCTGCCGGACTTTCAAACGAACGGACTTGGACACACACGATCACACCAAAGTCCGACGGACTCGTACGTGATGACGTATGACCGGACTAAAATAAGGAAGTTGATAGCCAGTAGCCAATAGCTGCCCTAGCGTTGGTTTTAGCATACAGACGAACAGATTTTTCGACCGGACTCGAGTCAATCGGAAAGATTTGAAACATGTTTTATTTCTAGGTTCGTCAGACTTTTGGGGAAAAAAAGTCAGCTGGAGCCCACACACGATCAAATTGTCCGACGGAGTACGCTCGTGTGTACATGGCATAACAGCCCTAATATGGAATAGTTTGAGGAAATAAACTCCTTATAGCAGACATAGATTAATATTACATAAACATACTTGACCCCGTCCCAGCTGATTGCATGTTGGTGGCCCCGCTAGTGGCAGCATCAGTGCATTTTTCCAGTTGGCTTGTAAATGCCTGAAAATACATAACACAAGAAAACGTCCACTATACAGCAAGAAAAACATATATGAGATACAGGTAATGTGACTTTGGAAGTGAGGTGGCCAGGGTCTAGTGGGATGAAGGAGAGGCTTTCTATAATCGTATGCACTACAATGATACCTTCTAAAAAGAGTCTTTGGTAATCCATGTTTTCGTTTGTAGTCACCAAATGTATCATCCTGTATGTGTATCCTGTTCAAGCCGCCTGCACTATCACCTTCCTCATTATTTGCCAACTGACACTCCTGTAGGATGCAAGGGTCAAATTCCTCACTCCTTTGTTGTTATTCAGATTTTTCCAACAGGTCCTACACAGCTCCAGCACCATCTCCATGCACCTAATGATGGCTCTGTGCTTGCCGGTGACAAGGAGCAGGACACCCCACCACCCAGATGGCCATGCAGAAATATTCAACCTCTAGACTAAGAGCATCACAAAAAAACATGAGATCTCCATTACCTTGATGGTGTCACTGTCACTGGGGTGAAGGACCAAATGAACTTCTAGAAGATTCTGTACGTTGTTTTGGCAGCTAAACTGGAAAATCTCATCGAACATCAAAAATGCCACCAAATCCTTCGGAAAGACGAGTTTGCCGGTTCCAATAGCTGGGAAAGATATTGACGTCCGCTGGTTCTGCTCTGCCAGCGCCAAACAGTTTTTAATATCTGTGCGAAGAATCTGAAACAGAGAGTCCGAGATTAAAGGATAACTCTGAGCAAGATAAAAAAATAAATCACATATATTTAATTTGTATTACTATAGTGCTTTTCTCCCTGGGGACTAAAAAGGGTTTAGGCGGTGGGGCAGCCATCTTGGGAGCACTTAGTTTAGCCAACTGACCTACCAGTCTTTAGAGTGAGGAAGGACACTGGGGTACCCAGATGAAACCCATACAAGCACAGAGATAACCTGCAAACTCCCTTGGAGGGGACTGAAGGGTGGCCTCTTGCCTACTGACTATGGACCCTGGTTTTGAAGGGAACCCTACTCTTTGGGAGGTGTGTGCCTGGGGGACCCCTGGAGTGGTCTTATTTAGAGTCAAGTCCGTATCTCCCCAAAACACACCGACTCTGAGAACTGGAGGTTCTATATACATATTTGGGGCCTCTATGCCTCAAACCAGAAATGACTGTAGATGTTATTGTAATCCACTCAAACCACTGGGGTCCCCTGCCATAATGTGTTTATTGTAAGTAGGTCTCTCCCATAGTGTGCCTCCTAAATGTCTTCCTCCCATTGTTAATTGGATCCCCTATTGTTTCTGTCTGTCTTCTCATCTATGTGTTTATGCTTATAATAATGTTTAATGTACAGTACTTTGTACTCAGGGTTTTAAGTGCCGAATGATCTGGTCACCTAGGCTGGGTTAATTGCCTGGTTAATTAGCACTTGTTAATTATATCACTGTCAGCTAGTAGTTGCTAGATGTGGATTAGCATATAGTATCTGTTGGTTGTTCCCTAGTTATGTTAATTAGATTCCTGTATACAGTTTCCTTTGCATAGGATAATGTGATCAAGCTTTTCTCTGATTTTGTGTGGTATATAAAAATTCTCTGTGAGCTTTCAATAAACAGTTTTTATGTTTTCTCACCACCCAATGCAGTGTCCTGACTAGTGACTGGATGGGCTGCGGGATCTGGTATTCTCCTGTTACAGGGTAAGGGAAGCTTATACGATGGACATGCTCCTCTTGAGTACCGGGGTCCGTCACACCATGCAAATAGTGTCCTGGTTGGGATTCAACCTGAGGACCCCAGTTCTGCAAGACATCTCAACACAAAATGTGGCCCAAATGTATCTCTATGTGGCTCCATGGGAAGTACTGAAAATGTACTTCTTAAAAACACAAAGAGGAATTCCAGACATTCTTTTTCTGAATACGGTAGGAAATGGTTAGTCAAGTGAGGCTTGGCTTCTTCTTAAAGATCCACATGAAAAATTATTCCTTCACATGCCTCTTTATCAGAGGCGTAACTAGAACCTTCAGAGTCCCCCCCCCCCTTCTCTCCAGACCCGGGGCCTTCCCATTGATCCTTTACTTCCATCATGGGGCCCTCTATTATGGCCCCCCAGTGGGACCCTTTCACATGTTCTGCAGTGGGCCCCCTTCTTGCCGTTTTGGGTAGGGTTGCCACCTTTTCTTCAAATAAAATAAAATGACTCTTGGGAGCCACACACCCAACTAATAATAGTGTAAAATTAAATAATAATAGTGTCATATTAAATAGAAAATTATTTTAAAAATGTTGTTAAAGTGAATGCCTTTTTAGATTGCATCAATCCAACCAATGTGCAAAAAAAATCTGTGCAAAAAACTATAATATAAAAGAATATGTGCAAAGAATGTTCCTCGTGATCTTCATGTCATATATTTTCCACCGTGCATTATCCTTTTCTCGCAATGTGCTACCTCCATCGTTTTTGATGTACCCTTGCCTTAAGGCTACTTTCACACTGAGGCGCCCGTGCGCTAAAGCACTGCTTGTTTTGGCGGCACTTTAGCGCTGTTTTAGCCGTGCTTTTCGGCTGCTAGCGGGCGCTTTTTACAAAAAAAATTGTAAAAAGTCCCATGTTGTGGCGCTTTTAAAGCACTTTTAAGGTGCTCTGGAAGCGTTGCCCTTTCATTGCAATGGGCAGGGGTGTTTTGGGAGAGCTGGTTACAGCGCCCCCAACCCTCCCCAAAGATGCTGCTTGCAGGACTTTTTTTCCTGTCCCGCAAGCGCACCGCCCCAGTGTGAAAGCACGCATTTCAATGATTGGGGGGCAGTTTTGAGGCGCTTTACAGGTGCTATTTCTAGCGCTAAAATACTGAAAGCTGCCTCAGTGTGACAGGGGTCTAATACAGCAGATAATGAGGCTTTAGAATTTTCCTTATATAACGATCCTTGCTGAGCCACTTTACTGCATGCCCCACACTCCTCAATCTGCAGCTGGAGATCTAGTCAAATATTGTTATAGTGAAAAAATGGCAACTACTTTCATCCGTGGGTCCCTATATCCAGACAAACTTTTACTTTATGACATACCCTGGTTAGATGGTGTGGATTCGACCTTTTTTGCGCTTTAAGCCTTAGCGATATGCTTATAAGACTCAGCACATCACGGATCTGGTGGACAGATTACTGGGAGGGACTGGGGAAGACCCGGCTGTCATGGTGCACGTTGGCACCAATGACAAAGTCAGATGGAGTGTCCTTAAGAATGATTTTAGGTACTTAGAAGCTAAATTGAGGAAAAGGACCTCCAAGGTAGTATTCTCAGGAATACTACCGGTACATCGAGCCACACCAGAAAGGCAGAGGGAGATTAGGGAAATAAACAAGTGGCTGAAGAGCTGGTGTAGTAAGGAGGGGTTTGGGTTCCTGGAGGACTGGGCCAACTTCTCAGTCGGTAACCGGTACTATAGAAGGGACGGACTGCACCTAAATGAGGAGGGTGCAGATCTGCTGGGAATGAAGATGGCCAAAAAGTTAGAGGGGTTTTTAAACTAGGCGATGGGGGGGAGGGTCCAGAGGTAGAGATAGCCAGCGCGGAAGATATTCCAGAGGGTAGTATTGGGGGCATTAGTGGTAGGTTGACCAAAGCACAAAAACCCAAGGAAGGTATAGTAGCAAGTCCTAGTTGCAATCTCTACCCAATACGAGGACAATATGCGACCGGTCTAAACTATGTGGCATGTTCACCAATGCCAGGAGCATGGCGGACAAGATGGGTGAACTAGAGATACTGTTGTACGAGGAGGATTTGGATTTTGTGGGAATTTCAGAGACCTGGTTCAACAGCTCTCATGATTGGCTGGCAAACATTCAAGGGTATACCCTATACCGCAAGGATAGAGAGGGTAAAAAAGGGGGAGGGGTATGCCTATATATCAAGAATAATGTACAAGTGAATGTGAGAGATGACATCACTGAGGGAGCTAGGGAGGAGGTGGAATCCTTATGGGTAGAGCTCCAAAGGGATGAAGCTAAGGGGAAAATAATACTGGGAGTATGCTATAGGCCCCCTAACCTGAGGGAGGAAGTGGAGACGGATCTCCTATCACAATTTGGATTAGCAGCAAGGATGGGAAGTGTTATCATAATGGGGGGTTTTAATTATCCAGACATAGACTGGGCGGAGGGAACCGCGCATTCATTTAAGGCTCGCCAGTTCCTTAATGTCTTGCAGGACAATTTTATGGGTCAGATGGTAGACGCACCAACTAGAAATAAAACATTACTGGATCTACTGATTACCAACAATACAGACCTGATCACGGATGTGGAAATACGGGGCAATTTAGGTAACAGCGATCACAGGTCAATTAGTTTCAGTATAAATCACACAAATAGGAAACATGAAGGGAATACAAAGACACTGAATTTCAAAAGAGCCAACTTCCCTAAACTACGAACCTTGCTAGAAGGCATAAATTGGGATAAAATCTTAGGAACAAAGAACATGGAGGAGAAATGGGTTTGCTTTAAGAGCATATTAAATAAGGGCATTCCGGATGGCTTAACTCCAATGTAAAAATGAATATAAAAGCAAAGGAGAAGGCCTTCAAAAAATACAAAAGAAACAGAAGAAAAGCACCTCTGAGTGCAGGTATTTAATGGTAACAATTTGCAAGTTATCCACACTAATGCCCCGTACACACGGTCGGATTTTCCGATGGAAAATGTCAGATCGGATCGTGTTGTCAGAAATTCCGACCGTGTGTGGGCTCCATCGGACAGTTTCCATCGGATTTTCCGACACACAAAGTTGGAGAGCAGGAGATAAAATTTTCCGACAACAAAATCCGATCGCGTCAACTACGCCCGTGTGTGGCCTGTTCCAACGCACAAAGTGCCACGCATGCTCAGAAGAAATTCCGACACGGAACAGCTCGGTCTGGTAAAATTAGCGTTTGCAATGGATACAGCACTTTCGTCACGCTGCAATGTTAAAAATGGTTTAATACAGCGCACTCTCTTCTTCTTTATAATGTGACAAGAATTAAGTAGTTTTGCTGCTCATATTCACACAGACTTCTCACAAACTTATTTTGTTACTATTTATCGTGATTCACTCAATATATTTTGATTTCTCACATCTGACAACATTATTTTGGTGTAATTTTTTTTTTTTGGCTTTAATGTAGATTATTTTTTTTGTGTTTGTATTTTTTTGAAGGGTGTTTGTTTTTTTTTTGGATTTTTATTTGTACTCCCGAAATATTTTTTTGTGTGTTTTTTGTGTCAAGTTACCACAACACCATTGATATGTTGTTCTATTTAATCTGTAGGAGATTGTTTGGTGTTGTTGTCCCTTGTTAATTTCACATTTTATGTTTTTAGAAATGAACCTGAATCGTCACCAACAAACTGTCCTTTTTGGATGAAAACACACACAGGAGAGTATAATTTCCCCAAAAAAAACATTTATTAAGGGCTCACAACTAAACAAAGAGGGAGGCAACACTGGAGAAACAGCAGAAATAGGTGAAGCCTTAGACCCCCAGGGCAGACATCAACTATTTTCAAGCAAAATTGGTGGCCTGAGGAGTCCATATCTAAGGGAGGGCAGTCTGGTCCAGAAGTCCCTGAGATCCGGAAAGCAGCACATGACATCTGTGTCCCCAGGCTGTGGTCATACAAGAGACTGCAGCTTCTGTCAGACCAGACTGAACCCAGGGTCATCATTCTCAGGTCTTCTTTCCACGCTTCCTTCCACGCTGTGGCTGTGGTGGTGGAGTTGTGGCAGCAGGAGGTGGAGGAGGAGGATGGTCCAACTCAATCACGTCGGTCTTGGGTGTTAGTTCCCCACTCACCCCCTTTCTTAGGACTTTATAAAGCAGGTCCAACATAGCTTGCGTTGACCCTCCTGCATGGATTAAAAGACTCGGAGGACACCCCTCATCCGAGGAGACCAGAGCCCACCCCCCTCTGGAAGAAGGGGAAATCCCCCCAACACAAGAAGAGCAGGAGGATGAAGATGTGGTGGAAATTGTCACCACAACAGGTGAGTGTCTGCGACCACAGGCTCACGTAAGAGATGGATGGCGGCATATTTTTGACACCTAATTTTTTTGGGGGTTCCTCTCTTTTTAGGTGATCATGATGTTGTGGATCCAGATCCTTTCACATCCGAAAGTGCCCAGATCCTGATCGGGGAGATCATGGGGTGTAATTTACAATTGGAAAACCTCAAGAAAAACATCAATGATGTTATTCAAAAAAATATAAACATCATTGATGTTTTGGGGTGAGTTTAAAGCCCCTCCAAATCCCTTTGTTTTTTGGTGTGCTACAATGTGAAAAATGTTTTTGTTATTTTTTCCCAAAGCCAACTTTGGAGGATGCACACAGTGTGTCAACATGTGCTATCTGCCATCACGGGAGATCAATGGACGTGTTTTGGGGGTGCAACCCCTTCCTCAATTATAAAGTAGAGATGCACACCAATTTACGAATTTCAACATGTGCAACCTGCCATCACGGGGGATCAAGGGACGTGTTTGGGGTGAGAAACCCCTTCCTCTCAGCTACTTTATTATTGAGGAAGGGGTTTCTCACCCCAAACATGTCCCTTGATCCCCCGTGATGGCAGGTTGCACATGTTGAAATTCGTAAATTGGTGTGCATCTTCCAAATTTGGCTTTTCCTGGGGTGACTTCACCCCATCTGAACGCAATATCAAACACAGTTCCTAAATACTCATGTCTGATATAGCCTTCAAATTCTAGCAAATGTGAACTTTGTAAGTTCAAGATTTGTGTCTTTCTTGTTGGTTTTACACATGCCTGTTTTATCTTAAATGGACATTTCTATTTTTGATAATGCTACCCCAAAAATTGGTCGACAACAAACATATTGGTTTGTTTGAAAAACCTTTGGTAAATGCACATGTGATTGTGCAGGTAATAAAAAGTGTGTTAATCAAGAATGTGTGGATTATTGTGTCAACGCTAAAACACTTTGGTGGTGATGTAATTGGTGTTTTCGGTGAAAATGGGGGTTCTTTCCTAAGGGCAAATCCTCTTGGCACTACAAGTGCAGTTTCAGTGCAGTTGCAAGTGCACTTGTAGTGAAAAGTGTCTTTGCATTTAGTCAAGAACACCCAACAGTGCTTTGTATAAGGTTACACAATCACACCATTTTCTGGACTTAACACATTTCTGTCAGGGTCAGCTAAAACAAACACAAGCAGTAAATGTCCACAAATAATTTCTGTTTTTTGCTTTTTTATTTGAAAAAGGCTTCACATATTGATAGCCCCCCTACCCGCAAAGAACTCCAAGTATCGTAACCGGACATCACGGGCACTCAGGGAGGGCAAGCCAGGACGGCCGCTTTCACGCGCTGTCAGTGTTGTTTCAGGTATCACTCTGGCCTCAGGCCCAACAGAGCCAGCATAGTTGGCCGAATGTTTCCTTAAAAAGTTATGTAGAACACAGCAAGCCATGATGATATGATTAAGTTTATACTCCAACATATGGATAGGTGTCAGAAATAGGCGGAGCCGGCTGGCCAGGATTCCAAATGTGTTCTCCACCACTCTTTGGGCTCTGGCCAGCCGGTAATTAAAAACCCTCTGTTCCGGGGTGAGGGACCTCATAGGGAATGGCCGCATAAGATGGTCCCCCAGCGCAAACGCTTCATCAGCAACGAACACAAATGGGAGTCCTTCCACATTGTCCTCTGGAGCTGGCAAGTCCAAGCTGCCATTCTGGAGACGCCTGTAGAACTCCGTCTGGGCGATGACTCCACCATCGGACATCCGGCCATTCTTCCCCACGTCCACATACAAGAAGTCGTAATTAGCCAACACCACCGCCAACATCACAATACTATTGAACCCCTTATAGTTGAAATAGTACGACCCCGAGTTGGGTGGTGGGATGATGTGGACATGTTTCCCATCAATTGCCCCTCCGCAGTTAGGAAAGTCCCGCCACTGGGCAAAGTGGGAGGCCACAGTCTGCCATTCCTGTGGCGTGGAAGGAAACTGTTGAGGAAAAAAAAAAACAATTAATATTTTTGCTCAGAAACATGGCAAGCAGATTAGGCACAAACATTCTGGGGCAACCTCCAGATAGCATTTATTAAGGGGAATTTAACACCAAAGTATAAGGTACACCTATCATATTCCCCCCCCCCCCCCTCTCATGGGCCATTTCGAACATTATAGGGGGTGTGTGGAAATCTTGGACAGGTAACCCTCTTCACTTCATTGAGAGATGAATGCCTAAATAATGGGTATTACTTGGAACAGCCCCTCCTTAGTTACACTATTGGCAGCCCACTGGACAGGTAAGAAGTGTCATAATACAAAGATATAAATACACACTGTACACATTTGAGCACATTTGAACATTCTGCTATTACCTGACTCAAGATAATAATAGGATCTTAAAAATTCAAACAGTACCATTTGAAAGTATACAGGCAGGCCCTTGCACTACATGCTTTGGGGAATTCATCCATAAATCAGAGCACAAAAGAGATGGGTATAGTGTGTATGGGTTTGGCAAAGTCAGCAGATAGATGATTGAGGATAGAGAATTGGGATCAGCTGACTTAGCAGTTGGGGGAGGGAGGGTTACAAAAAATTATTTGGGGACACCACAAAAAAAAAGCCTCTGCCACTCTGCCTGAATTTAAAGCTAAAATAACATTTCAAAACATTTTAAGGAGTGTTTAGGGTAAAGCACTACTATGGAGCTGATAAAATACATTGTTAAGTGACTACATGAGGTGAATATAGGGCCCGTAGAGCATGCTGGGAAGGTTATTGAAGGACAATCTGTATGAAGGACCTAAAAAATTAATTACATAAAAATCCAGCATGCATGAGGACAAAGGGGACATTCACAGCATATTCCAATCATGGTAATTAGGGAATGAGGAAAAAAATACAATATATTAGCACACATTAAATACAATGAAATGTGATATTAAAGGATAAAAATCTTACCTTCATATACTCCTTCTGCAGGACTTGGATGATGGCAGAACAGGTCTCTGGGATAATGATCCCCAGAGCCTGGGGGGAGATGCCTGTCGAGAACTTCAAGTCCTGCAGGCTTCTCCCCGTCACCAAGCACCACAGGGTGGCGACGAGCCTCTGCTCCGCAGTGATGGCTTGCCTCATGCAGGTATCCTGCCTGCTAATATAGGGGGTCAGCGAAGCCAACAAACGGTGAAACACGGGGTCCGTCATCCTGAGAAAGTTCCTGAAATCATCAGGATTATTCTCACGGATCTCACGGAGCAAAGGCATATGAGAGAACTGGTCACGCTGAAGCAACCAATTCTTGGTCCATGAACTCCTCCCCACCCTGTTCATGGACTGGACTTGTGTCAAGGTCAGGACCCCAACACCAAGCCCCCGCACAGCACGAACTCTACGAGGAGTACGCATACGCAACATGGCTAGAAAACGGTCGGCTGCTCAGAACGAAGTAACAGAACGCACTGAAGAACAGCAAGGCCTGTGAAGAGCGACCTGAAAAACAGTAACGAACGAACAAGAACACAATGATTAAGTCACGCGGAACTTGCTTGCACGCACTGAAGAGCAGATACAAACCCACAAGCACAAACTGAACGGCAGAAAACGATCTGAAAACCACGAGTTTGAAAAAGCGCGAATCGTCTCTCACCAAACTTTTACTAACACGAGATTAGCAAAAGGAGCCCAAAGGGTGCCGAACTTGGTTCTGAAATGGCCTTTTCTAGTCTCGTCGTACATGCTTGACGTCATCGCGTTCTTGGCAATCGGAAATTCCAACAACTTTGTGTGACCGTGTGTATGCAAAACAAGTTTGAGCCAACATCCGTCGGAAAAAATCCTAGGATTTTGTTGTCGGAATGTCCGATCAATGTCCGACCGTGTGTACGGGGCATTACAGTGAAGTAAGGAGAAAACAGCTACGAAGGGGAACAGCTCCTGGATCAGTCCCAGCGTCCATGGTATAAATACAGCGGAATGACTCCGAAGGGATGGCCGCGGTTCCCCGCACGGAGAAGACAAACAGCTGAGCTGGAAGGACGTCACATAATCCAGCAAGGCGCTCGTGGACGTGTGACGTCACCAGAGTACAGAGGACCACAATGCCTTTCAGAGCATGCGCGAAGCTCCCACTGGGCATGCGCGCTCCTTTTTCAAGTGTAGGGTGAACGGGGAGAAGAAAAACTTAAATAGCTTCGCATGATGGGACAAACACACTACAGCTGACAAGGAAAACATCAATAAACAAAACTGAGAGATTTGTTTATTGATGTTTTCCTTGTCAGCTGTAGTGTGTTTGTCCCATCATGCGAAGCTATTTAAGTTTTTCTTCTCCCCATTCACCCTACACTTGAAAAAGGAGCGTGCATGCCCAGTGGGAGCTTCATGCATGCTCTGAAACGTGTTGTGGTCCTCTGTACTCTGGTGACGTCACACGTCCACGAGAGCCTTGCTGGATTAAGGGACGTCCTTCCAGCTCAGCTGTTTGTCTTCTCCGTGCGGGGAACTGCGGTCATCCCTTCGGAGTCATTCCACTGTATCTATACCATGGACGCTGGGACTGATCCAGGAGCTGTTCCCCTTCGTAGCTGTTTTCTCCTTACTTCACTGTAAGTGTGGATAACTTGCAAATTGTTACCATTAAATACCTGCACTCAGAGGCGCTTTTCTTCTGTTTTTTTCACATGTTGATCTAGAGAGCTGACTTCGCTCACCCGGAAAGCTTGCCCTCAGCGCTGGTCTTCGCATAGAGACAATCCAGTTTGATAATTACAGTTTTTTATCACAGTGACTATTGCTATGGCTCTTTTATAATCTCCAGCAACTATAGCCTTACTCTTACCCCTAGTTTACTGTATGTTTAACTGCATTTTTTGACTGCATTATCAATGTTCCTGAGCGCTGGCATATATGTGTATGTATACTTCAAAAAATACAAGGTTGAGGGATCATCCTCAGCATTCAGACTTTATAAAGAATGCAACAACAAATGTAAGGGTGCAAATAGGAGGTCTAAGATAGAACATGAAAGATACATAGTGGAGGAGAGCAAAAAAAATCCCAAGAAATTCTTTAAGTATGTAAACAGTAAAAAAGGGAGGGCAGACCATATTGGCCCCATAAAGAATGAGGAAGGACATCTGGTTACAAAGGATGGGGAGATGGTGAAGGTATTGAATTTATTCTTCTCCTCAGTCTTCACGAGGGAATCGGGGGGCTTCAGTAACCAAAACTGCAGTGTTTATCCTCATGACACAACACAGAAAGAACCTCCATGGTTAACAGAGGACAGAATTAAAATTAGACTTGGGAAACTTAAAATTATTAAGTCACCGGACCAGATGGCTTGCACCCGAGGGTACTTAGGGAACTCAGTCAAGTGATTGCCAGACCATTGTTCCTAATTTTTACAGACAGTCTACTGACTGGAATGGTACCAGTTGATTGGAGAAAAGCCAATGTAGCACCAATATTTAAAAAGGGCCCAAAATACATCCCTGGTAATTACAGACCAGTTAGCCTAACATCAATAGTATGTAAACTCTTGGAGGGGATGATAAGGGACTATATACAAGATTTTAGTAATGAGAACGGTATCATTAGCAGTAATCAGCATGGATTCATGAAGAATCGTTCTTGCCAAACCAATCTACTAACCTTCTATGAGGAGGTGAATTGTCATCTAGATAAAGGAAGGCCCGTAGACGTGGTGTATCTGGATTTTGCAAAAGCATTTGACACAGTTCCCCATAAACGTTTACTGTACAAAATAAGGTGCGTTGGCATGGACCATAGGGTGAGTACATGGATTGAAAACTGGCTACAAGGGCGTGTTCAGAGGGTGGTGATAAATGGGGAGTACTCAGAATGGTCAGGGGTGGGTAGTGGGGTTCCCCAGGGTTCTGTGCTGGGACCAATCCTATTTAATTTGTTCATAAATGACCTGGAGGATGGGATAAACAGTTCAATCTCTGTATTTGCAGACGATACTAAGCAAAGCAGGGCAATAACTTCTCCGCAGGATGTGGAAACCTTGCAAAAAGACCTGAACAAATTAATGGGGTGGGCGACTACATGGCAAATGAGGTTCAATGTAGAAAAATGTAAAATAATGCATTTGGGTGGCAAAAATATGAATGCAATCTATAGACTGGGGGGAGAACCTCTGGGGGAATCTAGGTTGGAAAAGGACCTGGGGGTCCTAGTAGATGATAGGCTCAGCAATGGCATGCAATGCCAAGCTGCTGCTAATAAAGCAAACAGAATATTGGCATTAAAAGGGGGATCAACTGCAGAGATAAAACGATAATTCTCCCGCTCTACAAGACTCTGGTCCGCCCGCACCTGGAGTATGCGGTCCAGTTCTGGGCACCAGTCCTCAGGAGGGACGTACTGGAAATGGAGCGAGTACAAAGAAGGGCAACAAAGCTAATAAAGGGTCTGGAGGATCTTAGTTATGAGGAAAGGTTGTGAGCTCTGAACTTATTCTCTCTGGAGAAGAGACGCTTGAGAGGGGATATGATTTCATTGTATAAATACCGGACTGGTGACCCCACAATAGGGAGAAAACTTTTTCGCAGAAGAGAGTTTAACAAGACTCGTGGCCACTCAATTAATTGATTACCGTATTTATCGGCGTATAACAGGCACATTCATTTTAAGAGGGAAGTTTCAGGAAAAAAACTAAAATTTTTAATAAGGAACTTTGAAGCAAAATAAGGGTCAGTGCCCATCTGCAGCCTCACCATTGCCATCAATGCAGCCTGATCAATGCCCATCTGCAGCCTCACAAGTGCCATCAATGCAGCCTCATTAGTCTACATCAATGCAGCCTCACCATTGCCATCAATGTAGCAGCCTCACCACTGCCATCAGTGCAGTCTGATCGATGCCCATCTGCAGCCTAGAGGGGACAGGGAGGCGGGCGGGACGAGCGCCGACAGATTACATACAGTGAGTATCTCCTATGATAGACAGAACAGTGGTGGCCGCCCAGGAGACAGGACTTTCTATTACAGAGGCTGCCAAGTAAACAGGAGATTCTCACTGTATTTAATCTGATGGCGCTCATCCCGCCACCCTCCCTGTTCCCTCAGAGGCAGCTAAAATTGAAGTATTGGCGTATAACACGCACACGCTATTTGCACCCGATTTTCATGGTGAAAAAGTGAGTGTTATACGCCAATAAATACAGTAACTTAATTAAAATTAGAAGAAAAGAGGTTTAACCTTAAACTACGTAGAGGGTTCTTTACTGTAAGAGCGGCAAGGATGTGGAATTCCCTTCCACAGGCGGTGGTCTCAGCGGGGAGCATTGATCATTTCAAGAAACTATTAGATAATCACCTGAATGACCGCAACATACAGGGATATGTAATGTAATACTGACACATAATCACACACATAGGTTGGACTTGATGGACTTGTGTCTTTTTTCAACCTCACCTGCTATGTAACTAATGTGTTTTTTTTTTAATTTCTATGTATTAATTGTTAATAAAAAAATGTATTGTTTATTTCTTATGATTGGTGCCTAGAAAGTCCATTTTTTCACTTACAATATTTGACTAATTGACGTTTAGGACGTGGCACTACGCTACCACAAGCTCCCACACTTCCATCCTGTGTTGGTGCTTTGATAACCCTTATGCCCCGTACACACGATCGGACTTTCCGACAACAAGCTCACATCCAACATTTTTTGTGGGAAAATCCGATCGTGTGTACGGGGCATAAGATTCATACAGCTGGAGATCGTTGTATGCAGATTGAGGAGTGTGAGACACGAAGTAAAGTGACTCAGCAAGGATCGTTATATAAGAGTACCTTCACACTAAAAGCACTGGCCGTACACGCTAAAGCGCTGCTTGTTTTAGCGCTGTTTAACCGATTCACCCCCGGAAGATTTGGTTGCTCAATGACCAGGCCATTTTTTGCGATACGGCACAGCGTCGCTTTAACTGACAATTGCGCGGTCGTGCGACGTGGCTCCCAAACAAAATTGGTGTCCTTTTTTTCCCCCCACAAATAGAGTTTTCTTTTGTTTGTTTTTTTGATCACCTCTGTGTTTTTTGTTTTTTTGCGCTATAAACAAAAAAAGAGCGACAATTTTAAAAGAAACACAATATTTTGTACTTTTTGCTATAATAAATATCCCCAATTTTTTTTTTGAAAAAGCTAATTTTTTCTCAGTTTAGGCCGATATGTATTCTTCTACATATTTTTGGTAAAAAAATCTTGTACAAAAATAAGCGTATATTGATTGGTTTGTGCAAAAGTTATAGCATCTACAAAATAGGGGATAGATTTATTGCAATTTTATTGTTATTTTATTTTTTACTAGTAATGGCGGCGATCTGCGTTTTTTATTGGGACTGCGACATTATGGCGGACAGATCACTTTTGACACATTTTTGGGACCATTGTCATTTATACAGCGATCAGAGCTATAAAAATGCACTGATTACTGTGTAAATATCACTGGCAGGGAAGGGGATTAACACTAGGGGGCGATCAAGTGGTTAATTGTGTTCCCTCTCTGTGTTCTAACTGAAGGGAGGAGGGGACTGTCTAGCGGAGATGACAGATCGCTGTTCATACTTTGTATGAACAGACGATCAGTCTCTTCTCCCCTCAGAGAACCGGGATCTGTGTGTTTACACACACAGATCCTGATTCTCGGTGAATCATGAGCGATCGCGGGCACGAGAGCCAGAACAGGGACATGTGTGTGTAAAGACACAAATCCCTGTTCTGAGAGGAGAGGCAGATCTTGTGTTGCTACTAGCTAGGAACAACGATCTGTCATCTCCTCTAGTAAGTCCCCTCCCCCCACAGTTAGAATCACTCCCTAGGTAACATAGTTAACCCCTTCCCTGCCAGTGACATTTACACAGTAATCAGTGCATTTTTATAGCTCTGATCGCTGTTTATTTGTCAGTGGTCCCAAAAATGTGTCAAAAGTGTTCGATCTGTCCGCCATAATGTCGCAGTCCTGATAAAAATCGTTGATCGCTGTCATTACTAGGGATGAGCTTTGAGTTCGAGTCGAACTCATGTTCGACTCGAACATCGGCTGTTCGCCAGTTCTCCGAACAGCGAACAATTTAAAGGCTTATATGGAAGTTATTGTCATAAAAACTGTTTGGGGACCCGGGTCCTGCCCCAGGGGACATGGATCAATGCAAAAAAAGTTTTAAAAACGGCCGTTTTTTCAGGAGCAGTGATTTTAATAATGCTTAAAGTGAAACAATAAAAGTGTAATATCCCTTTAAATTTCGTACCTGGGCGGTGTCTATAGTATGCCTGTAAAGGGGCGCATGTTTCCTGTGTTTAGAACAGTCTGACAGCAAAATGACATTTCAAAGGAAAAAAAGTCATTTAAAACTACTCGCGGCTATTGCATTGCCGACAATACACATAGAAGTTCATTGATAAAAACGGCATGGGAATTCCCCACAGGGCAACCCCGAACCAAATTTTTAAACCAAAATTTTTTTAAAAAATGACGTGGGGGGGGTCCACCTAAATTCCATACCAGGCCCTTCAGGTCTGGTATGGATTTTAAGGGGAACCCCGCGCCAAAATAAAAAAAAAAATGGTGTGGGGTCCCCCCAAAAATCCATACCAGACCCTTATCCGGGCACGCAACCTGGCAGGCCGCAGGAAAAGAGGGGGGGACGAGAGAGCGCCCCCCCCCTGAACCGTACCAGGCCACATGCCCTCAACATTGGGAGGGTGCTTTGGGGTAGCCCCCCAAAACACCTTGTCCCCATGTTGATGAGGACAAGGGCCTCATCCCCACAACCCTTGCCCGGTGGTGGTGGGGGTCTGCGGGCGGGGGGCTTATTGTAATCTTTAACAAGGGGACCCCCAGATCCCAGCCCTCCCCCCTGTGTGAAATGGTAAGTGGGTACAAAGTACCCCTACCATTTCACAAAAAAAGTGTCAAAAATGTTAAAAATGACAAGAGACAGTTTTTGACAATTCCTTTATTTAAATGCTTCTTCTTTCTTCTATCTTCTATCTTCTTTCGGTTTCTTCCTCCATCTTCTTCTTCTTCTGGTTCTTCCTCCGGTGTTCTTGTCCGGCATCTTCCCCGCGGCGTCTTCTTCCCTTCGTCTTCTGGGCTGCTCCGCATCCACCATGATGGGAGGCTCCCGCTGTGTGACGCTTCTCCTCTTCTGACGGTTCTTAAATAACGGAGAGCGGGGCCACCCGCTGACCCCGTCCCCCTCTGATGCACGGGGACTTGACGGGGACTTCCCTGTGACGTCAGAGGGGGGGCGGGGTCACGTAACGGGTAAAAAAAAAAAAACGCAAAAAAAAAAAAAAAATCGCAGATCGCCGCCATTACTAGTAAAAAATAAAATAACAATAAAAATGCTATAAATCTATCCCCTATTTTGTAGACGCGATAACTTTTTCACAAACCAATATACGCTTATTGCAATTTTTATTATCAAAAATATGTAGAAGAATACGTATCGGCTTAAACTGAGGAAAAAATTACCTTTTTTTTAAAAAAAAATTGGGGATATTTATTATAGCTAAAAGTACAAAATATTGTATTTTTTTCAAAATTGTTGCAATTTTGTGTTTATAGCGCAAAAAATAAAAACCGCAGAGGTGATCAAATACCACCAAAAGAAAGCTCTATTTGTGGGGAAAAAAAGGACGACAATTTTGTTTGGGTACAGCGTCGCACGACCATGCAATTGTCAGTTAAAGCGACACAGTGCTGTATCAAAAAATGGCCTGGTCGTTGAGCAGCCAAATCTTCTGGGGCTGAAGTGGTTAAATAACATTTCTAATCATGTGACTTTAAATACAAGAGTTCACCCTTACATCAGAGTCCACAGAGTTCCCCTTTAAATATGAATCCGCAGAGTTCCCCTTTACATCTGAATCCTCAGAGTTTCCCCTTTAAATATGAATCTGCAGAGTTCCCCTTTACATCTGAATCTGCAGAGTTTCCCCTTACATCTGAACTGGCAGAGTTCACTTACACTGTAAGGGGTGACTCTGAAGACTCTGATGATGATGATAGGGAACTCTGATGTAAGGGGGTCTCTGCTCCCCAAAGCCCCCCTTACATGAGAGTCCACAGTCCTTTCCTTTTTCTGGCTGCTGGACTTCAAACTTCCCACCCACACGGGATACAGGAGGAGGAGGAGCAGAACCAGCTTTCTCTCTCCTCTCCCATCTATTTGGGGGGGGGCAGGGGCAACTGTCAGTACTGTCTCTGGGCTGTGAGAGAGAGACTCTCTCAGCTTAGAGTTCTGCAGCTGATGGGGAGCAACAGTCTTGGCTCTTGGGGCCCCCCATGGTGGCGGAACTCCAGGGTCAGTCACAGGTCTGATCTATGCGACCCTGGTAGTTCCGCCACTGCTCTATTATTATTATTATTATTAATTCTAGAACAACACTGAATAGTCTAGAAGATCTCTCATTCTCCAACATAAACTGCAGTTGTCCCTCCACATTTTAAATGAGAAGCTTGAAAAACCCAAGAATGCTTTCAGTCATATAATGAGATACACATTTGTTGAAAGAGATAACAACATTCACAAGATCAGAGAATATGGTTGTATAAAAAAGATGTGTCTCCAATTGACAAAAAAAAACAAAAAATATGGCCTAATACTCTCTACTGATGTCTCTCTGGAGGTCCACTATATCTTAAACTCAACAAATGGAAGATCTAACCTCATCTCTCCAACACCATGAAGAACACTATAGGAAAACTTGGTTTTGTTGGATTGAGTTCATTCAGAGGAATAATGTGCATTCCTTGCCAAATGATCGTATCCCCAGAAGCCCTTTAAATATTGTCTCCGATATGATTTAAACACTGTTTATTCTTTCTTTACCCCTCTTTTAAAGGTTAATATCAAATAATACAGTGGTCTCTGGCTCAGTACACCCTCCATCCATTTCCCTCCCCCTATTCTCACCCTTCCCACCAATGCTCCCCCCCTTACCATCCATCCACTACCCCCACACAACTGCCTCTTTCCAAATTCCCCCACTACCCTGAAAAAAAAAGAATGCAGTCACCACATATAAGGACTAAACATCTGCAATAAGGTGAAGTTGTGTTGGCCTCAACCATCCAATCATGTACCAGCAAGAATCCTTTTTTTTTTTCTTTGCATGTGATTGGGTATTCTTTGCAATGTGAATTTTTACCACATTCACTAAGCTAAGTGAAAATTTCCTTTACAAATTGATCAGATTTTAGTCCTTTAATAAATCGACCCCAAAGAATTTCCCACCACACTCTGTGGGCCTGAAGGTACCGTTTCTGATGTTCCTTGTCTGTCCCAATGAGGGGCCACAACATGAAGAACCTCTTGACAGTTGAGATTGCAGCTCCCAGTGCTGAACACGGATCCTGGTGCGGCCTGAGTGCCAAGACTTGCATCGTTCAGGCGTTGCTGCATATTAGAGCCTGCCCGACTCAGCAAGGCTTTGGATACGGCACCTCTACTTAGGTTCAGATCAGCTCCTACACTGTTCACAATGACATCCGTCTGCCATGGAAAGAGAAAACAAACATTACCAAGTGATATTCATTAAAAAAAAAAAAACATTTCTAAGAGTTAGTTTGCAATTAAAAAGGATCCAAATAATAATCTTTGTAATTCTAATTTGTTCCAGATCCAGAAAGAAAGAGACGTTGCATATGAAAAAATTACATCAGAGAAGTCCTTCTTAACCTTTTTTTCAATGCAGAAACCCTTAAAATAAGTGCAAACAGTGGGAAGAATTGTCCTTACATTGGTGATCAGTGAGAAGAATGATCCTTACATTGGTGATCAGTGAGAAGAATGTTCCTTACATTGGTGGTCAGTGAGAAGAATGTTCCTTACATTGGTGATCAGTGAGAAGAATGATCCTTACATTGGTGATCAGTGGGAAGAATGTTCCTTACATTGGTGGTCAGTGAGAAGAATGTTCCTTACATTGGTGATCAGTGAGAAGAATGTTCCTTACATTGGTGATCAGTGAGAAGAATGTTCCTTACATTGGTGATCAGTGGGAAGAATGTCCCTTACATTGGTGATCAGTGAGAAGAATGTTCCTTACATTGGTGATCAGTGAGAAGAATGTCCCTTACATTGGTGATCAGTGGGAAGGAGGAGGAGGACACACCCAAAGAGCTCTCTGAGAACCAGCCTTTTTTCAAGCCTGGGCCTTGCCTGTTAGCTTGGTCCAGCAATAATGCCTGATCCTGGGGGAGGCCCAGGGAGGGATCCCCCTGATGACATGGGGCCTAGTGAGGAGGAGGTGGAGGATCTGACTGTGGGTCCAGGCCCTGGTATGGATGGGAGTATCTTCAGACAGAAGATTGTTGATCGTTTTAGGGAAATTGGAAGGGCTGAAGAGAAACTTCAAGTTTTGAAAACTGAACATAAGAACTTCAGAGCCAAATACTTCCAGGCATGGAGTAGAAATCGCACAGCCATGAAGCCTGAGTTACAGGAATTGGAGGAAAAGGTAAAGCAGCAAACTTTATTGTTGGAGAAGTTAAAAGCCAGAAGTGGAGCTTTTAAAGAAAAATTTGATAATGAGAAGAGATTTGCCAGCCAGTCGTCAGTAAGTTGCATGGATCAGCAGCCTCAGGTTATGGATGACCCGGGTCCATCTGCCTCTGCACCTCTCCCCCCATGTAAGGCCTTGGAATCGCCAGCGGCAACCAGCCAGGGGGTTGAGAGTGAGCATGGCACCCTGACCTTCATCCAGCGGATGGAGTCACCCCTGAGAGCAGACAAGTTTGCTATTTCTGATGATCCATCAGAAATCCCTGAGGATGAGAGGAAAAATAAACCAGGGAATGAAGATGGACCTGCACCAAACACCCTGAACATGGATGTTTCTACTCCTGCATTTGCTGAGACCAGTAGTTCCTCTACCAAGTTTTCTCCATGTGTTTCACACAGTATGGTTGACACCTGCGAAGAGATTGCCTCACCTGAGCCTCCCTGTGTTCCAGCAGAGCTGATTGATGCTGATGGGGGAGGGGATCAGCACATTGCACCATGTGCAGTGGAAGCCATGGATGTGTCAGACCAGCCTGCTGAAAGTCCTGTCCTGATGGAAGAGAACAGGCCAGCTGAAGATTCCACCAGCACAGCAGTGGGAACTGACACTGTCGGGAAGACTACAGGAACTGTGAATATACCAGCAAGTATTAAGAATGACAGTAATTATAAAACAATGACTGTGGTGGGTGGTGGTGAAGGGGTTAATACTGCTGGGAAAAATAAAAATGACATTGCTCTCCCTGCTCAGCAGAGGAAAGACTCATCGATTGTGCAGACCAAATCTGTACAATCGATATCTGCTAAGAATGTGTCAGATGGTTCAAAACTCACAAATGTTTCTTCTGCTGGGAGAAATGTGGGCAGTTATGCGTCTGTTCTGGGGAGTCGCACCAAGGAGGGTGGAGGGAATTTTGTAAATATTAGTGGTCACAATTTGGGGAGGCTTGGTGGTGGGATGGTTGGTGGTGGGATGGTTGGTGGGTACAGGAGGAGGAATGTGGTTCAATTGAAGTGGGAGGGGGAGGGGACCCCACCAGTAAGGGGGAGGGTGGCTGAGTTGGTTTTAGAAATGGGGTTTAAAGCATCAGATATATTTGCTTTGATTTGCCCAGTGGGGAGTTATGAATTTGATTTGTCCTTTGTAAAGCCTGAGGGTTTGGATTTATTTTGGGAGAGGTATAGTAGGTGCAAGGGCCTTCCGCAGTGGAGTGGTTTGGTGCCAAAGGTGATTTCCAGGCAGCCTCTGATAAAATCGGTGACAATTTTGGTGCGTAACGAATCCATACCAGAGGCTGATTTGATAGTATGGCTACGCCGATATGGTGAGGTCCTCGCTCCACTGCGGAAGGTCCTGGATGAACATGGAATATGGACAGGGGCCTGGACAGTGTCACTAAAATTGGGCATGCTGGGCAATGTAGTTCAACACCTTCCCTGTTCAGCTTTTCTGGGGAGGGATAGGCTGACCATTTTTTACCAGGGTCAGCCTAAAGTCTGTAATAAATGTGGTGACAAAGGCCATTTTGCATTCACCTGTACCTGTAAGAAATGCTCACTATGCCAGGATTTGGGCCATTTGGCCAAAGATTGTACCGAAATTCGGTGTAATTTGTGCCAAAAGCTCGGTCATCCTTATAGCCAGTGCCCAGAGGCATTACATAACTTGCCAGGATTGGAGGCTGAGCTACAGAGGCTTGATAAAGAGGATGAGGCCGCTAAAGTTAGGGAGGAAACTGTTATTGCCCCTCCTGTTTCTGTTACATCTGTTCCAGATTCTGTTTCCCCTAGTGATGTGGTCCCTGAGTCTGTCCCTCCTGTGTCTGTTGCATCTGTTGTTTCGGATTCTGTTTCCCCTAGTAATGTGGTCCCTGAGTCTGTCCCTCCTGTGTCTGTTACATCTCTTGTTTCGGATTCTGTTTCACCTAGTAATGTGGTCCCTGAGTCTCTCCCCCCTGTGGTGGTCCCTAATCCTACTGTACGTAGATCCTCCAGGCTAGCAGAAGCTGCTGGGGGGGCAGGTTTAGCGGATCTTCCATCTCAGCCTCCAGTCCCTGTATCTCAGCAGCGTAAACGTGGTCAGGGGAATGTGAGGGTGTTGGATGGGGGAGGGGTTGAGGGAAAGGTGCCCATATCCCATGTCTCACCCTCTGTTGAGGGGGATTCGGATGATGAGGGGTGGGAAAAGTTTAGGAGGAAGAAAAAGAAGAAGAGGAAGACAAGTAAAGTGGTCATTTCTTCCTCAGAGTCGGACCCAGGAGGGGTTCCTCTTGGTAATACTTTTTCAGTGTTGTCGGGTGATGAGATGTCTGATTTATCTTTCTCTTTATCATCCATGGATGAGGGGGAGTCACGTAGTCTGAAGAGAGCTGTTTCGGGTGATGAGAGTGTGGCAAAGGTTAAGAAACGACTACCCCAATCATCCTGATGGCAGTTCCCACTCCGATAAAGGTGGCGACCATTAATGTCGCCAGCATTAAATCTGCAAGAGCTCGTGATATTGCCTTATTTTTGCTCAGCGAGTTTGATGCTGAGATTTTATTTTTGCAAGAGACCTGGCTCAATACTTTGGCCGATGTCCATCTAGCAAAAAGGGAGTGGAGATGCGGTCCCTCCTTTTGGTCTCTTGCGGCTGAGCCCTGCAGCGGAGTTGCGGTCCTTTTTAAAACCGATATGGTAACGTGCCGGCGGGTAATTGAGGTAGAAATGGGGAGATGCATGGTCTTAGACGTCTCTGTTAGGGGGCAGGACCTGCGCCTAATCAATATCTATGGACCGCAGTCAAAATGGGGCAGGAAATGCCTCCTCACAGAGATCAAGCCCTTTCCTTTTTACATCCCAGCAGGTTGTCTTTGGAGGTGATTTTAACACCATAATTAGGCCTGAAGACAGGAGAGGCTCCATAGACAGGCTGGGTTACGATAGCGTTTTTCTTAGAGATATGGTGAGACAAGCAGGCCTGGTAGATGTGCATATTAAGCACTGCCCTGGCAGCACGGGATTCACATTTTAGAGAGGGAATAGTCAGAGTAGGATAGATAGGTTTTTTTTTAAAGGAGAACTCTGCTTTCTCGGCTCCTGAGTTGAGGGCGGTGGAGTTCTCTGACCACTGTATGCTGTCTGTGACTCTGAATGCCTCGGACACTCCACCCAGGGGAAGGGGTACCTGGAAACTGAATTTGGCTCTCCTGGAAGATGTAGAGGTAAGACAATCCTTTGAGGATTTTTTTCAGGCACAGGTTTCTATTCTGGACTTTTGCAGCAGTAAGTCAGAGTGGTGGGAGCTTGTGAAACAAAGGACAATTGGACTTTTCAAGGCCATAAGTAAGAAGAAGCAGCTTGGTATGTACATTGCCTACCAGCATTTGCGGAGGAAGCTTGATCGTCTTGTCTCGTATAGAGGGGATCCAGGGGAGATCTCTGAGGTGAAGTTTCTTCTTAGGAAGTGTCAATACGACCGGCATGCCTCCTTGGTTCTGGAGAGGGATTATGGAAAATATCACTCGCCTGATCCTTACCAGAACTGTAAGCAAGGCATAGCAGTTAAGACGATCATAGGCCTGAGGGATAGTACGGGTTCCCTGGTGAAGTCCAGATCAGGGATCCTGGAGATATTCAGATCATATTATGCAGACCTTCTGGGAAGAAAGGACCTTTGTCGGGACAGGATGGAAAGCTTTCTGGATTCTACTCCAGGATTGGGAAATGGTACGTTGCCTTTGATGGATTTGACAGAACCAATTTCAGTGGATGAGGTAGTTCATGCTATAGAGAAGCTGGCTACCAAAAAATCGCCTGGGCCAGATGGGTTGACAGCTGAATTCTACAAGTGTTTTAAGTCCATTCTGGCTCCCTTTTTAGCAGAGGTTTATAACAGCTGTCTAGAAGAGGGTTCGCTCCCTCCCTCCATGAGGCAATCCGCTGTGATTCTTCTGTCAAAAGGTAAAGACCCCTCAATGATTGAGAACTGGCGCCCCATCAGTCTTCTCAATGTTGATAGAAAGATCCTGGCGAAGATTCTTTTTTGGCGCTTGTCGTCAGTAGCAGGTGATTTGTTGTCCAGTCATCAGCACTGCTCGGTCCAAGGTAGAAGTACCTTTTCAGCGGTTTTAGCTGTCCGGGAGGCTTTGGAACGATGCAGGGCTGCTGGATGGAGAAAGTACTTGCTGGCATTGGATCAGGCGAAGGCTTTTGATAGAGTCAATCACGAGTACCTGTATTTGCTACTTGGTAGATACGGCCTGCAGGGGAGGTTTATAGATTGGCTGAAGACATTATATAGAGGGGCTGAGAGCTTCCCACTGGTTAATGGTTGGGTTGGACGGCCTTTTGAGGTTGGCTCTGGTGTGCGCCAGGGATGTCCTCTGAGCCCCCTGTTATATGTATTCGCAATCGACCCCTTCATAAGAAGGCTAGAGAGTGGATCTTTGTGCGGGGTGCCTTTGGGCATTGCTGGTGTGCCGCTGATAAGGTTGGAAATAATGGAGTAGAGTTCTACTTAAAATAGTTTTTTTTCTTTCTTTCTCTGCATAAATGTGTACGTGTCAGTATATGTTGTAAGACTAGTCTTAAGTCTTTCCAGATGTGTCCAGCGTCATGTATGTTGAAATTATACTGCTTGTTACCTTATATGGAAATTTGCTGAAATATGCGATCCTGTAACCAGTCTATAAAAAGCCCCAATAAAGAGCCGACAGGTTCAGTTGACAGTACGGGACCTTTAAGGCTCGGATCTGATATACAGAAACCTATATTCTGTGTCTTATTTCTTTGATAGCTAAATTTGGCAAAGCAATATAAACTAGAAGCAGTTAAGTTGAAAACTGCACTTATCAGTTCTGGTGCCCGGAAGTAGGGACACACCGATGATACTTCAAGAGGTGGATGAATTGGACTGACGGAACAAAAGGACAGGCATTCCGGGAACCACAGATTGAAAACCTGGCCAGGTAAGAAAAAGCTTTATTTTTCTTATATTCTGTGCTCCCCTGATTTGTGCCTATCCGTTCTGTCAGTTATGGTTCTCCTGGTTTTAAAACACCAGCCTCTGTAGTGGTGAGTCTAGAATTACTGCATATTGTGGTTTATATTGCTGGAATTATTTGTTGTTTGTTGTCTGTCTGTCTTGTTGAGAAAATGAATGAGCCTTGCCAAGGTTGGTATGAATTGAAAGAATATCATCCCAATGAGCGACAGAATGCGCCTTTACCTCACATGATGAGCTTGGGGGTCTGATGCTTAAGTTTGATATTCAATTTAATTCATAAACCATAGACGGGTTGAAAGTATAAGCCCTGTCTGCTCCATAAAGCAGGGATAAGAGTGTATGAGAGGGATCCCAGATACAGGGGGAATGAGGTCTCCATAAGCCCGGAGATCTAGTCGGATACCTGGTCACTTAAAGGAATGCTTGTATATGTTGTAGCTGTCAGTCTGGTCATAATATTTGTCAGTTGGCTAGCATATAAAGTAATTCGATTTCAGAAATCTCATCCTGGAGAGGTTTTTAGTATTCTGGCACCCTAGGAGGAAGGCAACGAGGAACTAGTGTAGCTTTTTTAGTATTTAGTACTGTACACTAAGTGTCCCACACGCTACCTAGGCACGGACTGTCAGAATGGGCCAGCAGAACACGAAACCCCGTCAGGGAATTGTGGCGCATTATACGGTGCCACAGATAATTAAAAACATCTATGGGAAAGATGAAGCGCGGGACTTAAAGGATGTCCTTCGTAAATTTAAGGTGAAAGGAGCAGCGGGTTTAGACCCGGATGTATGGAGTGAAATAAAAAGGGACAGACAAGGAGAGGTGTTAGAGAAGCAATGGATGCATCAGGTTCAATGCTTAATTAAGGTCTCAAATAGAGCGAAAGAAGAGGGGTGGAAATATAATCCAGATTGTGATGGTTGGGATATGAAAGATAGAAGAACAAAAAATGTTGAAATTTTAAATAATCTTAGTTCAACCATCCCACCCCCCATATACTGACATAGAGCAAAATTCGCATAAGCCAGGGTTATATCCTGTACTTGAGGGGAGAGGATGGGTTTGTCAGGTTTGTGGAACCCAGAATCCAGAATGGGCAATAGAATGTGTGCATTGTGGGGCACAAAAACCTCATTCAGAAACTGTAGCCCCCGTACGCACTGATACACGCATTGTACAGGTAAATAATCCAGAATTTGGACAAGTAGCCCATCCACACGCCCCACCTACTATTACTCGTAGGATGCAAATAAGGACTTGGAAGCCTTGGTCAGCAGACACCCTTATGGCATTAATACAGAGCGCCCCAGACCCGGTAGCAAAGCCAGCTGCTTTCTGTAGATTTGTGACACAGTTAATGAATACACATGAAGCAACCTGGCAGGATGGGGAGGATTTATGCAGACACAAAATGACTCTGACCCTGTTTAACCAGTTTATGACTGAAATAGGTCCGCACCGACCTGCAGACCGAGCTGACGGGGATGGCAATCTAGAGGCAGGACATGTCAGACACATAGACTCAAGGGCCCCTTTTATTGTTAGATTAGAAGCTTTCTGTCAGGCAAAACAACAGGAGAGGGGGTCAATATCACCCATGAAACAAATGCCAGGACAGACTGTATCGGAATTTTACTTATCTATGGAAAGTATGATGGCAGATGAGGGATTGGATTTGGCTCTGCCAGTCACGATCTGAGCCTTCAATAGACAGTTTATGGAAGGATCAATTCCACAGATAAGTGAAAGACTGAAAGCCTGCATACTACCCTTAATTTGTTGCGATTTTTGGCAGAAAAAGGTTGCAAGGTTAATAAGAAAAAGTTGCAAGTATGTCAGAAAAAAGTTATCTTTTTGGGACATTGTATATCACAGGGTATAAGACATCTCACTGAGGAGAGGGTTCAAGTGATAAAGGGAATGTTACCCCCACGGAATTTCAAACAATTGCATATGTTTTTAGGTATTGTGTCATATTGTAGACAATGGATACCACATGCTAGCGCTTTGATGCAGCCATTATACGATTGTTTAAAAATTGTACCGTATATGCTTACAGAAGTAGCTTATGAGTCATTTGTCACTTTGAAAAGGTTATTGATTTCTGCCCCGGCTATTGGTATTCCAGATTACACCAAGACATTTCATTTGTACATTGCTGAAATCACTGGACACGCCACAGGTGTTTTGACACAGGCACATGTAAAACAAAGACCCGTTGCTTACTTTTCAGCAGAATTAGATCCAGTGTCCAGAGGTTCACCGTCCTGTGTACGGGCGGTAGCAGCGGTGTCGATAATCCTAGATAAGTCATCAGAGATTGTTCTAGACAATCCGGTTGTAGTGCACACCACACATGACATACATGCAATCTTGTCTCAAGTACAGCCCAAACATATTTCCATGGCTAGGCAATTAAGGTTACAGTGTACTTTACTCTTACCTCCAAATGTCACTTTTCAGCGCTGTACAACCTTAAATTTGGCCACCTTTTTGCCTCTTCAGTCACCAGATTTGGCAAGGGGGAATAATAGTGCTAATAAGGAAGGAGATGAGGAAACTGACACCCTTCTGTTTAAAAAGATAGATGAGCACGATTGTTTTCAGCTCATGGAACAGGAGACAATGGGATTCCCACACGTTACAGATACACCAATCTTAAATGCTGAGCACACTTTGTACATAGATGGTAGCAGGTTTGCTGATGACAAGGGTAAATATCACACAGGGTATGCCGTAGTGACTGATACACAGGTGATTGACGCACAGCCCTTACCAGCCCACATGTCAGCACAAGAAGCAGAGTTAAAAGCTTTAGAACAAGCCCTAGAATACTTAAAAGAACGAGAAGGGAATATTTACACTGACTCTGCCTACGCTTATGGCGTAGCGCACGATTATGGCCACATATGGAAGGCTAGAGGTTATCTGACAGCAGCAGGTACACCTGTAAAACATGGAGAAGGAATTAAGAGAGTCCTGAACAATCTTCAAAAGGTTAAACGAGTGGCCATCATGAAGATAGCGGCACACACGAGCGCAAAAACAATTGAGGCAAAAAGAAATGCATTTGCAGATTTGACTGCAAAACAGGCAGCTCTAGGGGAAGGAAGCCCTGAGACCTTAGCAGCGGTAGAGGTGAGTATCCCAGAACCAACATGGCAGCAGCTGAGTAAATTACAGGAGCAAGCAGGGGAGAGCGAGAAAGATAAGTGGGTCAGAATGGGAGCAGCACCAGACCTTGGCAAAATATGCCTGCCTGCCTCTCTGTACCCAGCAATGGCAGCGGCAGTTCACCTACCCACACACGTCAGTTCCAATTCCATGTATAGGATTGTGAACCAAGGATGGCTCGCCCCCGGATTCAGTAGCACTGCAAGAAACTACTGTGCAGCCTGCCAAATCTGTCTCCTGAATAACCCAGGACAGAGAGTAAAAACCCCACGGAAACACCAGGTTCGGGCCCAATACCCCTTCCAGAGACTGCAAATTGACTACATACAAATGCCTAAGAGCGGCCCCTTTGAATTTGTCCTCGTGTGTATCGATTTATTCTCAGGTTGGCCCGAAAGCTATCCAGTAAAATCAGCCACAGCAAAAGCCACAGCTAAGAAACTGATCACTGAGTTAATACCTAGGTTTGGTCTTCCTGAAACTATAGAATCAGATAGGGGGACACACTTTACAGGAGAAATCATGCAGAATGTGATGACCATGTTAGGGGTTCAACAAAGTTTCCACACCCCTTATCATCCACAGAGTTCAGGATCAGTGGAAAGAGTAAATGGGACAATAAAGTTGAAAATACAAAAAGCCATGCAAGAGTTAAACAAACCCATATGAAATACTTTTTGGGAATGCACCTAGATTAGGTCTATACTTTCCACAGAGTATGCAATTGCAATGTGATAGTTTGACTGCATATGTGATACAATTACAACAACGTCTAACTAAGATCCACAAAAGTGTGTATTCTTCTCTTCCAGACCCTAACTCAATAGCAGGTACACATACACTGCTACCAGGAGATTATGTATATGTTAAGAAACACACCAGAAAGACATTGGAACCTAGATTTGAAGGTCCTTATCAAGTGCTTTTGACCACAGCCACTTCAGTGAAATTGGAAGGAAAAGCAGCCTGGATCCACGCATCACACTGCAAAAAGAGTCTTGAACCGAGAGAAACAGAATGAAGATCCTTCTAACTATGATAATAGTGCTTGAATGTTTTCAAATGTTTGTTTATACATGGACTCCCGGTATCAATGTAACAGTTCATGAAAATAGTACTGATCTTAGATGGGTAAATCAGGATAAGAGTATAACACAATATCCTTACTATGAATGGTATACGGTAGGAAATTTTACGGTGTCAGGACAGGAGGGTCCTTTTTATATGATGCAGAATATGGAATCACCAGTAGTGTGGATAAAAGCTAAATTACAAGCACAAGTAAACATAACTTTCCATTGGAGGGACAATTTAACATGGCCCTTTAATAACACACCACATAAATGTCATAAGTTAGGTCCATCTGAAACATGGAGAGAAGTAAAAGACAAATTACTACAGTTACTTAGAACTCTGAATTCAGAAGAATACGAGATAGCACAGAAGGGAAAAGGTCCTAGACCAGCAAGGGGAAGTGGGCAATTCAATCTAATAGGTCCTCTTAGTACCAATCAATCTGCAACTTATATTTGTACAGCATGGTATTTTGTACCAGTAAGGAAATGGGAAAACACAACAGGAGGATATATATACAATGGCAACATTATGGTTTCAATATAAAAATAGAAGACGCTCTACCCACCATCTTCGAATCCTCTGTATTAATTCCTATTCCTAGATCTTGCATAAATGTTTCGGTATTATAACAGAAAACAAAAATCAAATTTAATGTAACTTTTCCCCAGCTACCAGAATGTAGGTATCGCCGAGAATGGTATGATACAGTTCTGGGAGCTGCAGGAACTGGAATGGGAATAATGAATGGGATACAGATGGAAATGATACAAAATAAGTGGAACCGTGCAGGAAGTCACATAGCTGATAGTTTAATAATTACAAGCAAATGGTTACCTACAACATTCGAAACACAAATTAGCCAGGTACAATTAACTAAATATCTCAATATTATGGTTAATCACACAGCACTAGCCAGTCTGGAGTTGTGGAAAGAAAATCAGGAGTTTATAAACATTACTCAATGTGCTTTTTCTACACTATCTTATCACATTCAAATCGCACTTGGATGAACTATTTTAAGGGTTTGAATTTAGAAAGTACATGGTTTGAAGTACCAGGAAAAGAAGTTGAATGTGAGGAAAGATGGTGTGCTGGAAGGTTTGATGTATACAAAGTGGAGGAGGTTCAGGTAATGTGTAAGTTAATAGTGATGCCACTCCTGATAGGAAAGGATCTACCTGAATTTTGGTATCCTGAGATTTATGTACACTATGTAGATACACAAAACATGACTCATGATCTAAGTTTATGTGCTAAAACTAATAAGGGAATAGTCTGTGGAAGAAGTTCTCCAGTCTATGAACCTTGCTTATTGAAACATCAATCTAACATATGTAAGTTTCAGAGATTACCAGCAGGTGTAGGAAACAGATTTATGGAGATAGGACCACAACATATTTGTTTAGTCACAAATGATCAGGAAACTATGGAAAGTTTAAATAAAACGGCCCCTTTTTCAGGATGCGTAAAGAATGTTAAAATGATTAAATGGCAAAATGACACTTTCCTTTTTGAACCAGATGCACATAGAATATTTAATCTAGAATGGACGGTAGATAATCTTACTGATACTACTCCTTTTATAATATCATTAGAGCTCTTACGGCAAATCTTAAATGAGTCCGAAATACTTAGAAAACACATAGAGACACAAGAACATACCCTTCAAAATAATCTAATATCTGCGGTTATAGATAAAGGGAAATTAATACATTTATCCTCACAAATAAGAGATGAAACAACACAACATTGGTATGATGTATTTGCTGGATGGTCACCCACTGCTACGGCAATTCTTAATTTGCTCAATCCGATACTTATTCTAATTTTAGTTTTTGTACTGCTTACCGTGATAAACTGTTGCTTATATAGGAAGATTAAGGCACGAACAGATAGAATGGAAAGAAAAAGGTATTAGGAACTCTAATGACAAAAAGGGTAACTTGACATCACCCCTTTTCTATTCTCTTTGCTTATAAGATGCAGGTATGGATTTGAGGGATGAGGGTAAATAGAGAAGACTTATCCTCCTCTGACAACCCGCGGTCAGGGATAGCACTCTTTGAAGTATCGGCTGTTCACTTGTTTGCAAGGACCCAGAATTGTGGAGGGGATGATGTCAAAGGGGGAAATTGATAAGGTTGGAAATAATGGAGTAGAGTTCTACTTAAAATAGTTTTTTTTCTTTCTTTCTCTGCATAAATGTGTACGTGTCAGTATATGTTGTAAGACTAGTCTTAAGTCTTTCCAGATGTGTCCAGCGTCATGTATGTTGAAATTATACTGCTTGTTACCTTATATGGAAATTTGCTGAAATATGCGATCCTGTAACCAGTCTATAAAAAGCCCCAATAAAGAGCCGACAGGTTCAGTTGACAGTACGGGACCTTTAAGGCTCGGATCCGATATACAGAAACCTATATTCTGTGTCTTATTTCTTTGATAGCTAAATTTGGCAAAGCAATATAAACTAGAAGCAGTTAAGTTGAAAACTGCACTTATCAGCCGCCTCTGAAGGTCGTGGCCTATGCCGATGATGTGTCTGTTATTGTCTCTGGGACAGAGGAGGCGCAGGAGGTGGTCTCTATGATAGAGCAGTACACGGAGGCTTCTGGTTCTAAAGTCAACCATGAAAAGAGTGAAGTTTTCTGGATGGGTGAGGAGGGTGAAAGCTTCGAACTTCCGGATGCCTTCCCAGAGCCCCAGCAGGAAATTAAAGTGTTGGGCATCAAATTTGGTCCTGGTGACTATGGTCATCGAAATTGGGAAAGCAGGTTGGTGTGTGCCAATGCCAAAGTAGCAAGATGGAAGAAATGGAAGCTTTCCTTGAGGGAGAGGGTTGACTTGATCAAAACGTACCTGGTCCCAATCTTTTTATATGTCAGCTTCGTCTGTATCTTGCCAGCATCTCTCTATGCAAGGGTGTACAGCTGTTTTTTCCAACTGTTATGGGGAAGTAGGCTGAACCTGATCAAACGCAATGTAACTTACCTGTCTAGGCGGGAGGGTGGCCTAGGAATGGTCAACCCAATAGTTTTCTTTTCTCTGCTCTTTTTAAAGTACAATCTTGGTAACATGCTAGCAGAGAACCCGCCGGGATGGGTGGGCATTTTTCAATCTTGTTTTAGGCCTTTTCTGCGATGCTGGGAAGATGGCGGGCCAGTGAAAAGTCTGAGAGTCCGACATGGCAAGCTCCCGGCTTATGTTGCCCCGTGTCTGAAAATACTTCGGCAGTGGCAGGTGACAGTGGAGGATATCAAGTCCCTCCCCAGGAAGCTTCTGGAGAAGAGGATTTTGAGCTCTGCTTTCAGTGTGTCACTGGCTTTAAGGCATTGCCCAGGCTCTGTAATGAGGGAGGGGTTGCGTTTAATCAATTTAGAAAGAATCCCCTTGAAGTTTAGGGATCAAGCCTGGCTCGCTTTCCATGGTAGGCTCTATGTCAGAGGGAACTTGAAGCATCGCCCTGTGGATGATCGAGATTGTCCTAGAGCGGAGTGTGTTGGTAAAGTGGAGTCTATGGACCACTTTTTGCTGCAGTGTTCCTTTAACATAGAGGTGTATAAAAGGGTGGGGAGGGCTCTAGGCATCCCCTTTTTCTATCGCATGAGTTATGCGGAGTGGGTGTACGGGGCATTCCCGACTCGCTGGGATTTTGATTTGGATACACTGTTTTTAGTTAGTATAGTTGTCCGTTACTTCACATGGAATGCACGGTGCCAGATTACCCTGCGGAAAAAAAGTCCTCTCTGTTGAGGTGGTGGTGCACGATATTCTGGGTGAGGTTGGGAAAATTCGGGGTCTTGAGAAGGGCAGGGAGCCTCGGGTGGTCTGGAAAAGGGCGTGGAGGAATATCAGACCTGCCTTTGGTGAACTGCCCATCTCTGGGTGAGGAGCTCTTTTTCTTTTTCTGTTTCTTTCACTCCCTTAGCTTTTGTTGGTTAGTATCTTCTTTTTGAAGAAGGGCTGCATGCATAATGGGTGCGGGTTTGTTTCTTGACCTCACAGTTTAGATGTCTGGTGTATTGGTGTGAGTTGTAGTGAGATTATCCCCAATAATGACATGTTCATGAAGAGTTTTGTTTTTGCTGTAAAGTAATTTTTTGTTTGAGAGCAGATTTGCTATATTTATTTTTATTTATGTAAATATGTATATATTTATGTATATTATATATATATATATATATATATATATATATATATATATATATATATATATAATGATTTTATGCTTATTGATTGCAAGACTTTTAATAAAGAAAAATTGGGAAGAATGTTCCTTACATTGGTGATCAGTGGAAAGAATGTTCCTTACATTGGTGATCAGTGGGAAGAATGTTCCTTACATTGGTGATCAGTGAGAAGAATGTTCCTTACATTGGTGATCAGTGAGAAGAATGTCCCTTACATTGGTGATCAGTGAGAAGAATGTTCCTTACATTGGTGATCAGTGAGAAGAATGTTCCTTACATTGGTGATCAGTGAGAAGAATGTTCCTTACATTGGTGATCAGTGGGAAGAATGTTCCTTACATTGGTGATCAGTGGGAAGAATGTTCCTTACATTGGTGATCAGTGAGAAGAATGTCCCTTACATTGGTGATCAGTGGGAAGAATGTTCCTTACATTGGTGATCAGTGAGAAGAATGTTCCTTACATTGGTGATCAGTGGGAAGAATGTTCCTTACATTGGTGATCAGTGGGAAGAATGTTCCTTACATTGGTGATCAGTGAGAAGAATGTTCCTTACATTGGTGGTCAGTGGGAAGAATGGTCCTTACATTGGTGATCAGTGGGAAGGAGGAGGAGGACACACCCAAAGAGCTCTCTGTGAGAACCAGCCTTTTTCAAGCCTGGGCATTGCCTGCTAGCTTGGCCCTGGAATAATGCCTGAACCTGGGGGAGGCCCTGGGAGGGATTCCCCTAATGATACAGGGCCTAGTGAGGAGGAGGAGGTGGAGGATCTGACTGTGGGTCCAGGCCCTGCTGAGAATGTGGATGTCTACAGACAGAAGATCATTGACCTTTTTCGGGCAATTGGAAGGGCTGAGGAGAAACTTAAATGTTTAAAAGCTGAACATAAAAACTTCAGGGCCAAGTATTTCCAGGCCTGAAGTAAGAATCGTTTGGCCATGAAGCCAGAGTTACAGCAAATGGAGGAGAAGGTAAAGAAACAAACTTTATTTTTGGAGAAATTGAAAGATGAAAGTGGAGCTTTTGCAGAAAAGTTTAAAAATGAGAGGAGATTTACCAGCAGACATCGGTGAGTTCTGTGGATCAGCAGCCGCAGGTAACAGACAACTCAGACATCTGCCTTTGCACCTCTCCCCCCTATGTCAGGCTGGGGAATCGCCAGCGGCAACCAGGCAGAGGGTTGAGAGTGAATATGGCACCCTAAAGTTCATCCAACAGATGAAGTCACCCCTAAGGACAGACAGGTCTGTTAGTGAACCATCGGAAGTCCCTGAGGATGAGCAGAGGGGTTACAGACCAGCAAAGCCAGCACTGGTGGAGAAATCCTAGTGCACCATGCTGCCTCCTTCCAACATGTCTGCCCCACCGGCTGTGGTGGATGGTGTCCCGGCTGTGGTGGATGGTGTCCCGGCTGTAATGGATGGTGTCCCGGCTGTGGTAGATGGTTTCCCCGCTGTAATGGATGGTGTCCCGGCTGTAGTGGATGGTATCCCGGCTGTAATGGATGGTGCCCCGGCTGAGGAACAGAGAGAAGGAGCTCTGCAAACAGCTGCCTGTTGGAGTCTCTGCTGTGGAGAAACCTTCTGCAGACATGGAGGGAAAACCTCTGGCAGAGGTGTCATTAGCTCACCAGAGCAATGTGGATGGATCTGCATCTAACACCCCAGACGTGGATTTTGCTGTTACTGCTGAGACCTGTAGTTCTACAAGCAAGATGGCTGCCAGCTCCAAAGAGCCTGTTTCACCTTCACCTGGGCTGATTGATGCAGGTGGGGGAAGGGATCAGCACGGTGCAGCATGTGAAGTGGAGACAGCCATGGAAGTCTCCTGCAATGATTCACCTGTTGCTGTATTAGAAGAACCTTCACTCTGCTCAGCTGATAGTCCTGTCCTGATGGAGGAGAAGGGTCTGCCTGGAGGTGATGTGTGTATGGGGACAGCAGTGAGTGAGGACACGGCAGGAACTATGAATGTGCCAAAAAATAATGACAGAAATATTACTGATAAAGCAAAGATGTTTCTAATGGCACAGATGGATCCTCTGCAAGGAGGAATATGGGGAGTTATGCGTCTGTTCTGGGGAGTCGCACCAAGGAGGGTGGAGGGAATTTTGTAAATACTAGTCACAATTTGGGGAGGCTTGGTGGTGGGATGGTTAGTGGGTACAGGAGGAGGAATGTGGTGACGATCCTGGTGCGTAATGAATCCATACCAGAGGCTGATTTGATAATATGGCTACGCCGATATGGTGAGGTCCTCGCTCCACTGCGGAAGGTCCTTGATGAGCATGGGATATGGACAGGGGCCTGGACAGTGTCACTAAAATTGGGCATGCTGGGCAATGTAGTTCAACACCTTCCCTGTTCAGCTTTTCTGGGGAGGGATAGGCTGGCCATTTTTTACCAGGGTCAGCCTAAAGTCTGTAATAAATGTGGTGACAAAGGCCATTTTGCATCCACCTGTACCCGTAAGAAATGCTCACTATGCCAGGATTTGGGCCATTTGGCCAAAGATTGTACCGAGATTCGGTGCAATTTGTGCCAGAAGCTCTGTCATGCTTATAGTCAGTGCCCAGAGGCATTACGTAACTTGCCAGGATTGGTGGCTGAGCTACAGAGGCCCGATAAAGAGGATGAGGCCGCTAAAGTTAGGGAGGAAACTGTTATTGCCCCTCTTGTGTTTGTTACATCTGTTCCAGATATTGTTTCCCCCAGTAATGTGGTCCCTGAGTCTGTCCCCCATGTGGTGGTCCCTAATCCTACTGTATGTAGATCCTCCAGACTAGCAGAAGCTGCTGGGGGGGCAGGTTTAGCGGATCTTCCCCCTCAGCCTTCAGTCCCTGTCCCTCAACAGCGTAAACGTGGTCAGGGGAATGTGAGGGTGTTGGATGGGGGTGGGGTTGAGGGAAAGGTGTCCATATCCCATGTCTCACCCTCTGTTGAGGGGGATTCGGATGATGAGGGGTGGGAGAAGTTTAGGAGGAAGAAAAAGAAGAAGAGGAAGACAAGGAGAGTCGTCATTTCTTCCTCAGGGTCGGACCCAGGAGGGGTTCCTCTTGGTAATACCTTTTCAGTTTTGTCGGGTGATGAGATGTCTGATATATCTTTCTCTTTATCATCCATGGATGAGGGGGAGTCACGTAGTCTGAAGAGAGCTGTTTCAGGTGATGAGAGTGTGGCAAAGGTTAAGAAACGACTACCCCAATCATCCTGATGGCAGTTCCCACTCCGATAAAGGTGGCGACCATTAATGTCGCCAGCATTAAATCTGCAAGAGTTCGTGATATTGCCTTATTTTTGCTCAGCAAGTTTGATGCTGAGATTTTATTTTTCCAATGACCTGGCTCAATACTTTGGCCGATGTCCATCTAGCAAAAAGGGAGTGGAGATGCGGTCCCTCCTTTTGGTCTCTTGCGGCTGAGCCCTGCAGCGGAGTTGCGGTCCTTTTTAAAACCGATATGTATATGGTATAGTGAACCACAGAGGGAGATTTTATAACCCTCAGTAACGCGTTGCCAACATCCCAAAATATAATGCAAAGAAGCAAGGACCCTAAAAGGGAAACCTTTGTACCCCCCGGTACAGCAGGACTTTACAGGTGAACAAAACAGTTAAATTATAATAAAAAATATTTATTTATTGAAAATTGCTTAAAAAAGCATAAAAACAAGACAGACAATCTAAACATAGATCTATACAAAAGTGTTTATGCAGAGTGCAACCAGATTTTTTCTCATGATATATTTCTTTACACTTTCAATTGTGAATACAAATTTCTCTATGAGCCTGACATGTTTCAGGACGGTGTCCCTTCTTCAGAGTCGTATTGAGGAGAGAGAAAATAGGTGTATTCTGAAAGACAGGTGAGATCAATTTACACATCAAAATATTATTCAGGACACACATTCACATTATGGCAACCGATAATGTCCAGCATACATACCAGTATCCAATCTTTAGAGAAAAGCTGTACAAAGAATATGCAGAAAAGCAAACTCTCATATCAAGAGAGAAGGATAATGTGATTTAAATGAAATAGATATATAACCGCCAATTAACCGATGGTAGACATGGCGGCTTCCACTTGGACCAAGAAAGGACTCCGCAAAGGCCCCTAGAAAGAGGACGAACCCCGCCAAATCCGCAATAGAGCCCTAAGAAAATAGGTTTATATGAATTAATAGATTGCATTCTATTTAAAAATTTGAAAATATACAAAAAGATATAAAAAGAAACCATGTAGGTTATATGCATTATATAATCCAGGTATGGAGTTTGCAGCTTTATGTTATAATTATAAATTTGAAATATTTTTTATTGCTGTGTATTTTATTTATTAAGGAAGGTCATAACTGAAGCCTTTCAATGTAGACAAACAGGGGAAGGGAAAAAAAAAAAGAAGAAAAAGATAGGAAAAACTTCTTTTCCTATGATCTACGCACTGTGGAGATATTGCCCCGTATGCATATTATTAGACAAAACAGGAATTATCTGTGCAGTTACTATGTGGGCTGCACAGAAAGCACTGAAGTCATTATAGAAAGTCATTATATTGTTAAAAGATTCATCCGGACAACCGGGGTGGTGATTGGAACAAGATCTTGCTCCAGAGGGAGGTCCGGTGGATCGCCAATCTCAATGCAACTCAATTTCCAGGTCTCAACACCCAAATGAGTTTCCGTCCATTCTTAGACGGTTTCGCATCAGGAGGATGCGAAAAAGAATAACTCATCATATAAAGACATGCCACATGTCTAAAAATACCTAGGATATGCATGTCTAAATAATATGCTTAAGATTTGATGCTTAAGTTCGATGCGATAAACTGTGTTCTTGTAAGGTACTTTTCTTCATAATGCTGTTTATATTTCCATACGAAAATGCATTCAATATGTTTATGAATTTAACTGTTAATAATATGCTTACGGTCATACAATATATATTTTGATCTTGGTCTCCTGTGTCTCTCCCACATCTATCCCATGTAGCCATTGTTATTTTTGGTCCAAGCTTTGCTCTGTATCCACTGACGCTTATCATCATTCCATCATGTGCATCCGATCGTGCCCACACATCCAGACCAATAAAGCAACAAATTCAATCGGATAATCTATATTTTTTGAGATATTTATTTATTTTTTCTTTTGCTGTTTGGTTTTCCTTTGGTCCCGGCTCTGACTCCGCCCGGCGCATGGGGGCCGTGTTTTCCCCATCTATTTGTTGGGGGCATGGCCTTCTTTTTACACTGCATGCCTGTTCGGCTGAGCCCGGACGTGCCATCGGGGTGTTTTGTGCGCCGGTGGGTCTTATCTGCATGACGCTCCCTTAGTGCTTTGGCGCTGGGCAGGCGCCGTGCAGATTTGTCCCTGGGGCCTCCGTTTTGGATGTCCCCAGTCCGAGTCCCCAGTGATCCCTTGCAAATTGTATTCAACATTTCAGCTTTTCGTTTTGAGTGCCCCGTGTGATTGGTTGTCTTGGCAATGCTTGGTTTCACCCCGAGCAACCTATCACACGGTCCCACCCCCCCTCTTTCTTTTCTCCTCCTTCGTTTCTGCCTTACAGCACCGCCTCTGCATGACGTCACCGCGTTATACGCGATGACGCGGTCCCCCAGCTTTCTCACTTTGCCATCTTGTGATGCCGTCCGAGCACGTCGCTCTGTTATGACGCCAATGCGTCATATGCGACGACATATGCGATGACACGACTCACCTCACCTTGCTGACACTCACGGTAATTAGCCACACTGCGCAGGTGCCAGCGGCCTTTAAAAAACCGCAATCGGCATCCTGTCCAGTGCTAAACATACATGCCACCAACAACCACGCTCCAGCCTTTCGTCCAAAATCTTCAATCCAAGAAAGTAAGTAAGAAAGTTATTTATTATTTTCCTCTACCATCCTCATACCATTGAATAGAAGAGAGGCAATGTTTTTTCCCCTTTCTCCTCCTTGGTTTATTTTCACTTTCTATAATGACTTCAGTGCTTTCTGTGCAGCCCACATAGTAACTGCACAGATAATTCCTGTTTTGTCTAATAATATACATACGGGGCAATATCTCCACAGTGCGTAGATCATAGGAAAAGAAGTTTTTCCTATCTTTTTCTTCTTTTTTTTTTTCCCTTCCCCTGTTTGTCTACATTGAAAGGCTTCAGTTATGACCTTCCTTAATAAATTAAAATACACAGCAATAAAAAATATTTCAAATTTATAATTATAACATAAAGCTGCAAACGCCATACCTGGATTATATAATGCATATAACCTACATGGTTTCTTTTTATATCTTTTTGTATATTTTCAAATTTTTAAATAGAATGCAATCTATTAATTCATATAAACCTATTTTCTTAGGGCTCTATTGCGGATTTGGCGGGGTTCGTCCTCTTTCTGGGGGCCTTTGCGGAGTCCTTTCTCGGCCCAAGTGGAAGCCGCCATGTCTACCATCGGTTAATTGGCGGTTATATATCTATTTCATTTAAATCACATTATCCTTCTCTCTTGATATGAGAGTTTGCTTTTCTGCATATTCTTTGTACAGCTTTTCTCTAAAGATTGGATACTGGTATGTATGCTGGACATTATCGGTTGCCATAATGTGAATGTGTGTCCTGAATAATATTTTGATGTGTAAATTGATCTCATCTGTCTTTCAGAATACACCTATTTTCTCTCTCCTCAATACGACTCTGAAGAAGGGACACCGTCCTGAAACATGTCAGGCTCATAGAGAAATTTGTATTCACAATTGAAAGTGTAAAGAAATATATCATGAGAAAAAATCTGGTTGCACTCTGCATAAGCACTTTTGTATAGATCTATGTTTAGATTGTCTATCTTGTTTTTATGCTTTTTTAAGCAATTTTCAATAAATAAATATTTTTTATTATAATTTAACTGTTTTGTTCGCCTGTAAAGTCCCGCTGTACCGAAATGGGGAGATGCATGGTCTTAGACGTCTCTGTTAGGGGGCAGGACCTGCGCCTGATCAATATCTATGGACCGCAGTCAAAATGGGGCAGGAAATGCCTCCTCACAGAGATCAAGCCCTTCCTTTTTACATCCCAGCAGGTTGTCTTTGGAGGTGATTTTAACACCATAATTAGGCCTGAAGACAGGAGAGGCTCCATAGACAGGCTGGGTTATGATAGCGTTTTTCTTAGAGATATGGTGAGACAAGCAGGCCTGGTAGATGTGCATATAAAGCACTGCCCTGGCAGCACAGGATTCACATTTCAGAGAGGGAATAGTCAGAGTAGGATAGATAGTTTTTTTTTTAAAGGAGAACTCTGCTTTCTCGGCTCCTGAGTTGAGGGCGGTGGAGTTCTCTGACCACTGTATGCTGTCTGTGACTCTGAATGCCTCGGACTCTCCACCCAGGGGAAGGGGTACCTGGAAACTGAATTTGGCTCTCCTGGAAGATGTAGAGGTAAGACAATCCTTTGAGGATTTTTTTCAGGCACAGGTTTCTATTCTGGACTATTGCAGCAGTAAGTCAGAATGGTGGGAGCTTGTGAAACAAAGAGCAATTTGACTTTTCAAGGACATAAGTAAGAAGAAGCAGCTTGGTATGTACATTGCCTACCAGCATTTGCGGAGGAAGCTTGATAGTCTTGTCTTGTATAGAGGAGATCCAGGGGAGATCTCTGAGGTGAAGTTTCTTCTTAGGAAGTATCAATACGACCGGCATGCATCCTTGCTTCTGGAGAGGGATTATGGAAAATATCACTCGCCTGATCCCTACAAGAACCAAAGCAAGGTATAGCAGTTAAGACGGTCATAGGCCTGAGGGATAGTACAGGGATCCTGGAGATCTTCAGATCATATTACGCAGACCTTCTGGGAAGAAAGGACCTTTGTCGGGACAGGATGGAAAGCTTTCTGGATTCTACTCCAGGATTGGGAAATGGTACGTTGCCTTTGATGGATTTGACAGAACCAATTTCAGTGGATGAGGTAGTTCATGCCTGGGCCAGATGGGTTGACAGCTGAATTCTACAAGTGTTTTAAGTCCATTCTGGCTCCCTTTTTAGCAGAGGTTTATAACATCTGTCTAGAAGAGGGTTTGCTCCCTCCCTCCATGAGGCAATCCGCTGTGATTCTTCTGTGAAAAGGTAAAGACCCCTCAATGATTGAGAACTGGCGCCCCATCAGTCTTCTCAATGTTGATAGAAAGATCATGGCGAAGATTCTTTTTTGGCGCTTGTCGTCAGTAGCAGGCGATTTGTTGTCCAGTCATCAGCACTGCTCGGTCCAAGGTAGAAGTACCTTTTCAGCGGTTTTAGCTGTCCGGGAGGCTTTGGAACGATGCGGGGCTGCTGGATGGAGAAAGTACTTGCTGGCATTGGATCAGGCGAAGGCTTTTGATAGAGTCAATCACGAGTACCTGTATTTGCTACTTGGTAGATACGGTCTGCAGGGGAGGTTTATAGATTGGCTGAAGACATTATATAGAGGGGCTGAGAGCTTTCCACTGGTTAATGGTTGGGTTGGACGGCCTTTTGAGGTTGGCTCTGGTGTGCGCCAGGGATGTCCTCTGAGCCCCCTGTTATATGTATTCGCAATCGACCCCTTCATAAGAAGGCTAGAGAGTGGATCTTTGTGCCGGGTGCCTTTGGGCATTGCTGGTGTGCCGCCTTTGAAGGTCGTGGCCTATGACGATGATGTGTCTGTTATTGTCTCTGGGATGGAGGAGGCGCAGAAGATGGTCTCTATGATAGAGCAGTACATGGAGGCTTCTGGTTCTAAAGTCAACCATGAAAAGAGTGAAGTTTTCTGGATGGGTGAGGAGAGTGAAAGCTTCGAACTTCCGGATGCCTTCCCAGAGCTCCAGCAGGAAATTAAAGTGTTGGGCATCAAATTTGGTCCTGGTGACTATGGTCATCGAAATTGGGAAAGCAGGTTGGTGTGTGCCAATGCCAAAGTAGCAAGCTGGAAGAAATGGAAGCTTTCCTTGAGGGATTGGATTGACTTGATCAAAACGTACCTGGTCCCAATCTTTTTATATGTTAGCTTCGTCTGTATCTTGCCAGCATCTCTCTATGCAAGGGTGTGCAGCTGTTTTTTCCAACTGTTATGGGGAAATAGGCTGAACCTGATCAAACGCAATGTAACTTACCTGTCTAGGCGGGAGGGTGGCCTAGGAATGGTCAACCCAATAGTTTTCTTTTCTCTGCTCTTTTTAAAGTACAATCTTGGTAACATGCTAGCAGAGAACCCGCCGGGATGGGTGGACTTTTTTCAATCTTGCCTTTTCTGCGATGCTGGGAAGATGGCGGGCCAGTGAAAAGTCTGAGAGTCCGACATGGCAAGCTCCCGGCTTATGTTGCCCCATGTCTGAAAATACTTCAGCAGTGGCAGGTGACAGTGGAGGATATCAAGTCCCTCCCCAGGAAGCTTCTAGAGAAGAGGATTTTGAGCTCTGCTTTCAGTGTGTCACTGGCCTTAAGGGATTGCCCAGGCTCTGTAATGAGGGAGGGGTTGCGTTTAATCAATTTAGAAAGAATCCCCTTGAAGTTTAGGTATCAAGCCTGGCTTGCTTTCCATGGAAGGCTCTATGTGAGAGGGAACTTGAAGTATCGCCCTGTGGATGATCGGGATTGTCCTAGAGCGGAGTGTGTTGGTAAAGTGGAGTCTATGGACCACTTTTTGCTGCAGTGTCCCTTTAACATAGAGGTGTATAAAAGGGTTGGGAGGGCTCTAGGTATCCCCTTTTTCTATCGCATGAGTTATGCGGAGTGGGTGTACGGGGCATTCCGGACTCGCTGGGATTTTGATTTGAATACATTGTTTTTAGTTAGTATAGTTGTCCGTTACTTCACATGGAATGCACGGTGCCAGAATACCCTGCGGAAGAAAGCCCTCTCTGTTGAGGTCAGGGCCGGACTGGCCTACTGGGATAGCTGGAGATTTCCCGGTAGGCTGGCTATCCTGGGGCCGCTGCCAGCAAGGATCTATGAACAGGAGGTGGGGCTGGCTGAGGAAATTAATTCTAGCAGTGGAGGGCTGGAGGAGCACGTGGCCATCGTGCGGCAGGCAGGTCTGTGGTATGCAGGAGGATAATGCAGGTGGGAGAGAGCATGGACACTTACTGTGTGTTCTCTGGGCAGTGGGTTGATCATTTCTCATAGTAGGGAACCCACAGCCAATAACGCTGCTTAGGATAGTACAAGGGAGGACTTGCTCCTCCTCCCGTCCATCCACAGACAATCGGCAGGCAGTGTAGCCCTCCCCCGCTCACATTTGACTGTAAGTGCTGGAGTGAGGCTGAATGGGGACGCCAGGAGGGAGATACAAGGACCAAGGAGGTATGACTACAACAATGCAAGTTCTCCAGGACACACAACTCTGGCTGAATGGAAAAAACAGGATCGTCTGGAGCACAGTAACATGTTGCTGGCCAGCTGCAGTGTATTCCAGATATCTATGTGATCAGGCAGTGTGCAGGTTACCGAACAGCCTCCCCTCATTCTTGTCTCCCTGGTTACTTTTTTTTATCTGCCTAACCTGACCTGCACATTGTCTGATCACACTGATAAGATCTCTGGAAGACACTGCAGCAGCATTCTATGAGACCGGGGACACATTCCATGAGACCGGGGACACATTCCATGAGACCGGGGACACATTCCATGAGACCGGAGACACATTCCATGAGACCGGGGACACATTCCATGAGACCGGGGACACATTCCATGAGACCGGAGACACATTCCATGAGACCGGGGACACATTCTATGAGACCGGAGACACATTCCATGAGACCGGGGACACATTCTATGAGACCGGAGACACATTCCATGAGACCGGGGACACATTCCATGAGACCGGGGACACATTCTATGAGACCGGGGACACATTCCATGAGACCGGGGACACATTCTATGAGACCGGAGACACATTCCATGAGACCGGAGACACATTCTATGAGACCGGAGACACATTCCATGAGACCGGGGACACATTCCATGAGACCGGGGACACATTCTATGAGACCGGAGACACATTCCATGAGACCGGAGACACATTCTATGAGACCGGGGACACATTCTATGAGACCGGAGACACATTCCATGAGACCGGAGACACATTCCATGAGACCGGGGACACATTCTATGAGACCGGAGACACATTCCATGAGACCGGAGACACATTCCATGAGACCGGGACACATTCTATGAGACCGGGGACACATTCTATGAGACCGGGGACACATTCTATGAGACCGGGGACACATTCTATGAGACCGGGGACACATTCCATGAGACCGGAGACACATTCCATGAGACCGGGGACACATTCCATGAGACCGGAGACACATTCCATGAGACCGGGGACACATTCCATGAGACCGGGGACACATTCTATGAGACCGGGGACACATTCCATGAGACCGGGGACACATTCCATGAGACCGGGGACACATTCCATGAGACCGGAGACACATTCCATGAGACCGGAGACACATTCCATGAGACCGGGGACACATTCTATGAGACCGGGGACACATTCTATGAGACCGGGGACACATTCTATGAGACCGGAGACACATTCCATGAGACCGGGGACACATTCCATGAGACCGGGGACACATTCCATGAGACCGGAGACACATTCTATGAGACCGGGGACACATTCTATGAGATCGGGGACACATTCCATGAGACCGGGGACACATTCTATGAGACCGGGGACACATTCTATGAGACCGGGGACACATTCCATGAGACCGGAGACACATTCTATGAGACCGGGGACACATTCCATGAGACCGGGGGCACATTCTATGAGACCGGGGACACATTCCATGAGACCGGAGACACATTCTATGAGACCGGGGACACATTCCATGAGATCGGAGACACATTCTATGAGACCGGGGACACATTCCATGAGACCGGAGACACATTCTATGAGACCGGGGACACATTCCATGAGATCGGAGACACATTCTATGAGACCGGGGACACATTCTATGAGACCGGAGACACATTCCATGAGACCGGGGACACATTCCATGAGACCGGGGACACATTCTATGAGACCGGGGACACATTCCATGAGACCGGGGACACATTCCATGAGACCGGGGACACATTCTATGAGACCGGGGACACATTCTATGAGACCGGAGACACATTCCATGAGACCGGAGACACATTCTATGAGACCGGAGACACATTCCATGAGACCGGAGACACATTCTATGAGACCGGGGACACATTCTATGAGACCGGGGACACATTCCATGAGACCGGGGGCACATTCTATGAGACCAGGGACACATTCTATGAGACCGGGGACACATTCTATGAGACCGGGGACACATTCTATGAGACCGGAGACACATTCCATGAGACCGGAGACACATTCTATGAGACCGGAGACACATTCCATGAGACCGGAGACACATTCCATGAGACCGGAGACACATTCTATGAGACCGGAGACACATTCCATGAGACCGGAGACACATTCTATGAGACCGGAGACACATTCCATGAGACCGGAGACACATTCCATGAGACCGGAGACACATTCTATGAGACCGGGGACACATTCCATGAGACCGGAGACACATTCCATGAGACCGGAGACACATTCTATGAGACCGGAGACACATTCCATGAGACCGGAGACACATTCTATGAGACCGGGGACACATTCTATGAGACCGGGGACACATTCCATGAGACCGGAGACACATTCTATGAGACCGGGGGCACATTCCATGAGACCGGAGACACATTCCATGAGACCGGAGACACATTCTATGAGACCGGGGGCACATTCCATGAGACCGGGGACACATTCCATGAGACCGGAGACACATGGCTGTTAACCATTTCAGCTTATAATCAGCTAATTAGCCTGAGCTCTGTGTGTGCTGCGCAGATTGTTTGATGGGTTTTTTTTTTTTTTTTTTTTGGGAGGATTTACTGCTGGATCAGGCTAAAAGCTTCACAGACCCATTAAATGGTTACTGTCCTCATCTAATCTTGAGCAGTTCAGTGTTTGCAAAAAAATTGTATTTTGGAAACTGGATGTGATGTTTTCTTCTGTCACTTGCTTGTACTTTAAAAGGAAAATGACTGACTTGATCTTGCAGAGATGGTTTAAATAGAGTGGAGCAACCTTGCGATACTATATACCTGTACACTGAGTTCAGCATTAAATGCAGTCTCTGACCATCTCCTGAATCAATGTCTGCAATCCCTAACCGTCCTCTGTACTATGTCTGCAGTCTCTGACCATCTCCTGTACTATGTCTGCAGTCTCTGACCATCTCCTGTATTATGTCTGCAGTCTCTGATCATCTCCTGTACTATGTCTGCAGTCTCTGACCATCTCCTGTACTATGTCTGCAGTCTCTGATCATCTCCTGTACTATGTCTGCAGTCTCTGATCATCTCCTATACTATGTCTGCAGTCTTTGATCATCTCCTGTATTATGTCTGCAGTCTCTGACCATCTCCTGTAATATGTCTGCAGTCTCTGATCATCTCCTGTACTATGTCTGCAGTCTCTGATCATCTCCTGTACTATGTCTGCAGTCTTTGATCATCTCCTGTATTATGTCTGCAGTCTCTGATCGTCTCCTGTATTATGTCTGCAGTCTCTGATCATCTCCTGTATTATGTCTGCAGTCTCTGACCATCTCCTGTACTATGTCTGCAGTCTCTGATCATCTCCTGTACTATGTCTGCAGTCTCTGATCATCTCCTGTACTATGTCTGCAGTCTCTGATCATCTCCTGTACTGTGTCTGCAGTCTCTGATCATCTCCTGTACTATGTCTGCAGTCTCTGATCATCTCCTGTATTATGTCTGCAGTCTCTGATCATCTCCTGTATTATGTCTGCAGTCTCTGATCATCTCCTGTACTATATCTGCAGTCTCTGATCATCTCCTGTACTATGTCTACAGTCTCTGATCATCTCCTGTACTATGTGTGCAGTCTCTGATCATCTCCTGTATTATGTCTGCAGTCTCTGACCATCTCCTGTAATATGTCTGCAGTCTCTGATCATCTCCTGTACTATGTCTGCAGTCTCTGATCATCTCCTGTACTATGTCTGCAGTCTCTGATCATCTCCTGTACTATGTCTGCAGTCTCTGATCATCTCCTGTACTATGTCTGCAGTCTCTGATCATCTCCTGTATTATGTCTGCAGTCTCTGATCATCTCCTGTATTATGTCTGCAGTCTCTGATCATCTCCTGTACTATATCTGCAGTCTCTGATCATCTCCTGTACTATGTGTGCAGTCTCTGATCATCTCCTGTATTATGTCTGCAGTCTCTGACCATCTCCTGTAATATGTCTGCAGTCTCTGATCATCTCCTGTACTTTGTCTGCAGTCTCTAAACATCTCCTGTGCTATGTCTGCAGTCTCTGATCGTCTCCTGTACTATGTCTGCAGTCTCTGATTATCTCCTGTACTATGTCCGCAGTCCCTGACCATCTCCTGTACTATGTCTGCAGTCCCTGACCATCTCCTGTACTATGTCTGCAGTCTCTGACCATCTCCTGCAATATGTGTGCAGTCTTTGACCATCTCCTGTACTATATTTGCAGTCTCTGATCATCTCCTGTATTATGTCTGCAGTCTCTGACCATCTCCTGTACTATGTCTGCAGTCTCTGACCATCTCCTGTGCTATGTCTGCAGTCTCTGATGATCATCTCCTGTATTATGTCTGCAGTCTCTGACCATCTCCTGTACTATGTCTGCAGTCTCTGATCATCTCCTGTATTATGTCTGCAGTCTCTGATCATCTCCTGTACTATGTCTGCAGTCTCTGATCATCTCCTGTACTATGTCTGCAGTCTCTGATCATCTCCTGTATTATGTCTGCAGTCTCTGACCATCTCCTGTACTATATTTGCAGTCTCTGACCATCTCCTGTACTATATTTGCAGTCTCTGACCATCTCCTGTACTATGTCTGCAGTCTCTGATCATCTCCTGTATTATGTCTGCAGTCTCTGACCACCTCCTGTACTATATTTGCAGTCTCTGACCATCTCCTGTACTATGTCTGCATTCTCTGACCATCTCTGACACACACATGATACACACACATTATACACACCTCCCCATCTGCCACAGCAGAAGTATATTACAGCCCCCAGTCCTGGACCAGCACAGAGGGAGGATGCTTTATGGTGGGCGCTATGGCCAAGGCACATTTCACATTGCAATCCACCCTCCCCCAAAAGACAATTATTCATTCGGTGCAATATACATATAGGTGTAAATACATACAGTGTATGTGTGTGTATAGATATAGAGGTGAGAGAGGGAAAAAAAACAAAGAGGAGGAGAAGGAATAAAAAGAGGGGGAGGAACAAAGAAAGTGGGTGAGAAAGAACATGATGGATAGAGAGCCATATATAGGGAAAAAAAAGCAAGACATTAGGATAGAGAGAGCTAAAAGAGAAAGAAAGGAGAACAAAGAGAGAGTGGTCCATCCTAAGAGGTACCATAAGGGTACCTTATGCTAAAAATACTGTACGAGTGGAAGGGACTCGGAGTGCTAAATGTCAGCGGGTTAGTGGCGCAAATTACTTGCCTTGGGTGCGGACAACCAACGCTACGCCACTGGGGCTGCTATGAAATTATTTCCAGGGCTGGTTTTTATGCCCAGTCTGGCCCTGGTTGAGGTGGTGGTGCACGATAGTCTGGGTGAGGTTGGAAAATTCGGGGTTTTGAGAAGGGCAGGGAGCCTTAGGCGGTCTGGAAAAGGGCGTGGAGGAATATCAGACCTGCCTTTGGTGAACTGCCCATCTCTGGGTGAGGAGCTCTTTTCTTTTTCTGTTTCTTTCACTCCCTTAGCTTTTGTTGGTTAGTATCTTCTTTTTGAAGAAGGGCTGCATGCATAATGGGTGCGGGTTTGTTTCTTGACCTCACAGGTTTGATGTCTGGTGTATTGGTCTGAGTTGTAGTGAGATTATCCCCAATAACGACATGTTCATGATGAGTTTTGTTTTTGCTGTAAAGTCATTTTTTGTTTGAGAGCAGATTTGCTATATTTATTTTCATTTATGTAAATATGTATATTATATATATTTATAGTGATTTTATGCTTATTGATTGCAAGACTTTTAATAAAGAAAAATTGGGAAGAATGTCCCTTACATTGGTGATCAGTGAGAAGAATGTTCCTTACATTGGTGATCAGTGAGAAGAATGTTCCTTACATTGGTGATCAGTGAGAAGAATGTTCCTTACATTGGTGATCAGTGAGAAGAATGTTCCTTACATTGGTGATCAGTGAGAAGAATGTTCCTTACATTGGTGATCAGTGAGAAGAATGTTCCTTACATTGGTGATCAGTGGGAAGAATGTTCCTTACATTGGTGATCAGTGAGAAGAATGTTCCTTACATTGGTGATCAGTGAGAAGAATGTTCCTTACATTGGTGATCAGTGAGAAGAATGTTCCTTACATTGGTGATCAGTGAGAAGAATGTTCCTTACATTGGTGATCAGTGAGAAGAATGTCCCTTACATTGGTGATCAGTGAGAAGAATGTTCCTTACATTGGTGATCAGTGAGAAGAATGTTCCTTACATTGGTGATCAGTGAGAAGAATGTTCCTTACATTGGTGATCAGTGAGAAGAATGTTCCTTACATTGGTGATCAGTGAGAAGAATGTTCCTTACATTGGTGAACAGTGAGAAGAATGTCCCTTACATTGGTGATCAGTGAGAAGAATGTTCCTTACATTGGTGATCAGTGAGAAGAATGTTCCTTACATTGGTGATCAGTGAGAAGAATGTTCCTTACATTGGTGATCAGTGAGAAGAATGTTCCTTACATTGGTGATCAGTGAGAAGAATGCTCCTTACATTGGTGATCAGTGAGAAGAATGTTCCTTACATTGGTGATCAGTGAGAAGAATGTTCCTTACATTGGTGATCAATGGGAAGAATGTTCCTTACATTGGTGATCAGTGAGAAGAATGCTCCTTACATTGGTGATCAGTGAGAAGAATGTTCCTTACATTGGTGATCAATGGGAAGAATGTTCCTTACATTGGTGATCAGTGAGAAGAATGTTCCTTACATTAGTGATCAGTGGGAAGAATGTTCCTTACATTGGTGATCAATGGGAGGAATGTCCCTTACATTGGTGGTGTCAGGAAAGGTTCCCTCCTCTGGTAATATCAATTATTTGGCATGCAGTACTGAGGTCCACCAGCAGGTGTCTCCTGGCAGTTTGGAGATGTCAAGAGTTTTTCCCTGCTTGTATTATGTCATCTTTGGGCCACAGTACTGGCGTCCATCCTAGCAGTGTGGAGCAGGTATTACCTTCTGCAATCAGGCATCACCTGACTTTGATAGAAGCTATAGTATAAATACCCGGCAAGTGCACACACACCTTGCCCTGGTTTTGTCCTTGTGCCCTGACCTGCAGCCTGTTTACCTGTTATCCTGATCCTGATCCTGAACCCTGATTCCTGTATCCTGAACCTGTTGTATCTGTTCCTGTATCCCTTGATCCTTGCCCTGCAGCCTGATCCCTTCCATCCTGTTCCCTGTCTGTTTACTCCTGGCCCCCCATCTACTGATCTCCTGTTTATGACCCTCTGCATGGCTTGACTACGATTCTGGTACTCCCTTTTACTACATATGCTGGTTGGTTTATTATCGTTGTTTGGTTTGTTCATTCAGTTTGTATTGGTGGTGTGTTCACATTTATATGAACTTACTTTAATAAACTTACTTTCACCTATTTATGTCTGGTTCACTCTGTCGCAGTCACACAGTTCTAGTCACATCTGGTTTATGATAGAATACCAAAGCCATCCCTGACCAGAAGTGGCTGCACAGAGGAACCATTTGATTCAGTTTGGTTGCAAACGTGAATGCTGATGAGGTTATTTATTTTTCTCTTCTGGCATCTGAAAGCGGTAATTATTGCCGCTAGGCTTTGAAAGGATGGTCTAGTGACTAGGGATGAGCCGATGTGTGACGCTTCTCGTCTTCTGATGTGAAGGGCCTGGTATGGAATTTAGGGGGACCCGCACGCCATTTTTAAAAAAAATGTTGGTTCGGGGTTCTTACATTGGTGATCAGTGAGAAGAATGTTCCTTACATTGGTGATCAGTGAGAAGAATGTTCCTTACATTGGTGTTCAATGGGAAGACTGTTCCTTACATTGGTGTTCAATGGGAAGACTGTTCCTTACATTGGTGATCAGTGAGAAGAATGTTCCTTACATTGGTGATCAGTGGGAAGAATGTTCCTTACATTGGTGATCAGTGGGAAGAATGTTCCTTACATTGGTGATCAGTGAGAAGAATGTTCCTTACATTGGTGATCAGTGGGAAGAATGTTCCTTACATTGGTGATCAATGAGAAGAATGTTCCTTACATTGGTGATCAATGAGAAGAATGTTCCTTACATTGGTGATCAGTGGGAAGAATGTTCCTTACATTGGTGATCAGTGGGAAGAATGTTCCTTACATTGGTGATCAGTGGGAAGAATGTTCCTTACATTGGTGATCAATGAGAAGAATGTTCCTTACATTGGTGATCAATGAGAAGAATGTTCCTTACTTTGGTGATCAGTGGGATGAATGTTCCTTACATTGGTGATCAGTGGAAAGAATGTCCCTTACATTGGTGATCAGTAGGGATGAGCCGAACACTCCCCTGTTCGGTTCGCACCAGAACATGCGAACAGGAAAAAAGTTCGCTCGAACACGCGAACACCGTTAAAGTCTGTGGGACACGAACATGAATAATCAAAAGTGCTAATTTTAAAGGCTTATATGCAAGTTATTGTCTCAAAAAGTGTTTGGGGACCCGGGTCCTGCCCCAGGGGACATGTATCAATGTAAAAAAAAAATGACGTGGGAGTCCCCCTAAATTCCATACCAGGCCCTTCAGGTCTGGTATGGATTTTAAGGGGAACCCCATGCCAAAAAAAAAACAAAAAACGGCATGGGGTCCCCCCAAAAATCCATACCAGACCCTTATCCGAGCAACCTGGCAGGCCGCAGGAAAAGAGGGGGGGACGAGAGTGCGCCCCCCCCTCCTGAACCATACCAGGCCACATGCCCTCAACATTGGGAGGGTGCTTTGGGGTAGCCCCCCAAAACACCTTGTCCCCATGTTGATGAGGACAAGGGCCTCATCCCCACAACCCTGGCCGGTGGTTGTGGGGGTCTGCGGGCGGGGGGCTTATCGGAATCTGGAAGCCCCCTTTAACAAGGGGACCCCCAGATCCCGCCCCCCCTGTGTGAAATGGTGAGGGGGTACTTACCCCTACCATTTCACTAAAAAAACTGTCAAAAATGTTAAAAATGACAAGAGACAGTTTTTGACAATTCCTTTATTTAAATGCTTCTTCTTTCTTCCTTCATCTTCTTCTGGTTCGGGGCCAGGGTTGTGGGGATGAGGCCCTTGTCCTCATCAACATGGGGACAAGGTGTTTTGGGGGGCTACCCCAAAGCACCCTCCCAATGTTGAGGGCATGTGGCCTGGTACTGTTCAGGAGGGGGGGGCGCACTCTCGTCCCCCCTCTTTTCCTGTGGCCTGCCAGGTTGCGTGCTCGGATAAGGGTCTGGTATGGATTTTTGGGGGGACTCCCACGTCATTTTTTTTTTTTTTAATTTTGGTTCGGGGTTTTCATGTGTTGAATTCCCATGCCGTTTTTATCAATGAACTTCTATGTGTATTGTCGGCAATGCAATAGCCGCGGGTAGTTTTAAATTGAATTTTTCCTTCGAAATGTCATTTTGCTGTCAGACTGTTCTAAACACGGGAAACACGCGCCCCTTTACAGGCATACTATAGACACCCGCCAGGTACGAAATTTAAAGGAATATTACAGTTTTATTGTTTTACTTTAAGCATTATTAAAATCACTGCTCCTGAAAAAATGGACGTTTTTAAAACTTTTTTTTGCATTGATACATGTCCCCTGGGGCAGGACCCAGGTCCCCAAACACTTTTTATAACAATACCATGCATATAAGCCTTTAAAATTAGTACTTTTGATTATTCATGTTCATAGACTTTAATGGCGTTCGCGTGTTCGAACAAAGTTTTTACCTGTTCGCATGTTCTGCTGCGAACCGAACAGGGGGGTGTTTTTGGCTCATCCCTAGTAAGGAACATTCTTCCCACTGATTACCAATGTAAGAACCCCGAACCAAATTTTTTTTTAAAAATGGCGTGGGGGTCCCCCTAAATTCTATACCAGGCCCTTCACGTCTGGTATGGATATTAAGGGGAACCCCACGCCAAAATTAAAAAAAAAGATGGTGTGGGGGTCCCCCTCAAAATCCATATCAGACACTTCAGGTCTGGTATGGATTTTAAGGTGAACCCCGCGCCAAAATTAAAAAAAAAATGGCATTGGGTCCCCTCAAAAATCAATACCAGACGCTTATCCGAGCACGCAACCTGGCAGGCCGCAGGAAAAGAGGGGGGGGACAAGAGAGCGCCCCCCCTCCTGAACCGTACCAGGCCACATGCCCTCAACATTGGGAGGGTGCTTTTAGGTAGCCCCCCAAAGCACCTTGTCCCTATGTTGATGAGGACAAGGGCCTCATCCCCACAACCCTTGGCCGGTGGTTGTGGGGGTCTGCGGGCGGGGGGCTTATCGGAATCTGGAAGCCCCCTTTAACAAGGGGACCCCCAGATCCCCCGTGTGAAATGGTAATGGGGTACAAAAGTACCCCTACCATTTCACAAAAAAAGTGTCAAAAATGTTCAGGGGGGGCGCTGTCTCATCCCCCCTCTTTTCCTGCGGCCTGCCATGTTGCGTGCTCGGATAAGGGTCTGGTATGGATTTTTGGGGGGACCCTACACCAATTAAAAAAAAAATTTGGCGCAGGGTTTCCCTTAAAATCCACACCAGAATGGATTTTGAGGGGGCCCCCACGCCATTTTTAAAAAAAATTTGGTGCGGGGTTCCCCTTAATGTGCATACCAGACCTGAAGGGCCTGGTATAGAATTTAGGGGGACCCCCATGCCATTTTTTTTTTTAATTTTGGTTTGGCGTTCCCCTGTGGGGAAATACCATGCCGTTTTTATCAATGAACTTTTATGTGTATTGTCGGACCGACAATTCATTAATACCCGCGAGTAGTTTTAAATGACTTTTTTTTCCTTTGAAATGTCATTTTGCTGTCAGACTGTTCTAAACACAGGAAACATGCGCCCCTTTACAGGAATACTATAGACACCCCCCCAGGTACAAAATTAAAAGGGATATTACACTTTTATTGTTTCACTTTAAGCATTATTAAAATTACTGCTCCCGAAAAAACGTCCATTTTTAAAACTTCTTTTTGCATTGATGCATGTCCCCTGGGGCAGGACCCGGGTCCCCAAACACTTTTTATGTAAGCCTTTAAAATTAGCACTTTTGATTTCTCCCATAGACTTTTAAAGGGTGTTCCGTGGCTTTCAAATTTGCCACGAACACCCCAAATTGTTCGCTGTTCGGCGAACTGGCGAACAGCTGATGTTCAACTCGAACTCGAAGCTCATCCCTATTCCTTACATTGGTGGTCAGTGAGAAGAATGTTCCTTACATTGGTGATCAGTGAGAAGAATGTTCCTTACATTGGTGATCAGTGAGAAGAATGTTCCTTACATTGGTGATCAGTGAGAAGAATGTTCCTTACATTGGTGATCAGTGGGAAGAATGTTCCTTACATTGGTGATCAGTGAGAAGAATGTTCCTTACATTGGTGATCAGTGGGAAGAATGTTCCTAAGCTAAAAAGATCATTGGTCAGGAGTTACTGTCAGGGGCAGAAATTGCTCAATGGTCAAAGATCCCCCAGTAACCTCTGGAAGAACACTAGGAGTCCACTAAATCCTGATTGAGAAAGGCTTATATATATACACCTTGTAAAAGCAGTAGTGTATTTTTGCCTTAATGTAGGGAAATTGAAACATCTCTGTCAAGTTTCCACTGCTGTTTGGGCCCAGCTGTGGAAATTCTCTTTGACGTCCAGATTTGGAATGGGTGAGAACCTCTGTTATATTTTTATTGCTCTCTGTGTCCCTGTTGGGCAGATTCCCCCCACTTTCTACCATCCAACTTGGACAGGAAGAAAGAAGCAACAGAGGTTCTAACCCTTCCTACCTCTATTTGAATCATAGAAGTGGAATATAAATAGAAAAAACCCTCATGGTGGGACCTTTGGCCGCAACAGGTAAACTGTTCTATTTTAGCAGGAAAGTGCTGAAGAATATACATACCGAGCAGTCCTCAATGTTCTTCTGAAGCAGCTTGATCTTCAGTCCTTCCTTGGTCATCACAGTGTTGTCATTACCTCTATTCACTGGTGCTGGTGGGCTCTGTGTCGCTCTTGTGACCAGCTGGGGTGTCATTGCTGTAGATGGCACAGCACTCGTTTGGTTACCAAATTTTGCCTTCGTAACCTCAGAGAAAATGTTGACGGTTTCATCATTCATATCCACAAGATGGATTCTCTGTAAAGTGCTCTGTTGTCCCGGCGTCTCTACATAGTCCCGTATGGCTTCCACTATGTTTTCAACACATAATTTTAGAGGAAACTCAAAAACTCCAGAACTGACAGCTGGAATTGCTATTGAACTGTGACTCTTCTCAGAGGCCAGCTGTAAACTGGTGGTAATCGCCTTTCGTAAAAGCCATTCACATCTGGAGCTTGAATTTGCATCCCATCGGGGGCCGATTGTATGTATTATTTGTTTGCAAGGCAATTTCCCTGCGTCAGTAATTACTGAATCTCCAGTTAACAATTTACCATCTTTCCTGATAATCTGATCGCAGTCATCTTGGAGTTTATGTCCTGCTGCATCCAGAATAGCTTTTGCCAAACCCTCAATATGTTTCAGATCTTCATTGGCTGCATTAACAATGACATCTACATTGTGATGGCACAGGTCATCTTTATATACAGAGAGGATCATTCCATTTGGAAGATTTATTTGGAATTGGGATTTTTTAAATAGATCATCTTCTACACCAGCCTCATCCAAACATATCACACAATGGTAATTTGTCCTTGCGGTTGTAGCATGCACTTCTTCATTGACCTTACAAAACTTTTTGGCTCCCGGTTTCTCAACACGCAGAGTATCACTGTGAAGTGACTGCAGAATGTCCCGAATGACATTTGCTGCCTCCTGAACCTTCACCCGTGGTCCTGACAGACATATGCTGTTCTGGTTCTTTGTTACATTTAAATTTTTCTTTATCTTTTCCAACATCTCCTTTCTTTCCTCCCAGAGGAACGTCATCTTTGCTGAAGGTTGAACTGGAATTTCTGTCTCTATAGTAATGTTCTTTTCCAGAAAGTCGCTGACTTGTTGGTAACACTTTAGAACATTTGAAGTCAGGCCGATGATGACCATGTTGTCCTCCGTTCCAGAAGAAGATTCCTCTATTAGAACTGTGATTTTCTCTGAATTAAATACCTGAAGCAGATGTGACTGGAGACTTCTCCACTCTGGAGTTTTTAGAAGACTTTTGTCTTCAATTAAAAGCTGTCCGTGGAGCAGATTTTCCTTAATTTGATTTTCTGCTTCTAACAAGTCTTCCTTTGAATGAGCAATAAGTTTAACATCACCATCATCAATTTCCAACATTGCGTTAATGTTGTGACGTAGAAAGAGCCGAGAGGACAGCTCCTCATTATCAGTGGACATCAGGAACTGGACCAGGTGTGGATTCATCTGGAAGGGTTTGCTTTTCATTTGTTTTTTAATGTTGAATATCTCACATTTCGCGGTGAGCACTTCTTCTTTCAGTCCCGATAGACGGGCTTTCTTTGTTGGCACATCATAGTCAAACTTTAGTTCTGGAACTTGGTCTAGGATATTCTTCTTCAGGCCGCTGTTACACATAATCTGATAGAGAGCTGGAGACATGGATATGGTCTCAGTCTTGGTTTGTTTCTTTCTTTCCACCTGTTTGGTGGTTTCCTCTACCAGTTGTCTGAATGTTGGGTCAATTCTTGTAACATCCTTGGACATTCCAGTCAAGAAAACTTTCTCTAAACCAAAGTCAGGTTTGATGAGTACTCCATCATAGGTGGAGCTGTTAACATGTTCTCTAATAGTTTCCCAGACGGACTTAACATCTGGAAGAGAAGAAAACAGGCAGATGGTTCACAGTGATGCTTCACTTAATACTCACATTCAGTCAGTTTTTTTAATCCAAACTCTTTTTTATCAATATAAAAAAGCATCTGAAAAGTACAAATACATATTAGTCAGTATGAATCATACATAATATGCATAAAATAGACAGTCGCCAGTCTGTGCAAATAGAATGTAAAATAATAGAGAATGTAAAAAAAAAAAAAAAAAAACAGATCAACAGATCATAGTTCAATAAGCTGTGCACAATACAATCTCTTTCTGTTTTCCTAGAATAATATACTATAAGCTCAGAACAAGCCTAATATAACTGACGCTTTACGTGGATGAAACAATTCGGGACCCTTAACAGTGGGGCTGTACCATTACTAGCTGTGAAAGAGCGAGGCCGTGAGAATCCAACCAGCTCTGCCAAATAAGATTACATTTTCACCAAGTAGTAGAGAATTAACATACTCAACCCATTTCTTTCTAGCAGGTACCGTGGGTAATATCGAGAACCTAGCAATTAACTTCCTAGCTAAGTATAGCAATCTAGTTATAATGTATACACCCGGTGGGTACATTTCAGTGTCCACAGTTCCAAGTAGGCACACCAAACGGGTTAGAGGTACAGAAACTTGGGGCGAGCTTAGAGATAGTATGTAGGACCTTAGTCCAATACCAAGTGAGGTTTGGGCATCGCCAGATCATGTGTATAAAATCACCCCTATGTATGTTACATTTAGGACACAGTGGCGTATCTCTCCTGTCCCAATCAAACAAGGTGGCGGGTGTATAGTAGGCTCTATGAAGGCTAAACAACTGTGAGAGCTTGTGTGAGGCCGATAGGGATGTAACAGGAATAGATTCTAGGGCCATGTCCCTTTGATCACCATCAGATTCTCCTATATCAGCCACCCAGCGAGCCCTGCATTTCAACAAAGTGTGGTTCTGAATGGAGTGCAACAAATCCAGATATATACAGGATATCAAACCTTTACAGACACTGGATTGTAGGATCTCGGTCACTAAGGCTGAACTAGATACTGTTAAAATAAGTGTTTGTTCTTAAGTTTGTAGTGCATGTCTGAATTGAAGATATTGGTAGAATTGCTTGTGGGACAATGAGAATTCAGTGCATAAGAGATCATATGCCTTAAGGGTAGTAGCACAAAAAACTTGGGGGAAAAAAAACGAACACCCCTTTGTTGCCAAGATGAGAATACCTGCAATTTGCAGAGTTCAGGATAATTAGGGTTTATGCCATAGGGGGGAAAATACAGAGGGCCAGACATATGCCGTGCCTCTTTAGTAGCCTAACAAACTGCCGTGGGGGAAGAAGGGGGAAGGCTCAGTAGGTCCATCTTCAGGTGGGAGCTAGCAGGGAAGGTAGAGTGGGACAGGGTTACCAACTGAGCTACGGGGTCTAAGGTATTACAATGTCCTCAACCAGCAAACTGTTGTATCTGGGAAGCCAGAAAATACATTCTGGGATGCAGAACTGACAAACCTCCTCTATCCTTACTATACTGCACAGTGGTTAAGCTGATACGGGCCTTTTTCTTCTTCCATATGAGATCTTGGAATGGGAAATCAGTGTGTTTAAACCATTTATTAGAGATCCACATTGGAGAGTTATTATTATACAGGATTTATATACCGCCAACAGTTTGCGCAGCGCTTTACAACATCGTGGAAGACAGTACAATTACAATACAATTCAATACAGGAGGAATCAGAGGGCCCTGCTCGCTGAAGCTTACAATCTAGAAGGGAGGATCAAGTGGAACAAAGGGTAGTAGCTGTGGGGGATGATCAGATGGACGAAATGAAAGTACAGCTGTTAGGTGTGGGTAGGATAGGCTTCTCTGAAGAGGAGGGTTTTCAGGGATCATCGAAAAGCTAATAGAGTAGGAGATAGAGGGACAGATTGGGGTAAGGAGTTCCATAGGCTTGTAGGGGCTCTGGAAAAGTCCTGGAGAAGAGCATGGGAGAAGGTGATGAGAGAGCTAAAGAGCAGGGGGTCTTGAGAAGAACGAAGAGAATGAAGAGGTTGGTATTTTGAGACTAGGTCAGTGATGTAGCTGGATGGCTTTGTAGGTAGTTGTTAGTATTTTGAATTTAATTTGTTGGGTGAGCGAAAGCCAGTGGAGGGTTTGATAGAAAGGAGTAGCAGAGACAGAGCGGTTGGTAAGGTGGATGAGTCTGGCAGCAGTATTCATGATAGACTGAAGGGTGGATAGAGTATGCTGAGGTAGGCCAATGAGGAGGGAGTTGCAGTATTTGAGGCGAGAGATGACCAGCGAGTGAAGTAAGAGCTTTGTTGTGTTATTGGTTAGAAAGGGGCGTATTTTGGAGATGTTCTGGAGGTTGAGGCGGCAAGATTTGGACAGTGATTGGACATGGGGCTAAAAGGAGAGTTCAGAGTCCAGGACTACTCCTAGTGCCTTGGCATGTGGGGATGGACTGATAGTTGTGCTATCGATTTTGACCGAGAGATCAGGGGAGGAGGCACACGGGGGAGGAAAAGTGATACGTTCGGTTTTGGATAGATTAAGTTTGAGGAAGTGGCGTGACATCCAGACTGATCTATATATCTGAAAGTAAATTAGTGATACATGAGGAGACTGAAGGAGTGAGTTGAGGGGTAGAGAAATAGATTTGGGCGTCGTCAGCGTAGAGATGGTATTGGAAGCCGTGGGAGGCTATCAGCTGACCCAGGGAGGAGGTGTAGATTGAAAATAGGAGAGGTCCAAGAACAGAACCTTGGGGGACCCCAACAGAGAAAGGAAGAGGAGAGGAGGCAGTAGAATTGTAGGTAACGCTAAAGGTGCAGTGAAATAAGTAGGTAGAAAACCAGAGAAGAGTACAGTCACGGAGACCAAAGGCATGGAGTTTTTTGAGGAGAAGGGGGTGGTCAACCGTATCAAGGGCAGCAGAGAGGTCCAGAAGTAGGAGTACAGAATAGTGTCCCTTAGTTTTGGCCGTTAGTAGATCATTTGTTAGTTTTAGGAGAGCAGTTTCTGTGGAATGTTGAGGATAAAATCCAGACTGAAGGGGATCAAGAAGGCTATTATCAGTAAGATGGACGATCAGTTGGTTGTAGACTAGATGTTCAAGGAGTTTGGATAAAAAGGGGAGCAAGGAGATGGGACATAGGTTGTTAAGATTGGATGGGTCCAGTGAGGGCTTTTTAAGTATGGGGTGGACAAGTGCATGTTTTAAGGAATTGGGGAAGATGCCAGAGGAGAGGGAGAGATTGAAGATGTGGGTTAGAGAGTGTAGAATAGAGCTAGAGGGTGAATGTAGCATTTGTGAGGGAACAGGTTCCAGAGGGCAGGTGGTAAGATGGACGTTAGCAAGTAATTTAGCAACCTCTTCTATAGTGGTGGGGTTGAAAGAGGGAAGTAATGTGCCTGTGGACATGAGGTGTAAGGCATGGAGGGTGTCAGAACAGTATAGATCTCCTCGCAAATTGTATCAATCTTCTGTTTGAAATGATTGGCGATCTCCTGGGCAGTGAGTGAGTTGGCGGGTGAAGGCAGTGGAGGGCGAAGTAGAGAGTTGAAGGCAGAGAAGAGTTGACGGGGACGGGGTGATATGTTTTTAATGAGGGTGATGAAATAGGTCTGCTTGGCGGTGAGGAGGCTGGAATTGTATTTTTGGAGGCCTGAAATCTTTCTGTGACTTCGTCTTACGCCACAGGCGCTCGAGAGCACGGCTGTGTTTTTTTAGACTTCTAGTGCGATATGTTTGCCAGGGTTGAAGGGGGCAGGGCCTGATTCTGTGTGTAGAGAGGGGGGCCATTCAGTCCAGTGAGGATAGAAGTGAAGTGTTGTAGACAGAAGTGTCTAGGTTGGTGCAGGATAGAGGTGCGATTTTGTCATACAGGTGGTCGGTAGCAGAGTAGAGAAGAGAGGGGTTGAGATGGCGAAGGTTTCTACGGGTAACTATTGGGTGTATGGAGGGCGAAGAGGCAGAGATGAGGGAGAGAGTGAAGTTAATAAGGTAGTGATCAGAGAGAGGGTAAGGATAGTTGGAGAGGAGTTATGGAAAATATATAGGAGCTGTGGGGCTCAGATCATCTTTATTAAAGTGGATGTAAACCCAATGTCATCCTTTCTAAACTCCTGCCATAGGGGTTATCTATAAGGATAGACACGCCTCCTGCATGTATCTTTACCTGTCAAATGTCTCCCCTCTGTCTGTTATGAGAACCAAAAAACTGCATATTCTGTGGGCGGGGTCTGTTGTCTGGATCTCGGTGGGTGGAGTCATGATGTCAGTAGACTCCCCGCCAACCTCTACACTCCCCTTGTCAATATGCATTTTCTCCTGTGTATTTCTTACACTGAACTTCTGCTATGATCTCTAACATCCAGTGAAAAGACAGGAAAGTAACCACATGACTTCAGCATGCCCAATCATGGTGAGGTGTGGAACAGCCAATCCTTGCAGAGCTGTTTAAGAAAGGAGTGGGGGTGGGAATTAAAAAATAATGCATGTCTTAGGCTAGTGCATGAGATATGTAAATCACCTGTCACTCACAGCAAGGGAAAGGATTTGACAAAGTTTTTCTTAGTTTGTCAAGATTTATCTCACTGAACATTTAAAGAGGATTGCCCAGAGCTAGATTAACTCTTTGTGACAAGACTGGGCTCAAATGATAGGAAATCTTATACTCTACATTATGACATAAAAAAAATTGGGGGTTTACATCCACTTTGAGTTAACACGCTTTTTAACCTCTGCCTATCCAACAGAGGGGTAAGGTTCAGTTGGAGGTATTCTGAGGGCTCAGGAGATACCACCACCACTAAATACTTAAAAGTGGCAACAGCAATTTGACTAGCACAGGCAGGGAGGGGTGCTTCTAGTGGGCCAAGGGGCATTAGGATCAGAGGTGTATCTAGTGAAAATGGCGCCTATGGCAAGCACTGAAACTGCGCCCCTATCAAAACATTTGCGGCCTTACCAGCACCCAAAAATGCAGTAACATCAGCACCCATAAATGTGGCCTCACCAGCTCCCAAAAATGCTGCACCAGCGCCTCTGACACTGTACAGAGGTAGAGAGGGAGTAGGATCACCAGCGGCTGGGTGCCCTAGGCTGCCTATTTTGCCTAGTGGTAGCGCTGGCCCTGTCTGCTTGGCACACACGCAGAATCACACATGATGGCTTTAAGACCCCTTTCACACTGGAGGCATTTTTCAGGCGCTACAACACTAAAAATAGCGCCAGCATAGAGCCTGAAAAAAGCCTCAGTTTCAAACCCAGTGTGAAAGCCTGAGTGCTTCCACACTGGGGCGCTGCGCTGGCAGGGTGTCACAAAAAGTCCTGCAAGCAGCTTCTTTGCAGTGGTGGAGGAGCGGTGAATACCGTGGATTTAACCCCTTTTCGTCCGCTAGCGGGAGGCTAAAACCGCCCCACTAGTGGCCGAATAGTGCTGCTAAAACGACGGTAAAGCTGCACTACAATAGCGCAGCTTTACTGCTGACGCCGGGGCGGCTCAGTGTGAAAGGGGTCTAAGTCATCATTATGTGCGATTGTGTGTGTGTATGCCAGGCCCAAGGAGAAGCAAGTAGCCAATCAAATATAGTGCTCAATATGGATTAAATAAATATGCCTAGCCATTGATATAAAAAATAAAGTGTAATAAAGTGATTTGTGCAACAGCAGGTACTACGAACACAAATCACTTTTTTACACTTTATGATATCTATGGCTAAGCATATTTATTTAATCCAAATTGTTTGAGCACTATATTTGATTGCTTGCTTTGCAGTTGGTGCTGGTTACTGGTACACATGCACATGATCAAGATCGTGGTGACAAGTGCTGTACTAGGACCTGCTGCTGCTGCCTGGGGGGGGGGGGGGGGGTTCCAATTGTTTTTCTTCTCTCTGACGTCTCTCTCTTCACCTGGTCTCCAGCCTCCATGTTCCCCTTCAGAGTCCTCGCCGTCACCGGCCCGCGTCACAGCACCGAGCAACAGGACGTCACACAGACCCGGGAGACCCCCGAGAAGAGAATCCGAAGCAGCTGCGTAGAGGAGGGTAGGCGGAGCATTAGGCTCTGCCTCCGCCAGTTACTCTATGGCTACGTAGACGACCCGGGCGGTCACTCTGGCCAGACTAACTCATCGGCCGTCATGGGGGGCGCCTGTCGCTTCCCTCCTAACTTGCTAATGTGCTGTCCGGCGCCACGCTCCAGCAGGCCGGTCGTGGCACCAGGGAATAGATTAGAGCAGGAGGCAGCTGTGAGAGGACAGGTGGGAATTTATTTTTTGTGCGGAGGCGGCTTTTTTGCCGCCCCCCCATGGCGCCCATGGCACTTGCCATGGCTGCCATACCCTAAATACGCCACTGATTAGGATGGACTTATACCAATTTACTCCATCAGAGTCTGCAAGGAGCCAGCTGTATCTCCCAACTAGGGATGAGCCCAACACCCCCCTTTTCGGTTCGCACCAGAACATGCGAACAGGAAAAAAGTTCGGTTGAACACGCGAACACCGTTAAAGTCTATGGGACACGAACATGAATAATCAAAAGTGCTAATTTTAAAGGCTTATAGGCAAGTTATTGTCATAAAAAGTGTTTGGGGACCCGGGTCCTGCCCCAGAGGACATGGATCAATGCAAAAAAAAAGTTTTAAAAACGGTCGTGTTTTTCAGGAGCAGTGATTTTAATAATGCTTAAAGTCAAACAATAAAAGTGTAATATCCCTTTAAATTTCATATGCTGGGGGGTGTCTATAGTATGCCTGTAAAGGGGCGCATGTTTCCTGTGTTTAGAACAGTCTGACAGCAAAATGACATTTCGAAGGAAAAAACCCATTTAAAACTACTCGTGGTTATTGCATTGCCGACAATACACATAGAAGTTCATTGATAAAAACGGCATGGGAATTCCCCACAGGGGAACCCCGAACCTAAATTTAAAAACAAAAATGACGTGGGAGTCCCCCTAAATTCTATACCAGGCCTTTCAGGTCTGGTATGGATATTAAGGGGAACCCCGACCAAAATTTAAAAAAAAAATGACGTGGGGTTCCCCCTAAATTCCATACCAGACCCTTCAGGTCTGGTATGGATTTTAAGAAGAAACCCCGCGCCGAAAAAAAAAAAAAAAACGGCGTGGGGTCCCCCCAAAAATCCATACCAGACCCTTATCCGAGCACGCAACTTGGCAGGCCGCAGGAAAAGAGGGGGGGAACGAGAGTGCGGCCCCCCCCCCCTCCTGAACCGTACCAGGCCACATGCCCTCAACATTGGGAGGGTGCTTTGGGGTAGCCCCCCAAAAACACCTTGTCCCCATGTTGATGAGGTACAAGGGCCTCATCCCCACACAACCTGGCCGGTGGTTGTGGGGGTCTGCGGGCGGGGGGCTTATCGGAATCTGGAAGCCCCCCTTTAACAAGGGCACCCCCAGATCCCCGCCTCCCCTGTGTGAAATGGTAAGGGGTGGTACTTACCCCTACCATTTCACTAAAAAACTGTCAAAAAATGTTAAAAATGGACAAGAGACAGTTTTTGACAATTCTGTTATTGAAATGCTTTTTCTTTCTTCTTCCTTCGTCTTCTTTTTTTTTTTTTTTTTTTTTGTGCGGGGTTCTTCTTAAAATCCATACCAGACCTGAAGGGTCTGGTATGGAATTTAGGGGGACTCCAAGTCATTTTTTTTTTTTAATTTTGGTTCGGGGGTTCCCCTGTGGGGAATTCCCATGCCGTTTTTATCAATGAACTTCTATGTGTATTGTCGGCAATGCAATAGCCGCAAGTAGTTTTAAATGGGTTTTTTTCCTTCGAAATGTAATTTTGCTGTCAGACTGTTCTAAACACGGGAAACATGCGCCCCTGTTACAGGCATACTATAGACACCCCCCCAGCTACGAAATTTAAAGGGATATTACACTTTTATTGTTTGACTTTAAGCATTATTAAAATCACTGCTCCTGAAAAAACGGCCGTTTTTAAAACTTTTTTTTTGCATTGATCCATGTCCCCCTGGGGCAGGACCCGGGTCCCCAAACACTTTTTATGACAATAACTTGTATATAAGCCTTTAAAATGAGCACTTTTGATTTCCTCCCATAGAATTTTAAAGGGTGTTCCGCGGCATTCGAATTTGCCACGAACACCCCAAATTGTTCGCGTGTTCGGCGAACTTGCGAACAGCCAATGTTCGATTCGAACATGAGTTCGACTCGAACTCGAAGCTCATCCCTACTCCCAACTATAGAAGAGTGTTGTCTGCATAGAGGGAGATTTTCCCTTCAAAAGAGCCTTGGGTGAAATCCCAGGAATAACAGGATCCTTGTGAATTTGGATGGCTAAAAGTTCCACCTCCAGTGCGAACAAAAGGGGCGATAATGGACACCCTTGTCTAGTGCCCCTATGTAAAGAAAAGGAGAAAGAAAGGATATTATTAATGGGCAGTCTGGCTCTGGGATCAGACTAGAGAACACGTACCCAAAGAGAAGAAAAGTTTTCCCCAGGGTGGGGTTTTTAGGCAGCAAAATACAAGTATTGAGTCAGTATTGTATAAAAAGTAAATGTGTTTTATTGTACAAAAAAATCGCATAACATGAAAGTTAAAAAATGAGCTCCAGTAAGAAGTGCTTAGAAAATTTGTAGGATCAGACACACATTATACAGACATATTTCCATAGTAACATTAAACAAATAATATCAACACCAGAAAATAAAACCTGACGTGTTTCAACCCATATACCAGGGGTCTTCTTCAGAGGTCAGTCTGTTAAAGAATATATGATAAAGGTACACATGTAAGAACTTGATTACGCACAGTAAAAATAATGTACAGTGCATACATGTAATATAATTACCCCACAGTGTGTGTCCAGCAAAAAGAAGCCTCCTACATGGAGATCCTTTTAAAAACTGCCTATTTTCTCTCCCCAAGGGGTCTCAGAACACCTCCGCCGACACGGCAACCAACATCTATATTAGCTTGGGAGAGTATGCCCACGCATGTTATGAACTACTGGTTTTTACATATTTGTTTCCTATGTTTCAAGCAAATGTAAATGGCTATCATGCTTCTTCTCTGCCTTTCTTTCTCCCTTTGGGAGTCTGGCACCCATGCTGCTGCTGCCGAATCGGGGGTTTTCCTTCGGATATGCCTTCCCGGCAAGGGGGGGAGCCGATTTCCATATGTCGGCTCCTCCCCCCCTTTCCCCATCAGGCACCCGGGCTGGCAACGGCTGCTACACTGGGGATCTTTCCTCCTTGCCGGCGGCGTTCAGGAACATTCTCGGACGTTCCCGGTCACTGCGCATGCGCCGGGTCCCGCGCCTGCGAAGTGACGCGGGTGCGTCACGTAATTACGACATGGATGATGTCATTTCGGGGCCGCCGGCCCGTCCCGAACGCCGGGGAAGCCACACGAGGCTGCCTGAATGGCGGCCATGCTCCCTATGACGGTCTCGGATCGGCTTCTGGGGGGGAGGACGTACACCTGTGATGGATTCACCATAATCAATACACGCCCATAGCAAGTATATATACATGTGAAAGACCTTGGATTTGCAGCTTTCCTATTTGGTGGGTCAGATATCTCTGCAGCTCCTGCACTGTAAGTACACTTTTTAGCAATATGCTCCTGCACCATCTCAGCCCTATACAACTATGATTTGTTAATAATACTCATTATGTATCTATGTGTAACTACTTACAACACTACTTCTTTTTTATATATATGTATTCCAGACTTGTCGACTTGGATCGCATACTTATCCACTGAGTCTGACACAACTTGCGGCCAATCCCGGGCTAGGTCACAAATCAGTCTGATCACATAGGGCGATATGGTGCAGCCTCATATGTGCTCTTACACCTTTTGAGGTAATAATTTTGTTTTATTCTGTCACTCCTATGTCTAGCTTTATTGTGGGCATCTCCTTTTTTCTTAGTCACACTTTGTTTTTGCACTTTTGGCTTTCACCTGTTTTTTATTACCGTATGTGCGGTTTTGTATATACCGCACGTATCTTCTTTTATCCTCACATTGTTGGCTATTCACTATCACCTACTCACTTAGTCCCCTTTATCCAACTTTAATCACTTTATCTAATTGAGCTGGTGTATACTATGCTGACCCTTTGATCCAGTACTTTACTTAATTACTTAATCAATTGGTTTTTTCAACTATCTTTAATGAATTTCCCTACTTATCCACTATTTCTTTTCACATGTGTGCTTATCTAATACTTTGAGGCCGCAAACTGCATGCATGGAGATTGGTGCCTCTTAGTTGGCTATTTGGCCACCCTTTTGAAGAAACACTTCTTAATAATTTTTCTCCTATATATTATGGGTGTATTTCTTAGTATATTTCTGGGTTTTTGCTACAGGTGTGGCTCACTCCCCGACCGATTGTCTGGCCTGATGGGGAGCGATTTCTAGTGGGACTTCTCGTAAGCCACATCGTTGGACTACCGCCCCGATGTTAGTTGCCGTGTCAGTGGAGGTGTTCTGAGACCCCTTGGGGAGAGAAAATAGGCAGTTTTTTAAAAGGATCTCCATGTAGGAGGCTTCTTTTTGCTGGACACACACTGTGGGGTAATTATATTACATGTATGCACTGTACATTATTTTTACTGTGCGTAATCAAGTTCTTACATGTGTACCTTTATCATATATTCTTTAACAGACTGACCTCTGAAGAAGACCCCTGGTATATGGGTTTTATTTTCTGGTGTTGACATTATTTGTTTAATGTTACTATGGAAATATGTCTGTATAATGTGTGTCTGATCCTACAAATGTTCTAAGCACTTCTTACTGGAGTTCATTTTTTAACTTTCATGTTATGCGATTTTTTTTTTGTACAATAAAACACATTTACTTTTTATACAATACTGACTCAATACTTGTATTTTGCTGCCTAAAAACCCCACCCTGGGTAAAACTTTTCTACTTTTTTGTTTTTATCGCCAGTGGTGAGCAGCACTTTATCTCCTCTTTTTTGTGTTCTTTCTTTGTTAGAGAACACGTACCCAATTAACAAAGCTTTTCCCCAGCCCAAACCTCCTAGAGGTAAGGCCATTCGACATTGTCAAAAGTCTTGGCTGTGTCTAAGGAGAGATGGGCCCTACCTCTTGTGTTATCCACTGGCACTTGTACATTGAGAAACATCCTCCTAATGTTATTAGCCATTGACTGATGTGACAGACCCAACGGGGACAGAGGCTTTTGGAGAGGACTGCAGGGTGTCCTCTTGCCTACTGACTATGGGCCCTGACTTTTAAGCGAATGCTATTCTTTGGGATATATGTGCCTGGGGGACCCTTGGAGTGGTCTTTCTTTGGATTCATATCCATATGTCCCCAAAACACACAGACTCTAGGAACTGGAGGTTCCATAAACATATTTGGGGCCTCTATGCCTCAAATTAACATGTACAGATATTGCATATGTAATCAGCTCAAACCACTGGGGTCGCCAGCCGTAATGTGTTTATTGTAAGTAGGTCTCTCCCAAGTGTCTTTCTCCCATTGTTAATTATCTGAGAATTATAGGAGAAGTGTATACTACTAATTCTGTTGGGGACAGAAGTAGTGTCAGGGAAAGGTTCCTAACGAGGAGGGAAAGCATAGAGATCGCTACTTCTCTGGATATCCTCCTGCTTTGGCATGAGACGGCCAGGCTGCATTCTGCCCCTCATAACAGACGCTGTCAGATTGGCTGATAACTGCTCTCTACACGCTGTTGGAATCCCTGAGACTTCCCACCGGGTTCAATGTGAATGATCTTTGCATTACTTTATTACAAGTTCTCCATATCACACTTGGACTGGGTGTGTTATTGCCACCTCACCACGCTTCACCCTACCTACACTTGGCGGCAGTCAACAGGACATGTCCCTTGCAGCGGGTGCAGAATGAGGATTGGGTTCCAGCATGGCTCCACTAGGATCTGCCTTAGTCCTAATAACAAAGTTCAGTGGCTCCAAGATTCCTCAGGCAAAGTGGGTGGAGAGACTAGAAAATGCCCCGTGCCTATACCAGGTTCCGGCTGTTGGTGGAGCTGGCTATTAATGCCCTAGTGGATGTGGCTACCTTGACACAGGAGGTAGTCTCCTCTAAGAAGGACTCAGTCCAACACCATAGGGGTGAAAACCCACTGCGCAGGGATCCCAAGGAGGACAAAATGCTGATGGTGCGACTGCTACGGGCACATATCCAAGAACTCTGGGCGGTCTGGTTTAGAAACTCTTCCAGGCTGTCGTTTAACTACTGACTACTGGGGCAGAGGGATGAACCCCGGGACTAACAGCACAAAGTCCAAGCAAGTCAGAGGACATTGTCGCACCAAGCCCAACAGTAGCTGCCCTGGTCAACAGGCAAGAAGTCCTATGCCTGATTGACACTGCATCAGTCAAAGGTCACAGTCATAGAGTATGATTTCTATGTGCAGAGATTTGGAGTACGAGAACAATTAGACCCCAGCTGCCTATCCCTCAGAGCAGCCAGTAATCAACCCATTCTGGTCGACCTGGGTGAGGATTCAAATCAAGACCTAGTGATGGAGCGGGTAGGGGTAGTTGTGACCCCTGGCCCAGTCAACCCAGCGATGATTGTTGTGCTGGGCATGAATGTCCTGAAAGGCCTGGACTTACCCCACTTGTTGGCCAAATATGAACATTCGGGGCAGCGGACACATGGCTGCGGTCTGCGAACTGTGTGGCTTTGAGTGCTCCAGGCCTATGAGCACAAGCGCAGGGCAAAAAAGAAGCAAACAGAGCAAGTAGGAGTGGTCTGTACACCCCCAATCAAAAGTTATTCTTGCAACCCCTGCAAAAGGTGGTGTGACAGACCCACATATTCAAGACGAGTATGTCCGCCGTAAAAGCTTCCTTTTTCCGGTACCAGCACGAACCAAGATCCCTTAGCCCACCCAGTCAATTATCAAGGCATCAGTGTAGGGTGAAGAGTAGGGATGAGCTTTGAGTTCGAGTCGAACTCATGTTCGACTTGAACATCGGCTGTTCGCCAGTTCGCCATACAGCAAACAATTTGGGGTGTTCGCGGCAAATTCGAAAGCCGCGGGACACCCTTTAAAAGTCTATGAGAGAAATCAAAAGTGCTAATTTTAAAGGCTTATATGCATGGTTTTGTCATAAAAAGTGTTTGGGGACCCGGGTCCTGCCCCAGGGGACATGGATCAATGCAAAAATAAGTTTTTTCGGGAGCAATGATTTTAATAATGCTTAAAGTGAAACAATAAAAGTGTAATATTCCTTTAAATTTCATACCTGGGGGGGTGTCTAGAGTATGCCTGTAAAGGGGCGCATGTTTCCCGTGTTTAGAACAGTCTGACAGCAAAATGACATTTCAAAGGAAAAAAAGTCATTTAAAATTTACTCGCGGCTATTAATGAATTGCCGGTCCAACAATACACATAAAAGTTCATTGATAAAAACGGCATAGGAATTCCCCACAGGGGAACCTCGAACCAAAATTTAAAAAAATTATGTGGTGGGTCCCCCTGAATTCCATACCAGGCCCTTCAGGTTTGGTATGGATATTAAGGGGAAGCACGGCCAAAATTAAAAAAAAAAATGGCGTGGGGTCCCCCTCAAAATCTATACCAGACCCTTATCCGAGCACGGAACCTGGCAGGCCGCAGGAAAAGAGGGGGGACGAGAGAGCGCCCACCTCCTGATCCATACCAGGCTACATGCCCTCAACATTGGGAGGGTACTTTGGGGTAGCCCCCCAAAGCACCTTGTCCCCAAGTTGATGGGGACAAGGGCCTCATCCCCACAACCCTTGCCCAGTGGTTGTGGGGGTCTGTGGGCGGGGGGCTTATCGGAATCTGGAAGCCCCCCTTTAACAAGGGAACCCCAGCCAATATGTAAAAAAAAAATGGCGTGGGCCCCCCTCAAAATCTATACCAGACCCTACAGGTCTGGTATGGATTTTAAGGGGAACCCCACACCAAAATTTTAAAAAATATTAGCGTGGGGTCGATCCAAAAATCCATACCAGACCCTTATCTGAGCACGCAACCTGGCAGGCCGCAGGAAAAGAGGGGGGGGACGAGAGAGCGCCCCCCCCATCCTGAACCGTACCAGGCCACATGCCCTCAACATTGGGAGGGTGCTTTGGGGTAGCCCCCCAAAACACCTTGTCCCCATGTTGATGGGGACAAGGGCCTCATCCCCACAACCCTTGCCCGGTGGTTGTGGGGGTCTGCGGGAGGGGGGCTTATCGGAATCTGTAAGCCCCCTTTAACAAGGGGACCCCCAGATCCCAGACCTCCCCCCTGTGTGAAATGGTAAGGGGGTACAAAAGTACCCCTACCATTTCACAAAAAAAAGTGTCAAAAATGTTAAAAATGACAAGAGACAGTTTTTGACAATTTCTTTATTTAAATGCTTCTTTCTTCTATCTTCCTTCGGTTTCTTCCTCCATCTTCTTCTTCTGGTTCTTCCTCCGGTGTTCCCGTCCGGCATCTTCCTCCGCGGCGTCTTCTTCCCTTCTTCTTCTCGGGCCGCTCCGCATCCACCATGATGGGAGGCTCCCGCTGTGTGACGCTTCTCGTCTTCTAGTGGTTCTTAAATAATGGAGGGTGGGGCACCCGGTGACCGCGCCCCCTCTGAAGCGGGGACTTGACGTGGACTTCCCTGTGGCTTTTCCCATGCATCAAAGGGGGCAGGGTCACCAGGTGGCCCCACCTTCCGTTATTTAAGAACCGTCAGAAGACGAGAAGCATCACACAGCGGGAGCCTCCCATCATGCCATCATGGATGCGGAGCAGCCTGGGAAGAAGAAGGGAAGAAGACGCCACGGAGGAAGATGCCGGACGAGAACACCGGAGGAAGAACCAGAAGAAGATGGAGGAAGAAACTGAAGGAAGATAGAAGATAGAAGATAGAAGATAGACGATAGAAGATAGAAGATAGAAGAAAGAAGAAGCATTTGAATAAAGGAATTGTCAAAAACTGTCTCTTGTCATTTTTAACATTTTTGACACTTTTTTTGTGAAATGGTAGGGGTACTTTTGTACCCCCTTACCATTTCACACAGGGGGGAAGGCTGGGATCAGGAGGTCCCCTTGTTAAAGGGGGCTTCCAGAATCTAATAAGCCCCCCGCCAGCAGACCCCCACAACCACCAGGCAAGGGTTGTGGGGATGAGGCCCTTGTCCCCATCAACATGGGGACAAGGTGCTTTGGGGGCTACCCCAAAGCACCCTCCCAATGTTGAGGGCATGTGGCCTGGTACGGTTCAGGAGGGGGGCGCTCTCTCATCCTCCCTCTTTTCCTGCGGCCTGCCAGGTTGCGTGCTCGGATAAGGGTCTGGTGTGGATTTTTGGGGGGACCCCACGCCATTTTTTTTAATTTTGGTGCGGGGTTCCCCTTAAAATCCATACCAGACCTTGAGGGTCTGGTATAGATTTTGAGGGGGACCCCACGCCATTTTTTAAAAAATTTTGGTCGGGGTTCCCCTTAATAACCATACCAGACCTGAAGGGCCTGGTATGGAATTTAGATGGACCCCCCACGCCATTTTTAAAAAAAATTTTGGTTCGGGGTTCCCCTGTGGGGAATTCCCACGCCGTTTTTATCAATAAACTTTTATGTGTATTGTCGGATCGGCAATTCATTAATAGCCGCGGGTAGTTTTAAATGACTTTTTTTCCTTTGAAATGTCATTTTGCTGTCAGACTGTTCTAAACACGGGAAACATGCGCCCCTTTACAGGCATACTATAGACACCCCCCAGGTATGAAATTTAAAGGCATATTACACTTTTATTGTTTCACTTTAAGCATTATTAAAATCACTGCTCCCGAAAAAATGGTCGTTTTTAAAACTTTTTTTTTGCATTGATCCATGTCCCCTGGGGCAGGACCCGGGTCCCCAAACACTTTTCATGACAATAACTTGCATATAAGCCTTTCAAATTAGCACTTTTGATTATTCATGTTCGTGTCCCATAGACTTTAACGGTGTTTGTGTGTTCGAACAAATTTTTTGCGTGTTCGCATGTTCTGGTGTGAACCGAACAGGGGGGTGTTCGGCTCATCCCTAGTGACCATTTGACCTGTGCAAAATTGTGGCAGAAAACATGGCAAAATCGCAGTAAGAACATGCGACTTTCTGCCTGTAAACGAAATGCTCAGTTGTGAATGCAGCCTAAACGCTGTTGGAATCCTCGTTGGAATCCCTGAGTGTTCCTGGTTGGATTGTCTTCCTACTCTTTCATTGCACTAGGACTATGTGTGTTATTGCCACCACACCATGCTGCACCCAACCTACAAGTTTATGAAGTGAACAAAACCAAAAGGTTTTTGTAATCTGTTGGTCAACAATTAATATTACATAGCATATCATTAGACTGATAAAAAAAAGTTAATATTGCTATAAAAAAAGGCTGTTCATAACCAATCCCCTGGCCTGGTTCACTCATAATCAAACTGGAGCATTGTTTGAACACTTTGATGTTGACCACAAGTGGCTCTATGTCTCCTTGATGTGTTGCTTGGGACAATTCTAAACAATTAAATGTTTTCATAAGCATCATCAACCAGCAATCATTTCCAACATATGAAGGTCTTCTCTGTACCCACTCTGTGAACTCACCTGCTGTCTCCTGAAACGTGATCAGCGCAGCTCTTTCCTCTGGTAACATCACAATGTCTTTTTTTCTTCCTTCTCCCTGTTTTGGGTCCTCAAAGAAATCTTTCAGATGCATCACATATGTGTTCTCCGGGACATTCTCCACCCTGACACTTCGGAATTCCTCCAGAGGCCTCCCTGTCAGCCTGTGAACCGCTCTCGCTCTGAGGTTACTGAAGAATGTTCTGACGAATCTCGGAGTATCTGGAGAAAAACAGGACAACCCCCCCCCCCCCCCCCAAATTTAATGGCAATAAGTACAACTGTGTAAAAGTTTTACTGATGGAAGAGAATGATAGAATCTTGCTGTTTTAACATTTTATATACCGTATTTATCGGCGTATAACACGCACCCCAATTTAGGAGAGAATTTTAAGGAAAAAAAACTTTTAGGAGGGAAGTTGAAGGGAAAAAAACTTACATTTAAATGCCCTTCATTGCAGCCTTGTCAGTGCAGCCTTGTCAGTGCAGCCTTGTCAGTGCAGCCTTGTCAGTGCAGCCTTCCCCAGTGCAGCCTTGTCAGTGCAGCCTTCCCCAGTGCAGCCTTGTCAGTGCAGCCTTCCCCAGTGCAGCCTTGCCCCAGTGCAGCCTTGCCCCAGTGCAGCCTGGGATCCCCTGTCCCTGCTTCCAGGGCTTCAAAATCGCGGTCCGCGATTTGAAAATGGCGCCGTCGGCGCCGAATTACACAGAGCCGGTCCTCGGCTCTTTCCGGCGGCTCTCGTTTACTTTCGGCTCCACTCGTAGTCCCGAGTGGAGCTATCCGAGTAGGTTCGGATAGCTCCGCTCGGGACTACGAGTGGAGCCGAAAGTAAACGAGAGCCGCCGGAAAGAGCCGAGGACCGGCTCTATGTACTTCGGCTCCGGCGGCGCCATTTTCAAATCGCGGTCCGCGATTTTGAAATTTGGACAGCTCGGGATCGGCGGGGATCGGCGTATAACACGCACCTGCGACTTTCCCCTGATTTTAAGGGGAAAAAAGTGCGTGTTATACGCCGATAAATACGGTAACTAATAATGATATACATTCGGTGCATTATTGAACTCTAATACAGTCCCAATGTTCCTATCTATAATTAATCATTCACGGGGTTATTTTAATTTTTCTTGAAATGTCTTCATTGTACAGTGAGCACATTTTTGGCATGTGAATCTGTACATTGAAGCTTTTAGCATTATTGCTCTCCAGCATTCAGTAGATAAAGATGTGTAGAGCGCAGGCCTCATGGCAGCTCCCCGTTTTTTGGCATATGGCAAACAACATTCTCTTACAAGAGCCATTGGCTGGTAGGACATGATGGAGCTCTTAGGCCCATACTAGAAGCTGTGAGCATCATTTCAGGCTCTGTATCTAAATCATGGGCAAATCATAAAGATTGGACCGATATCACATGTGAAGGTGACAACAGCAGATTGGATCTCCGGAATTATCTCCACATAGAAGTCCGTGTCCTCAACCTTCTCACTGGTATTCTTCACCAGGAGGTTTTACATCTCAGGAGTGTGGCTGTCCTGGACATTCTCAATCAGAACCAGAGAGCATGAGGGGTTTTCATCATCTGATGCGGCTGTAACACAGCAAAATATATTCCCGGGAAAGTTTTTTGAGTGGAATTCTTTCATCTACATCATGATAAACATAATGATTTAAAGAATATTCTGAGAGCTATCTGCAGAGATTGTGTTACTTTGTTGGGTTGCTGAACTCATTCACCAGGACAGGATGAGAGTTGGTGACCTCAGAGTGGAGCCATTGTTCCTTCTAATTGTGGAGGGCTAACTGAAAAGAAAAGCATGATATATATACATAGAGGCCTTCTGAAAGGATCCAGCTGGTCCTGCTCAGGGACATCCAATTGTTGGAAGATTCTGAGATAGATTTAAAATTCATTGGAGGTAATATATCTCCATCCCAGGACTGACCCTGAACACACTGGAGATAATATATCTCCATCCCCGGACGGATCCAGAACACACTGAAAATAATATATGTCCATCCCTGGACTAACCTAAATACACTGGAGGTAATATATCTCCATCCCAGGACTGATCCTGAACACACTGGAGGTAATATATCTCCATCCCAGGACTGATCCTGAACACACTGGAGGGAATATATCTCCATCCCAGGACTGATCCTGAACACACTGGAGGGAATATATCTCCATCGCAGGACTGATCCTGAACACACTGGAGGGAATATATCTCCATCCCAGGACTGACCCTGAACACACTGGAGGTAATAAATCTCCATCCCAGGACTGACCCTGAACACATTGGAGGTAATATATCTCCATCCCCGGACGGATCTAGAACACACTGAAAATAATATATGTCCATCCCTGGACTGACCTAAATACACTGGAGGTAATATATCTCCATCCCAGGACTGATCCTGAACACACTGGAGGTAATATATCTCCATCCCAGGACTGATCCTGAACACACTGGAGGTAATATATCTCCATCCCAGGACTGACCCTGAACACACTGGAGGTAATATATCTCCATCCCAGGACTGACCCTGAACACACTGGAGGTAATATATCTCCATCCCAGGACTGACCCTGAACACACTAGAGGTAATGTATCTCCATCTTAGGGCAGAACTCGTTGGAGGGGTTATATCTCCCTATTGGTATTAAAACTAGGAATGACGGACAGGGGGATGAGGGAAAATCTCTCTTATGGAACCCCAGATTGCAGTTAAGTCCTAATCCTTCCCCCACTCCACCCAAAATTAGAAAACAAGTTTTTGGCTCGACACTTTAACCAATTTTGCTTTGCAGGAATTCTCTGTAAAAGATAAATTGGCAATTTTGGTGCAAAATCAGCAACTTCTCCCCAATGGAAGCACAACAGCAATCAGTGCCAGAAGGCAGACCGGCCGCAGACACCTTATCCTCTCCCTTCCCCCGCTCCCACCATTGTGATCTTTGTTGGGTTGCTGAACTCATTCACCAGGACAGGATGAGAGTTGGTGACCTCAGAGTGGAGCCATTGTTCCTTCTAATTGTGGAGGGCTAACTGAAAAGAAAAGCATGATATATATACATAGAGGCCTTCTGGGAGGATCCAGCTGGTCCTGCTCAGGAACATCCAATTGTTGGAAGATTCAGAGACAGATTTGAAATTCATTGGAGGTAATATATCTCCATCCCAGGACTGACCCTGAACACACTGGAGGTAATATATCTCCATCCCAGGACTGATCCTGAACACACTGGAGGTAATATATCTCTATCCCAGGACTGACCCTGAACACATTGCAGGTAATATATCTCCATCCCAGGACTGACCCTGAACACACTGGAGGTAATATATCTCCATCCCAGGACTGACCCTGAACACACTGGAGGTAATATATCTCTATCCCAGGACTGACCCTGAACACATTGCAGGTAATATATCTCCATCCCAGGACTGACCCTGAACACACTGGAGGTAATATATCTCCATCCCAGGACTGACCCTGAACACACTGGAGGTAATATATCTCCATCCCAGGACTGACCCTGAACACACTGGAGGTAATATATCTCTATCCCAGGACTGACCCTGAACACACTGGAGGTAATATATCTCTATCCCAGGACTGATCCTGAACACACTGGAGGTAATATATCTCCATCCCAGGACTGATCCTGAACACACTGGAGGTAATATATCTCCATCCCAGGACTGATCCTGAACACACTGGAGGTAATATATCTCCATCCCAGGACTGACCCTGAACACACTAGAGGTAATGTATCTCCATCTTAGGGCAGAACTCGTTGGAGGGGTTATATCTCCCTATTGGCATTAAAACTAGGAATGACGGACAGGGGGATGAGGGAAAATCTCTCTCATGGAACCCCAGATTGCAGTTAAATCCTAATCCTTCCCCCACTCCATCCAAAATTAGAAAACAAGTTTTTGGCTCAACACTTTAACCAATTTTGCTTTGCAGGAATTCTCTGTAAAAGATAAATTGGCAATTTTGGTGCAAAATCAGCAACTTCTCCCCAATGGAAGCACCTCAGCAATCAGTGCCAGAAGGCAGACCGGCCTCAGACACCTTATCCTCTCCCTTCCCCCGCTCCCACCATTGTGATCTATAGGACAGATATTACTCTAAACATCCAATTAATGATTTCTTACGTTTGTCCTCGGCACGGCCGGACTGTGAGCCCTGAAAATAGAAGATAAACCGCTATGAGTCATTTCTAGAGATTCTGTTCATTATAACAATTCTTATTTCTACAACAATCATTATTTCCAGTAGAGACAACCAATGAGAGCTGAGAATAGAAAATGGTTACTGCCCTCTGATTCGGTTCACTGCCTCTCTCCCATCTGAGCTGCAGATCCCCTCATCTTATTTCTCCTGGACTGGGCGATCTCCCCTGTGACTTTATTGATATATTACCTGGGGTAGATCATAGGATGGTGGCAACAAAGCCATGACTGGAGAGGGGAGAGTAGGAGAAGTAGAACTCTTTACACGAGGGATGTTCTTCATTGGGCAGTTTAGTTTCCTTCAAAAACTTTTTCTTTATGAGTTTCAGGTTTTATATGTACCTGTTTAGAATCACTTCATTGCTCTGGATAACAATGAATCAAAAAAAGAAATAGTGCTCAGAGGGCATAAAAAGTAGCTGACCCATCAATCAACACAAATTGATATACATATATAAACACATAAAAACAGTACAGCGCTAAATAAAGTGAAAAAATAATTTTTTTAAATAAAATAAAAAGCGAGTCCAAATTAATAAATAATCCCGACAGTCCCAAAGTGATCTAAGAAATTCTTTCAATTGTGTTCCCACATAAGATTCTCCATACAAGATGACCGCGTTGTGTAATCCAGACAACGTCCGATATGACAAAATGCGTCGGATGGAGCCAACTCTCGTGACGTCATCACGTACATTGAGAACTACGAAGCTGCCCACCTGTCCCCTGGCTACTGTTTGTATATTGTTTTGGTGCATATGCATTTTAATCATGTAAATGTTCTACCTTTTAACACTTTCCCGCCCAGCCTATAGTACAATGGCCGGGTAGGAGGACGTCATAGCTGTGATTTGTGACAGTGATCACATGGTACAGACAGGATCAATAACAGCAAATATGTACCATGTGATTTGCTTTGACCAATCACAGCTAATCACAACAAAAGACAGTAAATGAACCAGTTTACATAGTTACATAGTAGGTGAGGTTGAAAAAAGACACAAGTCCATCAAGTCCAACCTATGTGTGTGATTATATGTCAGTATTACATTGTATATCCCTGTATGTTGTGGTCATTCAGGTGCTTATCTAATAGTTTTTTTAAACCATCGATGCCCCCCGCTGAGACCACCGCCTGTGGAAGGGAATTCCACATCCTTGCCGCTCTTACAGTAAAGAACCCTATATGTAGTTCTGGAGTTGATTCCTTTTTAATGCATGCCAATATTCTGTTTGCTTTGTTAGCAGTACGGATGAGCTTTCTGTTCGGGTCAAACATGAGTTCCACTCGAAACCAAATTCGAGCGGCGCGTAACGGCCCATAATGCACTGCGGGAGCGCAGTGCATTGCTGTATGATGATTGGCCAGAGCATGCACCATGACCTGCATGCTTTGGCCAATCACAGCGCCCTCAGTGAAGAGAGCCATAATTGGCCAAAGGCAGGGTGCCTTTTGTTAATCATGGCTCAGGGGGACTAAGTCCACGCCCCACACAATATAAGGCCGCCTGCACTTCGGCCTGATGTAGTGTGTCGTTGCCGGCATGGACGGAGAGAGTGTCATTTAGAGCAGGCAGGCAGGTTATTCAGTTAGCTGCAGTGAATTTTACACACACATTATATATATATATATATATATATATATATATATACATACATACACAGTCAGTCTTGTGTGTGTATATATATATATATATATATATATATATATATATATATCTATATCTACATATATATGTATATAGATAGATAGATAGATAGATAGATAGATAGATAGATAGATAGATAGATAGATAGATAGATAGATAGATAGATAGATAGATCTCCACTGCATACTGTTTAGTTATATCTCATTGCAGGCCGTTCCTGGTGTACTCTTTCTAATATGCTTCTGGCAGGCAGGTGATTCAGTTAGCTGCAGTGTATTTTATATATATATTCAGACAGTCTTGTGTGTGTATGTATATATATTATATATATATCCACTGCATACAGTTTAGCTATATCTCACTGCAGGCCGTTCCTGGTGTACTCTTTCTAATATACTTCTGGCAGGCAGGTGATTCAGTTAGCTGCAGTGTATTTCATATATATACACAGATAGTCTTGTACATATATATAAATATATATACCCGCATACAGTTTAGCTATATCTCACTGCAGGCCGTTCCTGGTGTACTCTTTCTAATATACTTCAGGCGGTGTACACAGTACCGTGCACCCCTAGTGCAGTTGCTACTACTTTTCTGGTGGTGTACACAGTACACAATACATTCAGTGCACCCATAGTTGCTATTAGACTGCTGGTGGTGTACACAATACTGTGGCACCCATAGTGCAGTTGCTACTACTTTTCGGTGGTGTACACAATACACAATACATACAGTACACCCATAGTTGCTATTAGACTTCTGGTGGTGTACACAATACTGTGCACCCATAGTGCAGTTGCTCCTACTTTTCTGGTGGTGTACACAGTACACAATACAGTGTAGTGTGATGTTGCAAAACAAAATCCCCATCATGTCCGGAAGGCCACCAAGGAGAGGCAGATGCTCACAGGCCACTAAAAGAGGGCAAGCAGGCTGTGAACAGGGACAGAAAAATTAGGCCTTGGACAGTGGTGGTGGTGCCCTAAACCAAAAATATTGTTGGAAGCTAACATCATCAAGATTGAGGAGGAATAGGATAGTCACTCAGCATAGGCAGTCTTCAAGGGATCCCACATCCATAGAAAAATCAATCAGTTACATCAGCATCAGGTGCTTGATAGCTGCTGCTGATCCAGGACTGATTCATTTTTATGAATGTGAGCCTATCAAGGGAGTCTGTGGACAGGCGCACTCTATGATCCGTTATAATTCCTCCAGCAGCACTGAATGTTCAGGAAGAACGCTGGCTGCAGAACAGGCCAGTAGATCAATTGCATATTGAGCAAGTTCTGGCCAGTGGTCCATCCTCAAGACCCAGTAACCCAGTGGATGCTCTGTTGGAAAGGTCTCCAAGTCTGCTCTTGCCCCTAGATATTCCTGCACCATGTCATGCAGACACTGGCAATGGTTGCTTGAAATCAGACCTTGGTGCTGAGGCCTGAAAAATTATCTAAAGGCATCGGTCAGCCGGCCAGCTTCTCCACTGCTCTTCCTCTGACTGAACGAAGCTGTCATGGTTATGCAGTAATCTTTGTCTGTCAGCTTACCTCTCTTCCATGTGTTCACCTTTAGAGGCCAGCCACTCTCACCTGGGTACTTAAATAATCTCTCCTCAAAGCATGGCTCCGCCCCAGCCCCTATCAGGGAACTCTATATTAACCTGTGCACTGCAAGCCTGCTTCGCTGATCAACCCTTGTGTGTTTAGCTTCCGTGTGCATCTTGCTGTGCCTTCTACATCTGATTCCAGTTACTGATCTTGGCTTGTTCTCGACTATCCCTGCCTGCTTGTGACCCTGACCTTTGCCGTGTTCTATGTTTATCTTTGTCTGCTAGTCGCCCCGACCTTTGGCTTATTCCCTTACTATCTCTGTCCTCCTGTAGCCTACTGTGGGCGTGAGCTGGGAGACCCTGGGGGTTGTGACCTGGAGCCAGTTGCAGCCCAGTCCATCCTCACCACTAGAGGCTCTGGTGAACACCTGCTGGCTCTTAGACTCCGTGCCCTGGGGAATCTTACACTCTAGGCCCTGTGGGATCCGTGTTGGTGTTCCAGTGGACCTGCCTTCCTTAACCACCTAGACTCCCATCCGCAGCAGTAAGCCGTAGGGTCCACTACCTTTGCGGTGCACTCCTGACCCCAACGGTGTGCATCTGTCACCTGGCCTCAGGTGACCTGACAGCTCAGCAACACGTTGTCCAGCACCAGGAAATTGCAACCTCACATGGTCTGGAAATGCATTGCACAAACCTTTCTTCAAGGCCTCCTGAAGATGTTTCATCCTCTGCTCCCTCTGCGAAGGCAGGATGAGTTCTGCAACCTTACCCTTGTAACGTGGATCAAGAAGGGTTGCCAGCCAGTAATGATTCCTTCTCTTTGATACCACGAATCCTAGGGTCCTTTTGCTGCATGGCCTCTCTGATTCTGCAAAGCCTGCGGAAGTTTGCAGAGTCATTCAATTCTGAGTCCTCTGGGTCACTAAGGATCACATGATCTCTAACAACCTCCTCCCAGCCACGTACAACTAATTGGGTTTCTGGGGACTGAAAACCATTCCTTGAAGACTGCTGCTGAGTGTTATCCTCCACGTCCATGCTGACACAAAAAGAAGCCAAGTTCCCCTGACCCTGTCCTGGTGCCATACTCACACAGGTACTCATTGATGGACCTCTGCCACGTGTACAGCTGCTGCAGCATTGCCAATGTTGACTTCCACCTGGTGGACATGTCACAAATGAGGCGGTTGGTGGGCAGGTTGCATTCCCTTTGAATGTCAGCTAGCCAAGCACTGGCATTGTATGACCGTTGGAAATGACCACAGACTTTTCTGGCCTGCCTCAGGAGATCTTGTAAGCCTGGGTACCTGCTCAAGGACTGCTGCACCACCAAATTCAGGATGTGTGCCAAACATGGAACATGGGTCAAGTGTCCCTGTCGGAGGGCGGAGAGAAGGTTGGTGCCATTGTCGCATACAACCATTCCTGGCTGAAGCTGGCATGGTGTTAACAACCTCTGAGCCTGCCCCTGCAGAGCTTACAGGATCTCTGCCACAGTGTGGCTCCTGTCCCCTAAGCAGTGGTTTAACCTTACACTACGTAGAGGGTTCTTTACTGTAACAGCGGCAAGGATGTGGAATTCCCTTCCACAGGCAGTGGTCTCAGTGGGGGGCATCGATAGTTTCAAGAAACTATTAGATAAGCACCTGAACGACTGCAACATATATACAATGTAATACTGACATATAATCACACACATAGGTTGGACTTGATGGACTTGTGTCTTTTTTCAACCTCACCTACTATGTAACTATGCAACTCAAGCACCGCATGGCATCTTTTTGCCTGAATGCTTGCGTAGCCCCTTGAACGCTTACGGAGCACTGCTGGTTCAGAGAACAAATCTGCAGAAGAGGCCATAGAGGAAGAAGAAGAGGAGGGGGTGGAGGAATGAGCTGTGGCAGAATCACCGCTAGCATTTTGGAGGCGTGGTGGCAGAACAAGCTCCAACAATACTGCAATACTGAACCCTATCCTGAATCCTTCCCAGCTGCCAGCAGTGTTACCCAGTGCGCTGTGAAGGAAAGGTAACATCCCTGCCCATGCCTGCTAGACCATGAGTCTGCGGTAATATACACCTTATATACACCTTACTGCTGTCCGCCGTGTCCAACAAGACAAAAACATTGCCTTCCACATGCTGGTAGAGAGCTGGAATGGCCTTCCATGAAAAGAAATGGCATTTTGGAACCTGCAACTGAGGTAGGAGGGAGGTGTCATCCCAGTAGGCACTGTATATTTTTCTAGAGGTAAGCCCCCATCCCAATTTTTGCCAAACCTAAGCACCCCCTGAAGGAGTGCGATTCCTCTAGCGGGACTTTTTTCACGGGGTTACCTCTAATAAAGTAGAAAGTAGTAGAAGTTTATAGTTTTTGTATAAAAGTATTGTAGTTTATTAATTTAGCATCTAAAAATCATTACACAACCTAACCATATATACAATAAAATGGATGCATGTAAATGGGAAAAAGTAATTCTACAAATAAATGACCAAATGCAATGATACAGGTAGTAAAGAACCAATGATCATAGAACCCGACGTTTCGAGGTAAGCAAAAGGGGTTGACCTCTTCTTCAGGGGTAACGACAATTGATCAAAATGGATATTTCATCCCTTAAGACTCATATAAACACTCCCAGGGACATTATCAGCATCCAATGTTAATCAAGAATTTACCGCCCGTCAAGGCCACACAGGGATCACAGAACCGAGGCTCAAGAAGATAGGGAAGATACCAGGTGAATCACAGGAAAAAGAACCAGGGTGGACTGAGGTTGCTTCACAAAGGATATCCCCAATATAAGAACAGACACAGTCCTCCCCTCACTGCGAAGGCTTGAGACAGCCTGTTTGATGGAGTTAGAGGGTGGGGGGTACAATCCTGCTAAAAACTGAGGATAAAAGGAACCAGATCATGGGTCCCAATTTCAGCAGCAGGAAGTATTTGAATAATACCCCAGAATCAAAATGGGCAGGAGTCCAAGGAAATATGCAGGTTCCCTGGTTGGGTGTGAGTACACATAAGTCTGCCTGTCTCAGCTTCCTCCACCCTCTAACTCCATCAAACAGGCTGTCTCAAGCCTTCGCAGTGAGGGGAGGACTGTGTCTGTTCTTATATTGGGGATATCCTTTGTGAAGCAACCTCAGTCCACCCTGGTTCTTTTTCCTGTGATTCACCTGGTATCTTCCCTATCTTCTTGAGCCTCGGTTCTGTGATCCCTGTGTGGCCTTGACGGGCGGTAAATTCTTGATTCGCATTGGATGCTGATAATGTCCCTGGGAGTGTTTATATGAATCTTAAGGGATGAAATATCCATTTTGACCAATTGTCGTTACCCCTGAAGAAGAGGTCAACCCCTTTTGCTTACCTCGAAACGTCGGGTTCTATGATCATTGGTTCTTTACTACCTGTATCATTGCATTTGGTCATTTATTTGTAGAATTACTTTTTCCCTTTTACATGCATCCATTTTATTGTATATATGGTTAGGTCATGTGTAATGATTTTTAGATGCTAAATTAATAAACTACAATACTTTTATACAAAAACTATAAACTTCTACTACTTTCTACTTTATTAGAGGTAACCCCGTGAAAAAAGTCCCGCTAGAGGAATCGCACTCCTTCAGGGGGTGCTTAGGTTCTGCAACTGAGGTACAGCACATTCCACAAATTCACAAAAGGGGGCAGAGTCTACCAGCTAAAAAGGCAGTAGTTGCAGTGCTAGCAATTTGGCCAAGCCGGCATTCAAGCTAGCATTCAGACTGTAAGCATGTGGATGGCTGGGACTGAATTTCTTTTTACGGTTTAGCAACTGGGGTAGGGAAATTTGCCTGCTAAAATCAGATGGTGGTGTACTGCTAGCAGATTGGCTGCAAGTACTTGGGACACCTATTGCTATACCTTCATTCCTCACAGTGCAGGTTTTCAAGAGGACTGGAGTAGGGTTGGAGATCCCAGATGAGGAGCAAGGAGAAGTCCACCTTTTTCGTTGATGTGGGTCTACGGACTTGTTGTTTATGAGTTTATGTGAAATCTACATTAATAGCTGTAAAATATTGGAATTATGAATATATTTAATTTATATTTAATTACTTATATTTTATATTTAATTTATATTTAATTAATTTATATTTAATGAATATATTTCATTTAGCTTTTTATCTATGTAGGGTGGAACATATTATCTTCACAGAAATCTCTGGTAGACAGACAAGTTGGTGCCTAGGCTTGTGTATACAAACAATGGGATCCAAACCTCATTGTTTTACACATACTCACTTCAAAGGATCCCATGCTGGGATATGCAATGAAGGGAGGCCAAAATTCAAGTTAAGCTCCTGCTCAGAATAGTCACAAGGATTTCCATGAAAGGGGGCTCACGTATGCAAAGTATAGGGATTGGAGATGTAGCCAGTCCTTAACCAGGAATAGGGAAGCTCACCAATCAGAGCCACGCTATGCCAACCAATGAGGCATCAGCATGTAATGATATACACAAACTATATGGGAGGGAAACACACACTTTTATGGGAGAGCAACCATCAGAATGGAACCTTGGTGCAAAGGGTAATTATGGAAAAGGTCTACATTTTACTTGTAACTAAATATGTTTGCAGATTAATGTTTTCAGGAATATACTCTGTATTCCTTCATGTAATTCTCTTATTTTAACCTAATATTTTCTTCCTTGGTGCACTGTAGACTATAGATAGATGGTTGTGCATTAGATAGACTTTCAACTAATCAATAAATGTTGTTATTGTGTTAAAACTTTCACTCATGGTCAAAGAACTCTCATTTAACCCAAATCATATCTGAGAGATAATAAATTTCAAATATAGTATACGGTAAAAAGACTGCATGGGGGGTCGTCGTATGTCTGCTCAAGCATGTGGTGCCAAGCGGCTGCTGTTGTGGCCACGCTTGATCCGCTTCAGACATAGGTTGCAAACAGCAATGGTGCTGCAATGATTTGCTGCACACGTGTCCAAAAAGGCCCACACCAAGGAACTTTTCAAAATCAGCGGGGAGTCAGCAGCACCCTGCACCTGTGGAGCTCTGCGGTGTGATGCAGTAGGGTGGCTGCCCTTAAGCTGCCCCCTAGAGGACATCCTGCCTCGTTGGAGTTGTGCCTCCTCCTCCTCTATTCTATCAGGCACCCATGTAGAGTCAGTGACCTCATCATCCCCTCCCTCCTCCTCACTGGAGTAAACTTGACACTGTGCTGCAGTTGGGGAACATGACTACCAGTTTCTTGTCCTTCTTGGGCACCCCCTCTCTCTAGGCTCACGTTACTCCCTTCCTCAACCTGGGCACCAACATCGGAGCCTTCAAATCGCCAGCAGCATGTACCCAACACTGTGGTCAAATAGTTCGGGGGACTCCTCCGTGCATGATGGTGGGGCTACGGAAGGAGTGACTGTGGACAAGGAGCCGGTGGAATAGGCCGCTTTGGTAGCTGCTTAGGAAGTGAAATCTTCTGAACAGGTGCACAGACAGCAAAACAAATGTCACAGGGGTGATAACCCTTCCCTATGTTATCCAAAAAGCTTAAAACTAGATTTTTTGGCTGGAGCTACACTTAACAAATGTACCAGTTCAAAATTACAAATAGATTCAACTTAACAACAAACCTACAGTCCCGGTCTTGTTTGTAACCCGGGGACCGCCTGTATACTGCTGTTCAGAGTATATAGGGCCTGGGGGCCACACGCCTTTTTTATTTATTTAGGTGCGGAGTTCCCCTAATATCCATACAAGACCCAAAAGGTCTGGTAATGGGCTGGGAGGGGACGGGGCAACATTACATTACAGCCGCCAGTAGTTTTAAATGACTTTTTTTCCTTTAGAAATGTCATTTTGCTGTCAGACTGTTCTAAACACGGGAAAAATGCGCCAGTTTACAGGCATACTATAGACACCCCCCAGGTACGAAATTTAAAGGAATATTTCACTTTTATTAAAATCACTGCTCCCGATAAAACGGCTGTTTTTAAAACTTTTTTTGCATTGATACATGTAACCCGGGGGCATGACCCGGGTCCTCAAACACTTTTTATGACAATAACTTGCACATTACCTTTAAAATTAGCATCTTTGATTTTTCACGTTCGATTCCCATAGACTTTAACGGGGTTCGTGTGTTCACACTAATTTTTGGTCTGTTCGCCTGTTCTGCCGCGAACTGAACCGGGGGATGTTCAGCTCATCCCTAGTTAGCAGCAGCTTGACATTGCATGCCATTGCTGAGCCTATCATCTACTAGGACCCCCAGGTCCTTTTCCATCCTAGATCCCCCCAGAGGTTCTCCCCCCCCAAGTCTATAGATTGCATCAATATTTTTGCCACCCAAATGCATTATTTTACATTTTTCTACATTAAACCTCATTTGCCATGTAGTTGCCCACCCCATTAATTTAATGTAATCTCAGTGATCTCCAGAGGGTCTATTATAACTTGCCCCTATTCCTTGTCCTATAGCAGGCCTCCATTCTCCAACTTCATCTGTAGCATATCCACAGAGCCCGACCTTCTCCTGTACTTTGTAACATTAATTTAATGAATACTATTTGTGGTGGCCCCTTGGAGATGTCAGAGGCCCCAGCTGAGGCCCCCTGTACCTCATTAGTTGACCACCACTGATTTAAAGTGTATGCAAACCCAACAATGATCTTCTCTGATTTCCTCCCCTTTGGTCTGTTAAATTTCTGCCTGGAAGTGTTTTGTTATGTCCGTCTTCTTTCCACCAAAATGAAGCAGCAGAAGTGTGAATCATACATTGCATTTACAACCGAATATATTGCCAGTGTATATTTCTTCTTCAATGTCAAAGAGAAGGAAGGAGGCTTCCAGTGCCACTGATCACAGGGGATCAATACGGATTGAAGAGGTTTATCTATCTGATCAGTTGGGTGGTGACGGTTTCTGCAGACACACATGGGATTATTGGTGGAAAATGTGTCTGGGGGCCCCTTCAGGTGATTGAAGAGATTTCATGGAAAATAAGTTTTATGATATTCTGATACACGATCCATAACTTCAATGTGGAGCTTGTCTGGCAGATTTACTTACATGGACCGATCCCAATGTATTCCCCGCCTCGTCTGGACTCTCAGTATTCGGCAGTGAGACGGTCAGATGTATTTCTTCCCCATTGGGAAGTTTCAGCAGATGGTGTCCTTTCTGGAGGACTCGATCCCGAGCTGGAAGACAAGGAGAACCATGATGAGGATTTTCTATGGGAATGTCACCGGTCACATGACCATCTATATCCAAAGTGCTCCATGTCAGGTGGACCGCCCCCAGATTCGGAAAACCATACCACGCCATAGGACCACACATCCTTATGGTGTCACAGCTCCAAGCACATTATTAAAGTACTTGTCAAGAACAGTGTATGTTTTTATTTACTGTTTTCCTTTTTCTTTTTTTAACATATATATGAGACCCTCATCAAGGATAAGGGTCTGGTATAGATGGGTGGAATCTCTGGCTTTGTTTACAAACAGAATGAAGAGGCCGGGATCTGTCAAATCTAAACACAAATTTTCTCTGTAAATGTCGGTGTTGCTGTAGTAGGTTGTATACATCATACAGAGGTTAGTTATCGGTGAATGTCTCTGAAACCTGCCACATCCAAATAGCTAAACAGAAAGAAGAAATATCCCCTAACTGGACTTTTAAGGCACTAAAATTTCATTATAACTAGATAAGTATAAGTTTTTTATCAATATTGTACATATGTCATAAGACACAAAATAAAATAAAAAAGGCGGAATGTTAACAATAATGCATATGAATTTAGACAGTCACCACAGTGATTGACAGTGGTTTCTTATGATTCACCCAATGCGTTTTGGAGTTTTCAAAAACTCCTTCTTCGGGGGGTAAGTAAGAGAATCAATCATGTGTCTATAATATATTAACAGACAGTTTAGATATACAACCTTGGTAATTAAGATAATTATAGTGTGTATAACATGTATACTTACATGTTTACTGAAACTGTCATATGCATAACATTCCACAAAGTATTAGAAACAACAGTAAAATGGAGCGGAGTTATGTCTATGATATGCCCGTCTATGATTTTTTGGTATCACACTTAGCGTGAAAGTAATTGCTGAGGAGTGGCCTATCAACCCGGGAGGAGTCAGCACCCAATACTGAGGAAGTCAGAGAGAGGCGTAACCCTGTGGGTAAAAGCAGTAGGGATGTTTAAATATTTATTATAGCTTTGTCAAAAACTCACACATTTCCACACATCAAATATTGTATTTCTTCAATATCATACCTCATAATGAGAAGATTAGTGCTGTTCGTTCACATGTGAGTGTAGCACACTATCAAGCAAGTGGCCACTGAAAGATAAAGGATGAAGAGTAAGTGGTGTGTGAATATGATGGCTATTAGATTAATTGGGGCTGCCTGAATGCCCAGGATAAGTCATTGAGCACATCCGATCTCACAACCAGTCATGACAAAAAGGGACTTAATAGTTTCACAAAATGGAGATAATTAGGTATGAGATTTGGATCTATAATACAAAGGCTCATTATGGGTTATCCGCATAGATTTTCCCTGGTGAACACAAATTTTCAAGTAGAGAGTAGTGGTAAAAAATATATGTAGATTTGCAATATATATTGTGTCCACCAGGTGGCCTCCATCTGGCTTGTCAATCAGAAAATGACAAGCGCACTTAACAATAACAAGAGCACTTCACCCAGACACGATGATACCAGTTGTCCCATAGAACCTGCTGCAGATATCACTTTTACTAATACTGAACTGAACATTATTAATTTGTCATCCTACAGCAATTCTCCAAGCGAAATTATGGTTTTAAGTAAGTAACTTAGTTTCTGCCCCAATCACGATCTCAATAAAATTTGAGATCTATAAAGATCTTCAACTGTTCGTCCGCAAACCACTGCTCAAAAGCCTTGACTAAAGGATTCATCAATCTTGGTCCTTACCATTAAATTAAAGACACGGACATGGGTTTTATATGGCCACAGCAGCCAAATTTTATTAACCAAAGAATAAAATAACAGCATGTAAAACATACCCGTAAGTGCAAATTTCAACAAAGTAATGCCCAACAACAAGAGGTCTTTGGGTGTCTTTTTAAGGCACAATTTATAACTGGAATGGTCTATGTCCTCAGCCGTGCCCCAACCGGCTCCAAGACGCTTCGACATCACACATCCTTCCATATTCCCCTCCCCCAGGGGAGCTAGCTCCTCGGAGAACCACCGCTAACCAAGTGAAAGCGCCATACCTTAGATGGGCCCCACTAATCCTGTAACCATGTAATTCCTCACTGACCCCCCAAAGACCCCACAATTGACAATATACACCAGTCAGTAAATTATACCCATATACAATGTATTTTTTTTTGTGTTTAGTTTTCTCTTTTTTATTAGTTTATTGCAATTTTTTTTTTCAAAAACAAAAACATCAAAAAACAAAACAAACTCACTCAACACTAGAGACACCAATACGCCCCCCTACCTGTCCAGTGCGATAACTCCTAACACCAGGGCGGGAGGGTGAGAAGTTGTCACTTCTCCTAACTTCCTTGGAAAGTTGAAGAATATGCCCCCTACGCAATACCCTCTCCTCTGGACCCTGCCCATTCTTCAACTTCTGCCTCCAATCAGGTAAGGTCTCCACCCCTGCCCCCACCACTGACCTAGCTGACCACTCCCTGACCCTGTTCCTCCCCAAAAAATAAGAATTTGGATGCCAAAGAAATCGAGGCCCTTGAACAACTTTCTTCCAATAATCATATTACCATAAAGCCTGTCGACAAAGGCGGAAACATTGTCATACTCGACAATGAAGATCATACAATTATGTGTAATAAGATATTGAAAAACCAAGAGTGCAACAGGTGGATTACACCCAAGATCATTGAAAAATGAGTTCTAGTCATTGGTCGATTCAGCATATTTGAATCGAACAATTAACAAGAAGACATGGGATTTCATTAGAACAAAGTTACCTATAACACCCACATTTTATGCGCTCCCCAAGGTGCATAAAGACATAACCAACCCCCCGGGAAGACCAATTATTTCAGGCCGAGGCGCTGTGAGTGACAATGCTAGTAAACTTGTTGACGAATTCTTGAAGCCATATGTCAGTTCATTGCCATCTTATGTAAAGGATACCATTTATTTTCTAAAAATTCTTGAAAGTCTATACATTCCAGAATACGCTATACTAGGCCTTGCGGCCCTTCAACATGTTAAAGGTGCGGTCAGCGATGGGAATTCCCTATATAACAAGTTCATTCTCTTCCTCTTAGAATACATCTTAGAACATAATGTATTTTCCTTTCCTGGTTCCTACTACCACCAGATACCGGGTGTGGCAATGGGGACTTTGTGTGCCCCATCCTACGCCAACCTGTATCTGGGGGAGTGGGGAAAAGATGCTGTTTTCTGATGATTCTCTATCTATGTATACGGATCATATTACATCATGGTTCCGCTACATAGACGATATTTTCATTATCTGGGACGGCCCCATTGAATCACTACAGCACTTTTTAGAAAGGATGAATAAAAACTAATTCAACTTGAATTTCACCATGAGTTTTGATAGGGAACTAGCATTCTTCCTAGATGTTGAGGTCTTTAGAGACAATGATGGCAAACTAGGCAGTAATTTGTACAGAAAACCCACTGTGGGCAACATTATACTTCATGACTCGAGTTTTCACCTTCAAACGTTAGTAAATTCAATACCGTATAGTCAGTATTTGCAGATAAGGCGGAATTGCTCTGGGGAACAAAACTTTAAAGTTCAGGCCTTACAGCTCCACGACAGGCTCCCTCAGAGCCGGGACAGAGGCTTTTGGAGGCTTTTGGAGGGGACTGAATGCCAGCCTCTTGCCAACCGATTATGGGCCCTGGCATCTGGGGGAACGGTGCTCTTTGTGAGCTGTATGCCTGGGGACCCTTGAGGTTGCATTACTTTAGATTCAGGTCCATGTCCCCCAAGACACACAGACTCTGGGGACCCTGGATAGGCCATTGTGATGGGAGTCACTAATAGGGGCACAAGGTGAATGAGAACCCCACTATGATCTGTGCTAGTCAGACCCAATGCTGTATATATGTATATATAATGTGTGCTGTCTCATTGTGTTGTGTACTATTTGCTGTGCTAGTTTGGGGTGGGGCTGTATTCCAATGTTCTATTGTGCCTGTCTGCCTTGGATATCACAGGATGTGTAACTCTATGGAGGGAGGGGGGGATTCCTCCAACAGCTCTCCCTGCTGATAAGACTGTTTATTAACGTTAAACACACCTGACCTGTGTGTCCATTGTCATTGGACAGTTTAACCCACCCTGTTTTCCAAGGGTGGGGGGGTGTTTTGAAGTGGGATCTGTATAACATGTTTTTGAATAAATAATCATTCCTGCTTGAACCTCAAGACAGAGCCTTGTGTCGTATTTGGGGGAGAATTATTTGTATGGGTTCCTTGTTCGGCTGATTGAAGTGTTCGGTAGCTGCCGTTGTGTTCGGGAATGGAATGTCCTAAACCACTTTAACCCCTTTCATACTCGGGGTGTCGTTACAGGCTATTCCCAAACCTCTCTGAAGAGAGCCTATCAACGAGTTCTGTCGCAAGACAGTAGCGAACACTTATGCCGCGTAAACACGATCGGACTTTCCGCCAACAAAACCGTGGATTTTTGTTCGAAGGTTGTTGGCTCAAACTTGTCTTGCATACACACAGTCACACAAATGTTGGCCAACAATGATGAATGTGGGAACGCGGTGACGTACAAGACGTACGACGAGCCCAGAAAAAGGAAGTTCAATAGCCAGTGTGGCTCCTTCTGCTTGATTCCGAGCATGCGTGAACTTTTGTGCGCTGGACTTGTGTACACACGATCGGATTTTCCGACAACGGGGTCTTGTTGGCTGAAAATTTGAGAACCTGCTCTCAAACGTTTGTTGGCGGAAAGTCCGACAGCAAATGTTCGATGGAGCATACACACGGTTGGACTTTCCGACAACAAGCTCACATCCAACATTTCCCTTCGGAAAGTCCAACCTTGTGTATGCGGCATAACATATCCAAAAGCCGAAAAATGATATCAACCCCATCCGTATTATCACAAGATACAGCAACCAACAAACTAAAGCAAATAACATCATTTAAAAATACTGGCATATGCTGTTATCAGATTCAACATTAGGACAATTTGTCCCTGAACGCCCCCTTTTCTCTTTTAAAAGAGTAAAATCCATCAAAGATAAACTCATTTCGATTCGCTCAGCAGAGCCATGTTGCAGCAGTACAACTGTGGCGGCTGGTCGGCAAGCGGTTAAAGGTAGGCACACCGAATCTTCACCAGCACCTCAGAGACAGAGAACAGTCCATAGCTTTGTTTTTATGTTTTATTAGGGGGTTTCAACTTGGATTGGGATGGGAAGTTATGGGATGCCCACTTGACTTCAACAACTTCAGGGACAACTTCTTAAATACAGTCTCTATATACAGTCTCTATATACAGTCTTCACTTCTTCAGCCACCTGCACACACTTGGTTCCTGTTGGCTCACTCCTTGAGGGGAGCTGACAATGCCTGACTGTCAGCTCAGCAATAGTCCATTACAGGCAGGAACTTATAGTCCCTTGACAATAGCACACAGAAGTGACACAGCTCAGACTTCCACATCACTTCCTCCCTGTGGTCACTAATCCCAGCACCACATCTTCAGGCAATGCCAACCCACCTGGCTGTGTCTGCCCCTTTACACCAGCCCACCCGGCTGACTCTCAGGAGATCTCTACGGAAAGGCAAAAGACATAAGCATACCTCTGTCTTCAGGGGGGAACTGGCTACATGTGGCAGTCTCCCACATTTTTAGTCCCCACAGTGCTACTCACTCTGTCCTCTCTTGCTCCCGTGCCTCCAGGAAGACTTCCTCCTCTGTGTTTTAGCAGGAATCCTCCAGCTCCCGAGTCCTGGCCCAAGGTGCCCCCCCCCTTTAGCACTGAATCTTCATCTGCCACTGCTGGCATGGCCCATGTCTATTTATGAGGTGAACCTTGCCCCCTGCCAGCCCTCTATGGGGGGATTGGCCGAGGCCCTCATAAATATTCCAGACAGCTCCTCCTATCCTTCACCCACCAGCTCTGGAAGTTTCTACAACCGGGGGAGCTGTCAGGGTGAGTCATTCATCCCTGAGTCACTGAACCCTGACCCAGATTCACAGCTCAGGCTTTGCCCTGAGCTAACTATATGTACCTACTCTAACAAACCTCCACTACACTACAAAACATAGCACACTCCTTCATCAAGCACACACTAGAGGGTGCTACACGGTGTGGTGAGGTTTTACCCCCTTTGTGACCAGGGCAAATGGAAATGTGTTCCTCTTGCGGAACTTTAAAAGGAGAACCTACTCAGGAGTAATAAGGAGTATGAGGAGTCCACATCCTCAGCACTAGGCACTCTGACCTCCATGACAACGTGGCTTCATCTTGCCGGGGTGTCAGTTCATGCCACATTGGGCAACTGCATGACCTGCCTGTGTCGGCCCTTTCTCACATACCGAACAGGACCTTACCCGCCCAGCATCTACCACCTACTCCAGATTGGAGCCCACCCCGGGACCACCATATCCATTGGTGTTTTTGACGCCCTCTGTTGGGGAACACCCCCCTGGTGACTCCACTGTGACAAGGTACACACGGCCTGCCCGACCTGGACCAGGAGTGAGCACATACCTCAGTGTTCAGTGGCAACATGTCCCCCCCAACCCTCTCCTTCTGAATGTTTTTAAATGGATGCAGTAATATACACACTCCCCCAAGTAATACTACATGACATACCTCTGTTCATGCTGATTCCAATCAGACACCCCTTAAGAAGTGTATATCTCGAAACGCGTTGGGTACTCCCTGTATGTGTGTTCCATATGTACCGGAATTCTATGATCGTGTATCTTTACATACTGTATTGCAATTTTTTTGTCTGTATCACGCATCCTGCATCCCTTTGCATTCCTGTACATTCACCCTGTTCACTGTAGACCCGTTTTAGGTCTATACCCTAATAAATACCCAATTTCATTTCAAATTTACACTCCTCATACTCCTTATTACTCCCAAGTAGGTTCTCTTTTTAAAGTCCCGCAAGAGGAACAAATTTCCATTTGCCTAGACATATTGGGGATGTGGGTTTACCCTACTCTCTAGACCAACTCAGCACCACCCCTATCTTGTTTCACTTTGTGACCAGAGCAATATTTGCTATTCAGCACTGCGCTACTTTAACTGGTAATTGTGCGGTCATGCAATTCTGTACCTATATGACATTTATATCATTTTTTTCCCACAAATAGAGCTTTCTATTGGTGGCATTTGATCACCCCTGGGGTTTTTATCTTCTGCAATGTTTATCTATATATTTATCTATACATATATTTTCTGTTTTCTGTGATAAAACATATCCAATAAAATCTAATTTCTTCATCAATTTAGGCCAATATGTATTCTGCTATATATTTTTGGTAAAAGAAATCCCAATTAGTGTATATTGATCGGTTTGTGTGAATGTGTTAACATCTACAAATTATGAGATATATATTTGAAAATCAATCCTATACTGACAGCCGATCTCATTTCTTAAGGCCCAAAAATACCAGAACAGCATAAATACCCCCAAATCACCCCTTTTTGGAAAGTAGACAGTCTGAAGTTTTTAGTAATGGTGAGTTTTTTGAAGCTGTAAATTTTTTTGTAAACATTTTTTGGGAAAATTAAGAAATTAAGTTAGAAGGCCGGCCATTGGCTAGCCTGAGTTTGTAGGAGGAGTCTGGAGCTTATAATCCCCCCTCCTTCCCTACACACTCGTCGGCTAGCGTTTTTCTGGTTTCCTTTCCGTGACGCAGTCGACGACGTCACTTCCGGTTTCTGTACGGTGGTCTGTGGCAGCATAGGCGTGCGCACAGGGTGTGCCAGGTGTGCCTGGGCACACCCTAATTGCCTTGTGTGCTGCATATTCCTCCCTGTTTTGACCACTGATATTTCATCCCCCCCAAAAAATGTTACCCAAGCCCAAAAATTTGGGTAAAAGAAAATTAACTAAATTACACTGTCCACTGCCCTACTGACACCATCAGTACATATACACATGCATAGGTATTTGAGCTTTGGGGTGCACACCCTAATGCAAGAGGCTGCGCACACCTATGTGTGGCAGGCAGTGTGGATGCTCCAGGCCCTCTGGATCTCCTTCATTTTCGTAGCGGCATCAGTCTCGGCCAGTGGTGTGGGTACCTAGGGAGGGTATCACAGGATTTAGCACGCTTTGTTCAGGTAGAAGGTAGGTGCGGGACCGGAAGCTCGTGGTGGGGGGGGTGTGGACAGGCTGCTGCATCCATCATGGGGCATGTACACTGATCTCATGTTTGGCGAGATCTTGCCCCCATACCACAGGGATCGGCTGTCTGCACAAGCGGCGTAAGCCGCATGGGGGTCATCACAGATTTGTCACCCACGTGCAGGGCACTATTTCAGTCCCAGGGTAGCAGTCAGCCACTCACTGTCCCCGTGGGTCACGGCACTGGCAGTCCCACTGACATCACTCAGGTTCAACCTGCCGAATCCTGGTCTTCACAGGTTAGGGGGTTGAAATTGAATCTTGGAGCTGGACACTTCTTCACGTGTTTTCATGTGTTCCTGTCAACCCGTTGTTCACCGCACATCCATGTCCACACATGCAGCTTCTGGTGGTTATTCATGACAAAGTTGCCCTTTTGACACCATGTGGCGGTTGCATTACCATTGGTTTGGCCAGCGGTCAGCATTCCAGCACCAGGGGCCATAACACTGGGCACCTCACTGGCGTCATTCGGGCAAACCGCTGGGTCTTCACACCTCACAACTTTTTGGGATGGGAACGAGGGACACCTATTAGCAAAAGTATGTAGGCATAGGACACACCCCCTGACACACCCTCTTAAACACTTGCCGGCCGCACTGTAGTTGTCAAGCAGCTATAGTGTGGTCGGCGCACGGGCAGCGTGCTCTGTGTTCGGCTGTGTCCTCCGGTGACAACAGATCACAGATCGGGGTAGAGAGTCAATCAGAGGCTCTTTAGCACGTGATCAGCTGTGTCCAATCACGGCGGATCACGATGTAAACACAAGCCAGCATGAGGAGAGGAGAAGAGAGCCGATAACTGGCTTGTGTGAAATGGATATCTACACTGATAATCAGCTCACTGAATATCAGTGTCCTGATTATCAGTGCAGTCCTAACAGTGCCCATCGGTGCTGCCAATCGATGCCCATCAGTGCAGCCTCATCAAAAACATTACCAGTTTGCAAAAATTTTATAACAAACCATGAAAAACATTTTTTTTCAACATTTTTTGTCTTTTTTGGTTTATTTAGCAAAAAATAAAAAACCCAGTGGTGATTAAAAACCACCAAAAGAAAAGCTCTATTTGTGTAAAAAAAAAAAGACAAAAATTTCATATGTGTTCAGTGTTGCATGACCACACAATTGTCATTTGAAATGTGACAGCACTCAAAGCTGTAAATTGGCCTGGGCAGGTGGTTCAATGAGAATTATACCAAAAAAAAAAAAAGAGGGGTTAAACCCACAAGTGCTTTTTTTTTTACCATTACCATTCCTTTTTATTGGCTTTTGAAATTTACAAATGTAGCAATTTAGAAATCAGATGAAAGAATTAGCGCTGGGAAACACTTTTTGAAAGTTAAAAGGTGCATTTTATTTACAACCGTAGAGATCAGACCAAAATGAAGGACAAATGAGGGACAAATGAGGGACAAATGAGGAGGAAAGAGGGACAGAGGGACATTGTTCCAAATCAGGGACAATCCCTCAAAATCAGGGACAGTTGGGAGCTATGGGTCTTGTAGTTCCACAAACTGGTGGCCTCGGTTCAGCCCCTCATTTGGGTTGCCTCATCACGTACATCAGCACAATTAGGTCAGGCATGGCAGGGCTCGCGCCCAGCTCCAGGGGCCTCAGTCCTGGGAACGTCATTGGCGTTACACCTCTCTTTCTCCCACCACAGAGCCCACGCTTCACTCTGTTCAGGTGGTGTCTTATTTTGGTGTTGCTTTTAGGTTTTTGATTTTCTGCTTGTTCATTCCATCATTTTTTTTTTTTAGTGAATACCTCATGATGTGGTTTCAGGTGGATTCCACACTCTACGTTCAGGAACAGCAAGGCGTGTTCTGGGTTTTTTTCCGGTCAGAGGTCATAGCTGGTTACACTACATACCAGAGGTAGGGGACTCGAGTCACATGACTTGACTTAAGTCAGACTTGAGTCACCTGTTTGAGGACTTGCGACTTGCTTGATAAAATTAAATAAATGACTCGACTTGACTTTGACTTGTCACCAATGACTTGCGACTTGACTTTGACTTGGGCTATTTGACTTGCAATGACTTGGCACCCCCCCCCCCCGAAATATTACCCACACTCTCCGCCCACCACCACCTCTGAGCCAATCAGCATTTGCCAAATGTCATTGGAGCTGTTCAGGGTAGCGGTAGGAGTCATGTCAGTCCCTGCATCAAGCGCACCTATTGAACGTGTGTTCAGCCATGGTGATGGGTGATAATGCGACCCCATCGCTCACAACTGAGCGAGAAAGTACTTTCCAATTTATTTTTTTGCAAATGCAATGCATTTTAAGTGGCTATTCTCATCACCATTCAAGTGTCCAGATGTTGGCATTGTGTCAGGTTCAAACTTTGAGCTTAGTTATTTTCCCCCTCAGCAAGGACTACATTTTTTCAGGCTTGTTGGCCATTTAATTGCTGAGTGTTCTGCTCCTTGTCTGCTGTTTGGGCATTCAAAGTGTTTCTTTAATATGCCAAGAAAAAAGCACTAAGCAGTTTTGTTAATGTTGAAAATAAAACAAAACCTTTCCTAGAAACTGACTTTTAACTCATTTTAAAGGTGGAAATGGGGTAGATCAGTATTTTGACTTAATTTGTGACTTGACCAAAATAAATGACTTGATTTGACTTGCTTGACTTCTAGCTAGGGATGAGCTTCGTGTTCGAGTCGAACCCATGTTCGACTCGAACATCGGCTGTTCGATCGTTCGCCGAATTGCTAACGTTATGGGCCGTTCGCGCTAAATTCGTGTGGCGCGTCACGGCCCATAATTCACTGCGGCATCGCAGTGCATTGCTGGCTGATGATTGGCCAAGCATGCACTATGACCCGCATGCTTGGCCAATCACAGCGCCGTCAGTAGAGAGAGCTGTAATTGGCCAAAGCCAGGGTGGCTTTGGCCAATTATGGCTCAGGGGATTTAGTACACACCCCACACTATATAAGGCCGCCTGCACGGCGGCCCTGTGTAGTGTGTGTTCCGGTGTGCTGAGAGATAGAGAGAGAGAGAGACAGTGTCATTTGATTTGAGTTAGATAGATTAGGCAGAACAGTCAGTCAGTTAGCTGCACTTACAGTGTATTGTGTATATATATGCATCCCAGGTGTTGCATATATATATATATACACTGTATTCAGTTTAGCTAGATCCGTTCCTGTTATCTTCTATCTAGACTATTTACATTTAATGCAGTGCGTCCTGCTCACAGTGTTCAGCTAGATCCGTTCCTGCTATTTACATTTAGTGCAGTGCGTCCTGCTCACAGTGTTCAGCTAGATCCGTTCCTGCTATTTACATTTAGTGCAGTGCGTCCTGCTCACAGTGTTCAGCTAGATCCGTTCCTGTTATCTTCTAGACTATTTACATTTAGTGCAGTGCGTCCTGCTCACAGTGTTCAGCTAGATCCGTTCCTGCAATTTACATTTAGTGCAGTGCGTCCTGCTCACAGTGTTCAGCTAGATCCGTTCCTGCTATTTACATTTAGTGCAGTGCGTCCTGCTCACAGTGTTCAGCTAGATCCGTTCCTGCTATTTACATTTAGTGCAGTGCGTCCTGCTCACAGTGTTCTGCTAGATCCGTTCCTGCTATTTACATTTAGTGCAGTGCGTCCTGCTCACAGTGTTCAGCTAGATCCGTTCCTGCTATTTACATTTAGTGCAGTGCGTCCTGCTCACAGTGTTCAGCTAGATCCGTTCCTGCTATTTACATTTAGTGCAGTGCGTCCTGCTCACAGTGTTCAGCTAGAGCCGTTCCTGCTATTTACATTTAGTGCAGTGCGTCCTGCTCACAGTGTTCAGCTAGATCCGTTCCTGTTATCTTCTAGACTATTTACATTTAGTGCAGTGCGTCCTGCTCACAGTGTTCAGCTAGATCCGTTCCTGCAATTTACATTTAGTGCAGTGCGTCCTGCTCACAGTGTTCAGCTAGATCCGTTCCTGCTATTTACATTTAGTGCAGTGCGTCCTGCTCACAGTGTTCAGCTAGATCCGTTCCTGCTATTTACATTTAGTGCAGTGCGTCCTGCTCACAGTGTTCAGCTAGATCCGTTCCAGCTATTTACATTTAGTGCAGTGCGTCCTGCTCACAGTGTTCAGCTAGATCCGTTCCTGTTATCTTCTAGACTATTTACATTTAGTGCAGTGCGTCCTGCTCACAGTGTTCAGCTAGATCCGTTCCTGTTATCTTCTAGACTATTTACATTTAGTGCAGTGCGTCCTGCTCACAGCGTTCAGCTAGATCCGTTCCTGTTAAATTCCTATTGACAGGCAGGCTTGTCTGGTTACAGTATATAAAGCTACCTGAAGAAAATTACAGGTGTTCTATTTGATTCTATTAGTACCACGGTCAGGCAGCTAGACTATTTACATTTAGTACAGTGCGTCCTGCTCACAGTGTTCAGCTAGATCCGTTCCTGTTATCTTCCTACTGACAGGCAGGCTTGTCTGGTTACAGTATATAAAGCTACCTGAAGAAAATTACAGGTGTTCTATTTGATCCTATTAGTACCACGGTCAGGCAGCTAGACTATTTACATTTAGTACAGTGCGTCCTGCTCACAGTGTACAGCTAGATCCGTTCCTGTTATCTTCTAGACTATTTACATTTAGTGCAGTGCGTCCTGCTCACAGTGTACAGCTAGATCCGTTCCTGTTATCTTCCTACTGACAGGCAGGCTTGTCTGGTTACAGTATATAAAGCTACCTGAAGAAAATTACAGGTGTTCTATTTGATCCTATTAGTACCACGGTCAGGCAGCTAGACTATTTACATTTAGTACAGTGCGTCCTGCTCACAGTGTTCAGCTAGATCCGTTTCTGTTATCTTCCTACTGACAGGCAGGCTTGTCTGGTTATAGTATATAAAGCTACTTGAAAAAAATTACAGGTGTTCTATCCCAGCTTAGTGCAGCTACAGGCCATTAGTATGTCTGGAAGGCCAAGAAGGAGAGGCAGACAGTCACAAGCCAATAAGAGAGGGCAAGCAGGCTCTGTGTCTAGTGCTGGTCGTGGAGACGGTGCATCCTCATCAGCACGTGGCCATGGGACACGCTTGGCCTTTTTTTCGGCAGCTGGCCGTGTTGAGCCGCAACATGCGGAAGACTTGGTCGAGTGGATGACCAAGCCGTCCTCATCCTCCTCATCCTCTCTCACCCATGCCCAGGGTGCTTTGTCTGGCAAAGCAGCGGCCTCTTCCCTCAGCTCAATGTCATCAGTGACTCCTTCCCTAGCTCCACCATGTCCTCATGAGGATTCCCTCGAACTGTTTGACCACAGTGTTGGGTACATGCTCCAGGAGGATGCCCAGCGTTTGGAAGGCTCTGATGACGATACTGAGCTCGATGAAGGCAGTAACATGAGCACGGACAGAGGGGGTGCCCAAGAAGGACAGCAATCTGGCAGTCATGCTCCCCCTGCTGCAGCATACTGCCAGGTTTGCTCCAGTGATGAGGAGGGAGGGGATGATGAGGTCACTGACTCAACGTGGGTGCCTGATAGGAGAGAGGAGGAGGAGGAGGAGGAGGAGGAGGAGGCGGCGGCACATCACCAACGAGGCAGGATGCCCTCCAGGGGCCAGCCTAAGGGCAGCACATTGACTGCATCACACCCCAAAGCTCCACATGTGCAGGGCGCTGCAGTCTCTGCACGTTATTCAAAAAGTTCTTTGGTGTGGGCCTTTTTTGAGACGAGTGCATCAGATCGCACCACTGCTATTTGCAACATATGTCTCAAGCGTATCTCGCGTGGCCAAAACATCTCCCACTTGGGTACCACATGCTTGACCAGACATATGTTGACCTGCCATGCAGTTCGTTGGCAAGCGTATCTAAAAGACCCACACCAAAGAACAAAGAGGATCTCTCCTTGCTCCTCATCAGCTGAGATTTCCAACCCCACTAGACCTTCAGTCCTCTCTGAGACCTGCAGTGAGAGGAATGAAGGTGTAGAATTAGGTGTGTCACAGCCAAGTACTTGTGGGCAATCTGCTTTTGGTACACCGACGTCAGATTGTACCAGGCAAATTTCCCTGCCCCAGCTGCTGCACCGCCGAAAGAAGTTTGCTCCCAGCCATCCACATGCCCAGCGGTTGAATGCTAGCTTGGCAAAATTGCTAGCACTTCAACTGCTGCCTTTTCAGTTGGTAGACTCTGCCCCCTTCCGTGAGTTTGTGGAATGTGCGGTTCCTCAGTGGCAGGTACCCAAACGCCACTTTTTCTCACGGAAGGCGATTCCGGCTCTCTACCGGCATGTGGAAGGCAATGTCCATGCCTCGCTGGACAGGGCGGTCAGCGGTAAGGTGCATATTACCGCTGACTCATGGTCCAGCAGGCATGGACAGGGACGTTACCTAAGTTTCACGGCGCATTGGGTGACTCTGCTGGCAGCTGGGAAGGATGCAGGACAAGGTGCAGTAGTGTTGGAGGTTGTTCCGCCACCACGCCTCCAAAATGCTGATTGTGACACACCTCTCTCCTCCACCCCCTCCTCTTCTTCTTCCTCCATGGCCTCTTCCTCGGAACCAGCGGTGCTCCGTAGGCGTTCAAGGGGCTACGCAAGTACGCAGGCCAAAAGATGCCATGCGGTGCTTGAGCTGGTGTGCTTGGGGGACAGGAGCCACACTGGGGCAGAGGTTCTGTCAGCTCTGCAGGGGCAGGTTCAGAGGTGGTTGACGCCACGCCAACTTAAGGCAGGAATGGTGGTTTGCGACAATGGCACCAACCTCCTCTCTGCCCTCCGACAGGGACAAATGACCCATGTGCCCTGTTTGGCTCACGTCCTTAACTTGGTGGTGCAGCGGTTCTTGGGCAGGTACCCGGGCTTACAGGATGTCCTGAGGCAGGCCAGGAAAGTCTGTGTGCATTTCCGCCGGTCATATAATGCCAGTGCTCGGCTGACGGACCTCCAAAAGGAGTTTAACCTGCCCAAGAACCGCCTAATCTGTGACATGCCCACCAGGTGGAACTCAACGTTGGCCATGCTGCAGCGGCTGCACACGCAGCAGAGGGCCATCAATGAGTACCTGTGCGACTATGGCACCAGGACAGGGTCAGGGGAGCTTGTTTTTTTTTCCCCACGCCAGTGGGCCATGATCAGGGATGCATGCACTGTCCTGTCACCATTCGAGGAGGCCACGAGGATGGTGAGCAGTGACAGTGCATGCATCAGTGACACTGTCCCCCTTGTCCACCTGTTGGAGCACACGCTGCGTGGAATAATGGACAGGGCACTTGAGGCAGAACAGAGGCAGGAAGAGGAGGACTTCCTTAGCTCTCAAGGCCCCCTTTATCCAGACAGTGTTCCTGCGTGCCCGCCGATCACACAGGAAGAGGACGAGGAGGAAGAGGAGGAGGAGGAAGATTGTGTCAGTATGGAGGTGGAGCCTGGCACTCAGCATCAGCAGCAGTCTTTAAGGGATCAGTCCCAAGAAACACATGGACTTGTACGTGGCTGGGAGGAGGTGGCTGCGGACCATGTCGTTCTTAGTGACCCAGAGGACTCCGGACCGAATGCCTCAGCAAACCTACGCTGCATGGCCTCCCTGATCCTGCAAAGCCTGCGTAAGGATCCTCGTATTCGTGGTATCAAGGAGAAGGACCAATACTGGCTGGCAACCCTCCTTGATCCACGTTACAAGGGTAAGGTTGCGGACCTTATCTTGCCATCGCAGAGGGAGCAGAGGATGAAACATCTTCGGGAGGCCTTGCAGAAAGGTCTGTGCAACGCGTTCCCAGAGACTGGGAGGTTACAAACTCCTGTTTCTGGACAACGTGTTGCTGAGGCTTCGGTCAGTCAAAGAAGGAGCGGTGGAGAAGGTGGCCGTCTGACCGATGCGTTCAGACAATTTTTTGGTCCGCAGCCCCAAGGTATGATCGGTTCCAGCAACCATCGCCAGCATCTGTTTTACATGGTGCAGGAATACCTAGGGGCAAGATCAGACTTGGACACCTTTCCCACCGAAAATCCTCTGGGTTACTGGGTCTTGAGGATGGATCACTGGCCAGAGCTTGCACAGTATGCAATTGAGCTACTGGCCTGTCCTGCATCCAGCGTTCTTTCGGAACGCACATTCAGTGCTGCTGGAGGCGTGGTAACCGATCACAGGGTGCGTCTGTCCACCGACTCGGTCGATCGGCTGACCTTCATAAAAATGAATGAGTCTTGGATCACCACCAGCTACCAAGCACCTGATGCTGATGTAACCGTATAATTTTTTTTGAAATCTCAGATCCCTTCAAAGACTGCCTATGCTGATGCTGAGTGACTATCCCTGAGTAATTATCCTCTTCCTCCTCAATCATCACGCTGATAGCTTGTAAGAACATTTTTGGTTCTGGGCGCCACCACCAGTGCCTAAGGCACAATTTTTCAGCCCCTGTTTAACAGGGGCGTGTAATTACAATTTTTGATGTAATACTTTGCAGCAGGGCTCGTTCCTGCATTCCAACTAGAGTGTCTGTGAGGGGTTGCAGTGTTGTGGCACCAGCACCAGTGCCTAGGGCCCAATTTTTCTGCCCCTGTCTAACAGGGGCGTGTAATTACAATTTTTGATGCAATACTTTGCAGCAGGGCTCGTTCCTGCGTTCCAACTAGAGTGTCTGTGAGGGGTTGCAGTGTTGTGGCACCAGCACCAGTGCCTAAGGCCCAATTTTTCTGCCCCTGTCTAACAGGGGCGTGTAATTACAATTTTTGATGCAATACTTTGCAGCAGGGCTCGTTCCTGCGTTCCAACTAGAGTGTCTGTGAGGGGTTGCAGTGTTGTGGCACCAGTGCCTAAGGCCCAATTTTTCTGCCCCTGTCTAACAGGGGCGTGTAATTACAATTTTTGATGCAATACTTTGCAGCAGGGCTCGTTCCTGCGTTCCAACTAGAGTGTCTGTGAGGGGTTGCAGTGTTGTGGCACCAGCACCAGTGCCTAAGGCCCAATTTTTCTGCCCCTGTCTAACAGGGGCGTGTAATTACAATTTTTGATGCAATACTTTGCAGCAGGGCTCGTTCCTGCGTTCCAACTAGAGTGTCTGTGAGGGGTTGCAGTGTTGTGGCACCAGCACCAGTGCCTAAGGCCCAATTTTTCTGCCCCTGTCTAACAGGGGCGTGTAATTACAATTTTTGAAGCAATAATTTGCAGCAGGGCTCGTTCCTGCGTTCCAACTAGAGTGTCTGTGAGGGGTTGCAGTGTTGTGGCACCAGCACCAGTGCCTAAGGCCTAATTTTTCAGCTCCTGTTCAACAGGGGCATGTAATTACAATTCTTGATCTAATATTTCACAGCAGGGCCCTGTGAGGGCTTACAGTGTTGTGGCCACAGCAACACCTAAGGCCCAAATTTCTGCTGAGTATATAGGGCAGGACCCTACTTTCAAACATCTAACTTACAAACGACTCCTACTTGCAAACGGAAGGAGACAACAGGAAGTGAGATGAAATCTACCCCTAGGAAGGGAAATTCTCTCCTGTAAGAGTTAATATGGGAAAACAATTTCTCCTTTCCACTGATGCTTTCCAATCCTTGTTCCACAAAAAAACCCAAATTTTCAAAAAACATTTTTCATTGGGACAAAAAAGTGAGGTGAAATCTTCTGAAGAGGAGGAAAGACAGCAAAACAAATGTCACAGGGGTGATAACCCTTCCCTATGTTTTCCAAAAAGCTTAGAAAAGATTTTTTGGCTGGAGCTAAACACGTTAAAAATGTTCAAAATTACAAACAGATTCTACTTAACAACAAACCTACAGTCCCTGTCTTGTTTGCACCGCCTGTATACTGCTGTTCAGAGTATATAGGGCCTGGTGGCCCCACACCTTTCCTTATTTTAATTTGGGTGCGGGGTTCCCCTTAATATCCATACAAGACCCAAAGGGCCTGGTAATGGACTGGGGGGTACCCATGCCGTTTGTCTCACTGATTTTCATCCATATTGCCAGGACCCGACATTACATTAAACCCGCAAGCAGTTTTAAATGAGATTTTTTCCTTTAAAAATGACATTTGGTGCAGGGACTGTTCTAAACATGGGAAACACGCGTCACTTTACAGGCATACTATAGACACCCCCCAGGTACGATATTTAAAGGAATATTTCACTTTTTTTTTTTTACTTTAAGCATCATTAAAATCACTGCTCCCGAAAAAACGGCCGTTTTTAAAAGTTTTTTTTGCATTGATACATGTCCCCTGGGGTAGGACCCGGGTCCCCAAACCCTTTTTAGGACAATACCATGCAAATTAGCCTTTAAAATGAGCACTTTTGATTTCGAACGTTCGAGTCCCATAGACGTCAATGGGGTTCTAACGTTCGTGCGAACTTTCGGTCCGTTCGCGGGTTCTGGTGCGAACCGAACCGGGGGGTGTTCGGCTCATCCCTACTTCTAGCAGGGACTCGACTTGACTTGCTTGACTTCTAGCAGGGACTCGACTTGACTTGCTTGACTTCTAGCAGGGACTCCAATTGACTTGCTTGACTTCTAGCAGGGACTCGACTTGACTTGCTTGCTTTTCGCCACAGTAACTTGGGACTTGCTTGTGACTTGAAGGTTAAGACTTGAGACTTGCTTGTGACTTGCACACATGTGACTTACTCCCATGTGTGCTACATACCAGAATCTGTCACGTCTACAGATCCATGCGAGCTGAGGTTTCATTTTTAAATGATTGTAACATTTGCAGTCTTCTCACCTGTACTTCATACATCATACGTTGCACATCACTTACAGTACATTCCTATTTCTACCTGCCACGGTCTGTAGGTTCCAAGCTTTAATTGTTCGTTTTTAACCACTTCCTGCCTGGCCTATAACAGATTGATGGCCGGGAAGTGGTTCTGTTATCCTGACTGGGCGTCATAGGACATCCAGCAGGATAACATGCCGGCGCGCGGCCGTAGGGACACGCAGCGCGGCGATTGCGAGTGCAGCGTATCACTCTGACACACCTCATCTCCGATCGTGATAAGAAGCCTCTGACAGACTTCCACTGGGAACTCTGGAAGGAAGTGCTAGCCCATGATCAGCTGGGGAGACACTGAACTGAATGTGCAGTTGCTGCTGATCATGGAAGCCGCCAACCGAGGAGCTCCACTGTTATCTCCTTTTGGACTAAGGCTCATTAGCCACCATAGACAACACTATAGTCCAATAACATCGTTATAACTTCAAATACCCAGGTTGCTATCAGTTAGATGGTCATCCATCTGTTGGAGCTAGAGTTGAGAACTTTTTTCTTTACACAACAATAGCTGACGGACGTGACGCCCTTTGTGTCCGGTCTCGATTTGCTGATGATCTCGGTCTCGTGGTGGTGGCGCCGATACTCGGTTCTGGACCTCGGTGGCTAACCATTTTATCCTTCCCCCTCTCTTGAATCGGATGTCATGTGATGTTGACCATATAATACTATGACGGATATACACCTCACCCCCAGCCCCTGAAGAAGAGGTTATAATCATTATTAAATACCTTGAAACGCGTTGGGCTTGCACTGTCAATAGCTCCTTGCTCAAACAGCCTCCAAGGGTCAAGTGTAGTTCCGTCAATCTGTTTTGTATACCTTTGGTTGTATTATTGTTATTTGTACATTCTGGCATCCATAATATTTGTCGGTATCTGTGATCCCTATTAGTATGTGCCATGTTTTTTAATTTTTTGATATAATAAAAATTGGATATTTTTTATACACTTTTTGTCATACTTCTTGGAGACCTCCCCCCATTTAAAATCCCAACTAAGAGGAAAAAATTTTTTCTATTCATAGCCCATGATCAGCGACACCAGGAGGTAACCAGGCTGGTCCAGGTGGAGATGCGGTTGGACGAGAGCTACAGAGATCTCCGCTGGTATGTAGTCTAAGTGTGCCTGTGGACAGCGAACGACACCACAACAGAAGGCTTTGGCTACGGAGGCCTGGGGCTGTTATTAGAGAGGCTCCTGACTTTGGGTGCGATTTGGAGTGGCGTTTGAAAGAAATCTTGGAATACATAGAACGGAGGCTGAATGTCTCAAAGGTTTCCTGGGCACTGGAAAATTTGGAGTTTCTAGCCAATCAGGAATGGGAGCTGGAGATCGCCTACAGACGGCTGCTAGATTCTGCTAAGCGGCAGGTCTGGGCTCCCTCTGCCTGGGACTATCAGGAAATACCAACTGACAACTCTGAAATCCTGGATGAAGAGTCTGCAATGTGGCAGAGTAATGCTGCCCATACACTATACGAAAAATTTGCCGAACCTATTTTCGAAAAACGAACGTTCGGCCGTGAGCGCAAACGATGGTGCCATCATGTAATGACCTATAAATCGTTCAGTGGACATAAAAAAATAAATTTTGTGTTCGTTTTTTCACATATACCTAGTGCAGACAGTTCAGACGGGAAACACATTAATCATTCAATTTATCGTTCGTTCGGCTGAAAATTTCCAAACTTGTCCTTCGTTTTTTCGGCTCAAAAACGTCCAAACAATGATAGATTTTGTGCCCATTAACTGGCCGAAAAACGTACAAATTTCGTCCGAATTTTCGTATAGTGTATGGCCAGCATAACAGTGTGCTTTATTCATCTCCGCCCGCAGCTATGGACGTGGAGGTCTTATGGTGGATGCAGCAAGTGCTGACTGACCTTGATGATCCTGTTTCTGGGTGGGATGATTTGGATGGAGGAAAGTGTCTGTTCAGCAGCTGGATGAGGGTACAGGAGGTGGAGCAGTCGGCTCATCTCTCCAGCCACAGATCACAGAATGTATGGAATTAATTGACTTTTCATCAGAGGAAGTTATGAATGATGAGTCACCTGCCCAAGTGTTGGCACTGGGCCCAAGGGCCACCAGCCCATGCCCTGGACTGTAAGCAATTCCAGAGACTGGGGATTTAATAGACTTTGGCAATGGTTTAGATCAAAGCATATTCATGAGTTAGAATGGCCCAGTCACAGTCCAGACCTAAATCACATTGAGAATCTGTGACAAGACTTGAAAATTGCTGATCACAGACGCTCTCCATCCAATCTGACAGAGCTTGAGATATTTTACAAAGAAGAATGGGCAGAAATGTCCTCTCTAGATGTGCAAAGCTGGTAGAGACATCCCCAAAAAGACTTGTAGAGAAAGGGGGTTCTACAAAGTATTGGCTCCGGGGGGCGCCATACAAATGCCCCTCCCCCACACTTTTCACATATTGATTTGTATCATTTATCATTTTCCTTCCACTTCACAATTATGTGACACTTTGTGTTGGTCTATCACATAAAATCCCAATAAAATACATTTACGTTTTTGGTTGAAACATGACAAAATGTGGAAAATTTCAAGGGATATGAATACTTTTTCAAGGCACTGTACCTGCCTACTCCTTGTAGTGTATAATGATCCTCCTCCCCCTCAGTACCTACCTTCTTCCTCCTTGAAGTATATGAGGATGTATCCCCGGCTGCAGTCGGTGTCTTCAATCTCACATTCTCCTCCATTAGATTCGCTCCTCTTCTGGAAATACAGTAGAAGTTTATTTTTTAGCTTCTTCAGCCTCTGGGGGCCGTCAGCCCACTGGAGAGAGACGGGGTACGGGTACTGGGAGTCACCCATCCTCTGGTAGTAAAGGTTGGTCTGGACAGGTGAAGGTCTGAGAGACAAATGTTGTGTGATCTGGGTGTGGATCATGGAATGGCTCAGAGCTCTTTACTTTCTGTTTCATTTTGTGCTCTCACCGAGATCTCTCCTCCTGTTCAAGGAAAGTCCCTCCACACACACAGACCTCCGCACACACACAGACCTCCGCACACACACAGACCTCCGCACACACACAGACCTCCTCACACACACAGACCTCCGCACACACACAGACCTCCGCACACACAGACCTCCGCACACACAGACCTCCGCACACACAGACCTCCGCACACACAGACCTCCGCACACACAGCCCTCCGCACACACAGACCTCCGCACACACCCATTTTATAGAGGTTTTTAGATCCTTGGTCCAGCAGGATCTAGAAGGATTGTCAATCAAACCCAGTAGGTATAAAACAGACATAGAAAGGGGTATCAAATCCCTAGAAGAAAATAAGCAGATTGTCATCCGAAGTGCGGATGGGGGGGGCTTGTTATCCTTAAAGTGGAGTTCCACCCAAAAATGGAACTTCCACTTTTTGGATTCTCCCCCCCCTCCGGTGTCACATTTGGCATCTTTCAGGGGGGAGGAGGGAGCAGATACTTGTCTTATACAGGTATTTGCTCCCACTTCCTGGCATAGATCACCGCGATGATTGCGGTGACCTACGCCACTTCCGCCGCCTACCCCATCCTCCCCCGCTGTATGCTGTGAGACACAGAATACAGCAGGGACCTGTGAGGACATGCAGCGTGGTTCGCGCATGCGCAGTAGGGAAGCAGGAAGTGAAGCCGCACAGCTTCACTTCCTTATTTCCTTACGGAGGATGGCGGCGGCAGCAGCTGAGAGCCGAAGGATGGATCGGCTTCGGCTGCCGACATCGCAGGCTCCCTGGACAGGTAAGTGTCCATATATTAAAAGTCAGCAGCTTCAGTATTTGTAGCTGCTGGCTTTTAATATTTTTTTTTCAGCGGACCTCCACTTTAATAAATCTGACTATTTAGCCGAGCTAAACAGACTTGTCTATGATGCTGAAACATATGAAAAACTGGGATGTAACCCTACCAACAAATTCAAAGCCAAGCTGAGATGTCTGGTAAAGGATGCCCAAGATGAAGGTATTGTCACCAAAAAAGAGGTGAGATATCTGGTACCAGATGCCCCATGAGTGCCAGTTATCTACCAATTACCCAAAATTCATAGGAACCCAGCCAAACCTCCTGGCAGACCCATTGTGAGTGGGGTGGATTCTTTGTTTGCCAGAATTGGTGAATACTTAGATTGTTCTCTACAGCCGCTGGCACAAAGTTGTCCAGCCTACCTCAGGGATAGCAGACATCTCATGGAATGATTACAGTAGGTAGTAGTTGGCGATGGCCATATACTAGCCGGTACTGATGTCAATTCTCTGTATACCAACATTCAACGGAGACATGCAGTTGAAGCTGTGGTTTGGGCCTTAAATAATACCAAAATGAAAAACAAACCCAAAGGATTTTCTTGTCCATGCCCTGGATCTAGCCATGAGCCACAACTTTTTCTGGCATGATAAGCAATATTTCAGACAGAGGAAGGGTGTGGCTATGGGGGCAAAGTATGCCCCCTCGGTGGCAAACTTCCTCATGAGTTTTTGGGAGAAAGGTGCCATTTCTGGTGCTAACATTCCTCAGCTTAAGTTTTACAAGCGTTATATCGACGATATTATTATTATTTGGGCAGGATCAAATGAGTCTTTTTCCCAGTTTTTGTCGAAAATTGGTGAGAATAGGTTTGGTATATCATTCTCAGTTAATAGATTGGTTTGGCAAGAACAATTCTTTATGAATCCATGCTGATTACTGCTAATGATATCATTCTTATTACTAAAATCTTGTATATAGTCCCTTATCATCCCCTCCAAGAGTTTACATACTATTGATGTTAGGCTGACTGGTCTGTAATTCCCAGGGATGTATTTTGAGCCCTTTTTAAATATTGGTGCTACATTGGCTTTTCTCCAATCAGCTGGTACCATTCCAGTCAATAGACTGTCTGTAAAAATTAGGAACAATGGTCTGGCAATCACCTGACTGAGTTCCCTAAGTACCCTCGGATGCAAGCCATCTGGTCCCGGTGATTTATTAATGTTAAGTTTCTCAAGTCTAATTTTAATTCTGTCCTCTGTTAACCATGGAGGTGCTTCCTGTGTTGTGTCCTGAGGATAAACACTGCAGTTTTGGTTACTGAAGCCCCCCGTTTCACTCGTGAAGACTGAGGAGAAGAATAAATTCAATACCTTCGCCATCTCCCCATCCTTTGTAACCAGATGTCCTTCCTCATTATTTATGGGGCCAATATGGTCTGTCCTCCCTTTTTTACTGTTTACATACTTAAAGAATTTCTTGGGATTTTTTTTGCTCTCCTCCGCTATGTGTCTTTCATGTTTTATCTTAGCTGTCCTAATTGCACCCTTACATTTCTTTTTGCATTCTTTATAAAGTCTGAATGCTGATGATGATCCCTCAACCTTGTATTTTTTTTTTTTTCAACAATAGTTTTTATTCATTTTTCAGCATTACAGAAGATGAAAAGCTTTGAAAAGTTAGTACAGTACAAGTACATATTTCAAAGAAAAAAAAAGAAAGATACAAATATTTGTTCTATAAAACGTTATCTATAAGAACACTTATCATTCCTCTTAACCTTTGGTCTGTCCCTCCGTCCCGATCGCCCCTCTGGGAACTAACTGCGACCGGGGATGAGGAGCTGCCTGCTGTGTATCCTCTACCATTCCTTTCTTTTTTGTAAGTTAAATGTATATTTCCAGTAGTACGTACTGTCATCTTCTTATGTAATGAGAGATAAACTATTAGAAGATTTAACTTGAAACTGGGGAATTGTAAACTTAAAATAAAGATTTAAAAAGGAATCGAAAAGGTGGGGAAAGAGGGGAGTAGGAACTAGTTTCCTGAAGATGGATTTCTGTGTTGATTTTTACTTACGTAAAAAATTTTTTTTTTCCCATTTATAGTGTATGGTTTTATTTTCCCATTTTATGTCCACTAGATATGTTGTTTTGTAGTTTTATTATAGCTTTTATACCATTCCATCCATGGTTCCCAATGTTTAATGAATTCTGCGTATTTCCCTTCTCTATAGGCTAACATGCTTTCATAGGTAAAGTGGATTGTAAGTGTGCGTACTACATCTGCGATATTTGGAAGATTAGGGGATCTCCAGAGTCTAAGTATCACCAACTTAGCTGCTAGGAATAAGTGTGTAGTAAATGATCTGAATAGGTAGGGGATGTTTTCAATGCCTAAGTTTAATATGGCCAATTCTGGTGAGAGTTGGATAGTTGATCCTATGACTTGTTGGAGAATTATGAATACTTTGGGCCAGAATGCTGCTAATTTCCCACATGTCCACAGAATGTGGAACAAGGTTCCTGTTTGTAAGCAATTTCTCCAGCATAATGGAGGTGTTGAGGGATCAAATTTTGTTAGTCTGTATGGCGTTAAATACCACCTTTGTGTAATTTTGTGGGATAGTTCCCACATGTTTGTACTTTTGGTGGCTGAGTATATGTATTGTAGTGCTTTGTGCCACTGGTTTTCAGTATAAGATGTTTCTAGGTCTCTTTCCCATGCTTTCATAGGATTAGATTTTTCTAGGATAGATTTGTTGCCAAAAAAATCATAGAATAGTGAAATTCCTCCCTTGCGACTCACTGTAGAGGTAAGATAAATATGTATTTTCCAAAATAATTTGCATTGTAGGAGTTTGTTATTCCTGAGGAATGAGGATATTCGTATGTAGTTAAATTGTTCAGAGGCTGGAAGGTCAAATTCTGATTGTAGTTGAATAAAAGATTTTAATTTATCATCTTTAAATAGATTGGAAATCCATTTTATTCCTATAGACGACCACTTGGTTAAGCATAAGTTAGGGACAGTTATTGCTATTGCTTCAATGGGTATATCTAGATGAATAGTGGGTGTTGGTATAGGATTGATTGCTGTTAATTTTTTCCAGCAAGCTTGTGTGGTATTGTGGGGGATAAATGGTTATATTTTTGGATTTGGAAAGGTGAGGCCAGAATGAAGTAGTATAGGTTCCCCCTTGGTATTTGAGATTGTTCTAGGTTTCCCCAGAGTGGTGTTGCATGATTAGGAAACCACCCTCTGATCTGCGCTAATACTGCTGCCATGTGGTAGTCCTCCAAAATTGGGGCTCCTACTCCTCCCGCTTTTTTTGCTTTGCTGAGTTTAGAGAAGGAGCTGCGTGCTTTTTTACCCTCCCATAAAAAGGTAGTTAGTATATGTTGTAGATTTTTAAAGAAGGTTTTTGGTGCTGGTATGGGAATTGTTCGAAAAACATACAATATTTGAGGTAATATTTGCATCTTAAATGCTGCGAGTCTACCTGACCATGATAGTATAAGTTTGCTAAGTTTTTGTGTTCCTTCTTTTACCTTCCCTTCAAGTGGTAGGTAGTTTGCTTTAAATAGTTGTTCAGGATGTGAGGTAAGGTTAATCCCCAAATAATTGATCATGTGATTGTTCCATATATATGGGTATTTAGCTTGTAATTCTATTTTATTTTGTTGGGATACTCCTAGATCTAGTATGTATGATTTGGTATCATTCACCTTATAATATGATACTTTGCCGTAGTCTCTTAGTAGGGAACATACTTTTTCCAAGGAAGACACCGGATCAGTAAGCATCAGGATCACATCATCAGCGAAAAGACTTATGACGTGTTTACTTTTATTGATCATAAAGCCTTGTATTTGGGGTGATTGTCTAATTTTGGCTGCTAGTGGTTCCATGAGTAAATTGAAAATGAGGGGGGACAAGGGGCACCCCTGCCTCGTGCCATTTGAAATCCCGAAGGATCTAGATAACATGCCTGATGTATATACTCTTGCTGACGGGGCAGTGTATAAGGCCAGGATGGCGGATAGGATGTGTCCTGTTAGTCCGAATCTTTCTAGGGTTTGTGACAGATATAACCAATGCACCCTATCAAACGCCTTCTCCGCATCCAATGCTAGAAGCAGAGAAGGCGTTCGAGTTCTCCTAGCTATGTGGATTATATTTATTAGGCGTCTGGTCGCATCTGATGCCTGTCTTCCTTTGGTAAAACCTGATTGGTCTGGGTCAATTAAGGTAGGGAGTATATTTATCATTCTAAGTGCTATCATTTTGGCGTATATTTTCAAATCGTTGTTTAGTAATGAAATTGGTCGGAAATTTTGGGGTTGATCCGGTGTCTTCCCAGGTTTAGGCAGTGTCACAATAATTGCTTCGAGCATTTCAGAAGGGAAGGAAGCAGAGGCAGCAGCTCTATCGTACACCTTAAGGAGGTGTGGACTTAAAATCGACTGGAAATTCCTATAGTACTCGCCTGTTAGACCATCTGGTCCTGGTGATTTGTTGTTTGGGAGTGTTTTTATAGTGTTTAGTAACTCTGTCATGGAAAATGGTAAGTTGAGCGTTTGTAGTTGAGATGGTGTGAGTGTAGGAAGATCTATGTTGGAAAGAAAGTCGTTTATTGTTTCTGGTGTGGGTTGCGGTGTTTTATCATCTTTGTGTAGGTTATATAGAAAACCATAATAGTCGCTAAATGCGTCTGCGATACCTTGTGGATCATATATTTTTTGCTTTGTGTTCGGATGTATAATGTGGGCTACTTTGGTCTTAAAGCGTTGTCCTTGTATCCTCCTTGCTAATGCTTTACCAGCCTTATTGTTGGTGGAATAGAAGGACGCTTTTGATTGTTTTTCTGTTAGTTCGTGTGTTTGTATTAATACTATTCTGAGTTTATGTCTTAATTCAGTAAGTGTAGTGCTTATAGAGGGGGTGGGGTTGCTTTTATTAAGAGCTTCTAAAGTGTCAATTTCTTTTAATAAATTTGCGATGTTTTGCTGCCGCTGCTTCCTGAACCTTGCTCCTAGTTGTATAAATATTCCCCTTATATATGCCTTATGGGCATTCCATAATAGAGAGGCATCATTTGTAGATGGTGAATTGACCCGAAAATAACTGGACAAGTGGTCTTCCAATAATTTTTTAGTTTTAGGGTTTTGGATGATGTGGGAGTTAGCGCGCCACATATAAGCGGCAGTGGTAGGGTAAGAATCCTTAAGTGTAAGTAGAACAGGAGCATGGTCTGACCACGCTATTGTTCCTATTTTTACCTGAGTCACTTTTTGCAATAGCCACTTGTCTGTCAGGATCAGGTCAATTCTCGTATACGTACAGTGTCTATGTGAAAAGAAAGAATAATCCTTTTCATTGGCGTGCAGACAACGCCAAGTGTCGAATAAGTCATGGGAGCGTAAAAAATTGTTTAGGGAATATGTTCTTTTAGTAGGGGCTGTAGTAGAGTCCATTTGTGGATCCGGAACGATGTTAAAGTCCCCGCATATTATGAGAGAGCCTTGGTGTAAGTTTTTTACTTTCCTCATGAGCCCATGTAAAAATTTGATTTGCCGTTTATTGGGTACGTAGACATTGAGTAGGGTGTATCGGATGTTGTTGATATCACATATTATTATGAGATAACGACCTGCTGTGTCCGTCGTAGTGGAGATTAAGTTGAAAGCGATTGTATCCTTTACTGCAATCATCACTCCTCTTTTTTTTGCTGGCATGTTGGAAAAGAAAAAATGTTGGAAGGAATTATGTGAACATTTAGGTGGTGCCTTTTGGTGGAAGTGGGTCTCTTGGACGCATAGTATATCGCATTTAGATGTATCTGCTTCTCTCCATAGAGATGTTCTCTTAGCTGGGTGGGCATTTACTGATAGAATGTTAATTGGCATCTTGGTATTTTAAATGGTGTGCTTATGTTTGATGATAAACGTACTTACAGTTAGGAGTAGTGGAAGGTTGCATGTTTCTAAACGTTGTTCTTTTGTTCTTCTTGTGGACATTCATGTTGGTTTCTTGAGTGTCTTGAACGTGGTAAGGGTATTCAATAGATTCTTCTGGATAGAATGGTGGGAATAGTTCCTGTAAGATAGGGAAAAGTGGAGAGCAAAACAAAAGAAGAAAACCAAACAAACTGAAACTTAAAAGGAGGGTTATGATAACCCTTGTGCAGATCATGTCTGCTCAGGCTTTGGGAGCTTGTGGGGTGGTATAAGCTCCAATGAGCGGGGCCCTGTGTTGGGCTAATGATATGAGGCCTACTTTTCTAGGCTTAGGGTGGCTGTTATCATTTGTAAGCTGCGGCTTGCTGCCAATCTGGAGGGACTTTGTTGAGGTTCCTGTCTTCAGAGGAGGAGGTGTGTTCATCTGAGATGATTTTCCACTTTTGCAGCAGTTTGTATCCCTTAGATGGGGATGTGATTACATGATTTACTCCATCTTTAGTGATTAACAGTTTAGTTGGGTAGCCCCATTTGTAGGTAATGCTATGGTTCCTTAATGCTTTGGTAATGTTATTCAAATTCTTGCGTAGCTGCAAGGTAAATTGTGACAAATCTGCATAGAATTGTAATGCGGCGTATTCTGTGTCACGGTGTTCCCCTTTACGTGTAATTGTCATCAGGCGCTCTTTTGATTGGTAGAAGTGCATTCTGAATAATACATCTCTAGGTACATTTTCTGGTATAAATGAGGGTTTAGGCAGTCTGTGTATCCTATCTATGGACAGTTCTATGGCCGGTATTTCTGGCATAAGGGTGGTTAGCATTGCAGACGCATAGGTGCGTAGATCTGAAGGTTGCACATTTTCCGGTATTCCACGGATCTTAACATTATTGCGTCTGGATCTGTCTTCTAAATCTGCTAATTTAGCTTTGATCCATGTTTGTTCTTCTTCCGCTGTATCGTGTGCGTCTACTAGGTCGTTAATGGTAGTGGCATAGTCCCCCATTCTGGTCTCAATATGGTCTACTCTTTCTCCCACTGCAGTCAGTTCTGTGTTAAACTTCCTCATGCATGCCATCATGTCGGTGTGCAATGTGCTCCTTAAAGATATGAGCATATCTTTTAGTGTGGTGTCTGACACTGGTTGGTTCAGCGTGGGGAAGGAGACTATGGAGTCCGGGAGCTCTCTTGTGTCCTCTTGTGAGTCTGCATTAGATCTTACCTCACAGTTCTGTGTCCCAGCTTCATCCATTCTGAAGCGTGCTTTGGCCGGACTTCTGTTTAGTGGTGATGAGGGTTGTGAGGAATCCTCCATGTCGAAAGCGCGTCTGTATTCCTGGGAGTCGCGGCTCTGTGAGTGTTTGTGAGCTGCGCGCTGTGATGAAGAGGGGCCGGCGCCATCTTGTCCATGAGGCCGCTGTGGCTGTGTGTAATAGTCCGTCAGCTTTTTCGGGCGGTGTTCCGCCTGCCGTTTTCTAGGCATGTTCCCGGAGGGTTGGGGGGTTGATCCGCCGGTATTAGAGGTTTTTATTGTGCCTCTAGTCGCTATGAGCCGCTATTTCTTCCCGCTGTGTGCTGGAGCTCAGGAGTCACACCGCCATCTCGGTGGAGTCCAAGCCACGCCCCCTATAACCTTGTATTTTTTGAAGGCCTTCTCCTTTGCTTTTATATGCATTTTTACATTGGAGTTAAGCCATCCAGGATTTTTGTTCGCTCTTTTAAATTTATTACCCAGTGGGATACATTGGCTAATGCCCTTATTTAATATGCTCTTAAAGCAAACCCATCTCTCCTCCGTATTCTTTGTTCCTAATATTTTATCCCAATTTATGCCTTTTAGCAAGGTTTGTAGTTTAGGGAAGTTGGCTCTTTTGAAGTTCAGTGTCTTTGTGTTCCCTTCATGTTTCCTATTTGTGTGATTTATACTGAAACTAATTGACCTGTGATCGCTGTTACCTAAATTGCCCCGTATTTCCACATCTGTGATCAGGTCTGTATTGTTGGTAATCAGTAGATCTAGTAATGTTTTATTTCTAGTTGGTGCGTCTACCATCTGACCCATAAAATTGTCCTACAAGACATTAAGGAACTGGCGAGCCTTAAATGAATGCGCGGTTCCCTCCGCCCAGTCTATGTCTGGATAATTAAAATCCCCCATTATGATAACACTTCCCATCCTTGCTGCTAATCCAATTTGTGATAGGAGATCCGTCTCCACTTCCTCCCTCAGGTTAGGGGGCCTATAGCATACTCCCAGTATTACCGTATTTATCGGCGTATAACACGCATTTTTTTCCCCTTAAAATCAGGGGAAAGTTGCAGGTGCGTGTTATACGCCGATCCCCTGCGATCCCGAGCTGTCACAACTTCAAAATCGCCGACCACGATTTGAAAATGGCGCCGCCGGTGCCGAAATACACAGAGCCGGTCCTCGGCTCTTTCCGGCGGCTCTCGTTCACTTTCGGCTCCACTCGTAGTCCCGAGCGGAGCTATCCGAACCTACTCGGCTAGGTTCGGATAGCTCCGCTCGGGACTACGAGTGGAGCCGAAAGTGAACGAGAGCCGCCGGAAAGAGCCGAGGACTGGCTCTGTGTATTTCGGCGCCGGCGGCGCCATTTTCAAATCGTGGTCGGCGATTTTGAAGCCCAGGATGGCAGGGACAGGGGATCGAAGGCTGCACTGAGGAAGGCTGCACTGGGGAAGGCTCCACTGGGGAAGGCTGCACTGGGGAAGGCTGCACTGGGGAAGGCTGCACTGGGGAAGGCTGCACTGACAAGGCTGCACTGGGGAAGGCTGCACTGACAAGGCTGCACTGACATGGCTGCACTGGGGCAAGGCTGCACTGAGAAGGCTGCAGATGGACACTGATAAGGCTGCAATGATGGGCATTTAAATGTAAGTTTTTTTCCCTTCAACTTCCCTCCTAAAAGTTTTTTTTTCCTTAAAATTCCCTCCTAAATTGGGGTGCGTGTTATACGGCGGTGCGTGTTATACGCCGATAAATACAGTATTTTCCCCTTAGCTTCATCCCTTTGGAGCTCTACCCATAAAGATTCCACCTCCTCCCTAGCCCCCTCAGTGATGTCATCTCTCACATTCACTTGTACATTATTCTTGATATATAGGCATACCCCTCCCCCTTTTTTACCCTCTCTATCCTTGCGGTATAGGGTATACCCTTGAATGTTTGCCAGCCAATCATGAGAGCTGTTGAACCAGGTCTCTGAAATTCCCACAAAATCCAAATCCTCCTCGTACAACAGTATCTCTAGTTCACCCAAACCCAAACAAAATGTATTTTCTTTTTTTCCCACAAATAGAGCTTTCTTTTGGTAGTATTTGATCACCTCAGCATTTTTTTTCTGCACTATAAACAAAAAAAGAGCGACAATTTTGAAGAAAAAGCGTTTTTTTTTCTATAATAAATATCCCCCCAAAATATATATATATAAAAAAACAAATTTCTTCCTCAGTTTAGGCTGATTTGTAGTCTTCTACAAATGTTTGGTAAAAAAAATTTGCAATAAGTGTATATTGATTGGTTTGCCCAAAAGTTATAGCGTCTACATGAAGCGCACTACCCCCGTAGGAGCTGCTGGGTAGTTGGTTCTTCCCTGAAGTGCGTTCCCGTTACCCCCTATCCCTCACAGATGTGACACGACAGACAGTCCATGAACATTAAACTTTATGAACTTTATTCAACTTCTGGCATTCCATTGTTATCACATGACTCAATCCAGAATATGCAAAGCATTGGTGGAGAACTCTCATCTTGCACTGGTTCCAAAATGTGTAATGCATCTTTCCTTCCTCCTGTTAGTCACTATTTCCTGACTTCCAATTTAACTCTAAGGACGATACTCTGAATAAAGTCCAGAGGGGCGACTTTTTGGATTCCTCCTGGGTGTTAGTTCTCTAAGGCCCACTCCTATTCCTTTTCCTGGACCCGCACTCTAACCCCTTTAAAGTCTCCTGAAAGCACTGTTCCCCTGGGTTACACTCACTTGTGTTTACCGAGCGATCGTCCATAATTCCACAGAAGATCCTCTCCCAGTCTTTGTATCTGTCAGTAGTAACGACCTCCATGTAAATCTCCTGCAGTCTCTTCTCCACCTGCATGTTCCTCCCTCTCCCCCGCAGGGGAGAGCACCAACGCTGTACTGGTCTCTACATCCTTCTTCTCTGGATCTCAGCAGACCAACCACACCAGGAAGCATGTGACCAAGCCTTTTATAGCAGTCCCGCCTCCGCCCAAACAAAATAATGATTGGTCCAGAGGGGTCTCCAAAAGACTGCCTGTCACTCCAGTCCTTTATTCCTCTGATTTTCCAGAACATTTCTTAGAAAAAGGTGGAAATTACACAGGCAGAGTGCAGGTGGCCACACCTTCCTCTACTCTAATCAACCTCCAATGCCAATCAAACCCACCAGCTTACACCACATGGTAAAACACTGGTAATTTGGCCTATTTCTAAACCTACCTATCTAATCTAGCACACTCCTAAGTAGGTGGGCGCTACATACAAAATAGGGAAGAGAGAGATGGCATTTTTTTATTTATTTTTTTAACCACTTGACGACCGCCTAACGCCGATTTACTTCGGCAAGGTGGCACGGACAGGCAAAATCACGTACATATACGTGATTTGCCTTCCGTGGGTGGGGGGTCCAATCGGAACCCCCCCCCCGGTGCCCGAGGCGGTCGTCTTTTGTCCAGCGGCGATCAGAGGTGAGGGGGAGACCATCCGTTCGTGGCCCCCCCCTCGCGATCGCCGCCGGCCAATTGAATCATTCCTTTGCTGCTGTATGCTAAACAGCAGCAAAGGAAATGATGTCATCTCTCCTCGGCTCGGTAATTTCCGTTCCGGCCCGAGGAGAGACGACATGTGAGTGCACAACACTACACACACACACAGTAGAACATGCCAGGCACACAAAACACCCCGATCCCCTCCCGATCGCCCCCTGATCACCCCCCCCCCCCCGTCACAAACTGACACCAAGCAGGTTTTTTTTTTTTCTGATTACTGCATGGTGTCAGTTTGTGACAGTTACAGTGTTGGGACAGTTAGTATTACCCCCCTTTAGGTCTAGGATACCCCCCTAACCCCCCCTAATAAAGTTTTAACCCCTTGATCACCCCCCCGTCACCAGTGTCACTAAGCGATCATTTTTCTGATCGCTGTATTAGTGTCGCTGGTGACGCTAGTTAGGGAGGTAAATATTTAGGTTCGCTGTCAGCGTTTTATAGCGACAGGGACCCCCATATACTATCTAATAAATGTTTTAACCCCTTGATTGCCCCCTAGTTAACCCTTTCACCACTGATCACCGTATAACTGTTACGGGTGACGCTGGTTAGTTTGTTTATTTTTTATAGTGTCAGGGCACCCGCCGTTTATTACCGAATAAAGGTTTAGCCCCCTGATCACCCGGCGGTGATATGCGTCGCCCCAGGCAGCGTCAGATTAGCGCCAGTACCGCTAACACCCACGCACGCAGCATACGCCTCCCCTAGTGGTATAGTATCTGAACGGATCAATATCTGATCCGATCAGATCTATACTAGTGTCCCCAGCAGTTTAGGGTTCCCAAAAACGCAGTGTTAGCGGGATTAGCCCAGATACCTGCTAGCACCTGCGTTTTGTGCCTCCGCCCCGCCCACCCAAGTGCAGTATCGATCGATCACTGTCACTTACAAAACACTAAACGCATAACTGCAGCGTTCGCAGAGTCAGGCCTGATCCCTGCGATCGCTAACAGTTTTTTTGGTAGCGTTTTGGTGAACTGGCAAGCGCCAGCGGCCTAGTACACCCCGGTCGTAGTCAAACCAGCACTGCAGTAACACTTGGTGACATGGCGAGTCCCATAAGTGCAGTTCAAGCTGGTGAGGTGGCAAGAAGAAGACAAACACAGGCCCGTCGTGCCCATAATGCCCTTCCTGCTGCATTCGCCAATCCTAATTGGGAACCCACCGCTTCTGCAGCGCCCGTACTTCCCCCATTCACATCCCCAACCAAATGCAGTCGGCAGCATGAGAGGCATTTTCTTTATGTCCTCCCGAGTACCCCTACCCAACGAACCCCCCCAAAAAGATGTCGTGTCTGCAGCAAGCGCAGATATAGGCGTGACACCCGCTATTATTGTCCCTCCTGTCCTGACAATCCTGGTCTTTGCATTGGTGAATGTTTTGAATGCTACCATTCACTAGTTGAGTATTAGCGTAGGGTACAGCATTGCACAGACTAGGCACACTTTCACAGGGTCTCCCAAGATGCCATCGCATTTTGAGAGACCCGAACCTGGAACCGGTTACAGTTATAAAAGTTAGTTACAAAAAAAGTGTAAAAAAAAAAAAAATATATATATATAAAATAGAAAAAAATAGTTGTCGTTTTATTGTTCTCTCTCTCTCTCTATTCTCTCTATTGTTCTGCTCTTATTTACTGTATTCTATTCTGCAATGTTTTATTGTTATTATGTTATCATGTTTGCTTTTCAGATATGCAATTTTTTATACCTTACCGTTTACTGTGTTTTATTGTTAACCATTTTTTTGTCTTCAGGTACGCCATTCACGACTTTGAGTGGTTATACCAGAATGATGCCTGCAGGTTTAGGTATCATCTTGGTATCATTCTTTTCAGCCAGCGGTCGGCTTTCATGTAAAAGCAATCCTAGCGGCTAATTAGCCTCTAGACTGCTTTTACAAGCAGTGGGAGGGAATGCCCCCACCCCACCGTCTTCCGTGTTTTTCTCTGGCTCTCCTGTCTCAACAGGGAACCTGAAAATGCAGCCGGTGATTCAGCCAGCTGACCATAGAGCTGATCAGAGACCAGAGTGGCTCCAAACATCTCTATGGCTTAAGAAACCGGAAGCTACGATCATTTTATGACTTAGATTTCGCCGGATGTAAATAGCGCCATTGGGAAATTGGGGAAGCATTTTATCACACCGATCTTGGTGTGGTCAGATGCTTTGAGGGCAGAGGAGAGATCTAGGGTCTAATAGACCCCAATTTTTTCAAAAAAGAGTACCTGTCACTACCTATTGCTATCATAGGGGATATTTACATTCCCTGAGATAACAATAAAAATGATTAGAAAAAAAAAAAGAAAGGAACAGTTTAAAAATAAGATAAAAAAGCAAAAAAATAATAAAGAAAAAAAAAAAAAAAAAAAAGCACCCCTGTCGCCCCCTGCTCTCGCGCTAAGGCGAATGCAAGCGGCGGTCTGTCGTCAAACGTAAACAGCAATTGCACCATGCATGTGAGGTATCACCGCGAAGGTTAGATCGAGGGCAGTAATTTTAGCAGTAGACCTCCTCTGTAAATCTAAAGTGGTAACCTGTAAAGGCTTTTAAAGGCTTTTAAAAATGTATTTATTTTGTTGCCACTGCACGTTTGTGTGCAATTTTAAAGCATGTCATGTTTGGTATCCATGTACTCGGCCTAAGATCATCTTTTTTATTTCATCAAACATTTGGGCAATATAGAGTGTTTTAGTGCATTAAAATTTAAAAAAGTGTGTTTTTTCCCCAAAAAATGCGTTTGAAAAATCGCTGCGCAAATACTGTGTGAAAAAAAAAAAATGAAACACCCACCATTTTAATCTGTAGAGCATTTGCTTTAAAAAAATATATAATGTTTGGGGGTTCAAAGTAATTTTCTTGCAAAAAAAAAAAAACTTTTTCATGTAAACAAAAAGTGTCAGAAAGGGCTTTGTCTTCAAGTGGTTAGAAGAGTGGGTGATGTGTGACATAAGCTTCTAAATGTTGTGCATAAAATGCCAGGACAGTTCAAAACCCCCCAAATGACCCAATTTTGGAAAGTAGACACCCCAAGCTATTTGCTGAGAATATTTTTTTGCACAAAGTTGTCACTAAATGATATATTGCTCAAACATGCCATGGGAATATGTGAAATTACACCCCAAAATACATTCTGTTGCTTCTCCTGAGTACGGGGATACCACATGTGTGAGACTTTTTGGGAGCCTAGCTGCGTACGAAACCCCGAAAACCAAGCACCGCCTTCAGGCTTTCTAAGGGCGTGAATTTTTGATTTCACTCTTGACTGCCTATCACAGTTTCGGAGGCCATGGAATGCCCAGGTGGCACAAAACCCCCCCAAATGACCCCATTTTGGAAAGTAGACACCCCAAGCTATTTGATGAGAGGTATAGCGAGTATTTTGCAGACCTCACTTTTTGTCACAAAGTTTTGAAAATTGAAAAAAGAAAAAAAAAAATGTTTTTTCTTGTCTTTCTTCATTTTCAAAAACAAATGAGAGCTGCAAAATACTCACCATGCCTCTCAGCAAATAGCTTGGGGTGTCTACTTTCCAAAATGGGGTCATTTGGGGGGGTTTTGTGCCACCTGGGCATTCCATGGGCTCCGAAACTGTGATAGGCAGTGAAGAGTGAAATCAAAAATTTTCACCCTTAGAAATCCTGAAGGCGGTGCTTGGTTTTCGGGGTCCCGTGCATGGCTAGGCTCCCAAAAAGTCCCACACATGTGGTATCCCCGTACTCAGGAGAAGCAGCTGAATGTATTTTGGGGTGCAATTCCACATATGCCCATGGCCTGTGTGAGCAATATATCATTTAGTGACAACTTTGTGCAAAAAAAAAAAATTAAAAAAAAAAAAGTGTCACTTTCCCGCAACTTGTATCAAAATATAAAATATTCCATGGACTCAACATGTCTCAAAGCAAATAGCTTGGGGTGTCTACTTTCCAAAATGGGGTCATTTGGGGGGTTTTGTGCCACCTGGGCATTCCATGGCCTCCGAAACTGTGATAGGCAGTGAAGAGTGAAATCATAAATTTACACCCTTAGAAATCCTGAAGGCGGTGATTGGTTTTCGGGGTCCCGTACGCGGCTAGGCTCCCAAAAAGTCCCACACATGTGGTATCCCCATACTCAGGAGAAGCAGCTGAATGTATTTTGGGGTGCAATTCCACATATGCCCATGGCCTGTGTGAGCAATATATCATTTAGTGACAACTTTTTGTAAATATTTTTTTTTGTCATTATTCAATCACTTGGGACAAAAAAAATAAATATTCAATGGGTTCAACATGCCTCTCAGCAATTTCCTTGGGGTGTCTACTTTCCAAAATGGGGTCATTTGGGGGGGTTTTGTACTGCCCTGCCATTTTACACCTCAAGAAATGACATAGGCAGTCATAAACTAAAAGCTGTGTAAATTCCAGAAAATGTACCCTAGTTTGTAGACGCTATAACTTTTGCGCAAACCAATAAATATACGCTTATTGACATTTTTTTTACCAAAGACATGTGGCCGAATACATTTTGGCCTAAATGTATGACTAAAATTGAGTTTATTGGATTTTTTTTATAACAAAAAGTAGAAAATATCATTTTTTTTCAAAATTTTCGGTCTTTTTCCGTTTATAGCGCAAAAAATAAAAACCGCAGAGGTGATCAAATACCATCAAAAGAAAGCTCTATTTGTGGGAAGAAAAGGACGCAAATTTCGTTTGGGTACAGCATTGCATGACTGCGCAATTAGCAGTTAAAGTGACGCAGTGCCAAATTGTAAAAAGACCCCTGGTCCTTAGGCAGCATAATGGTCCGGGGCTCAAGTGGTTAACTAGTAATGGCGGCGATCTGTGATTTTTAGCAGGACTGCGACATTGCGGTGGACAGATCGGACACTTTTGACACTTTTGACACTTTTTTTGGGACCACTGACATTTATACAGCGATCAGAGCTATAAAAATGCACTGTTTACTGTATAAATATCAGTGGCAGGGAAGGGGTTAACACTAGTGGTGATCAAGGGGTTAAATGTTTTCCCTGAGAGGTATTTATAACTGTGGGGGGAGGGGACTGACTGGAGGAGGAGAGAGATCGCTGTTCCTGATCACTAAGAACAGACAATCTCTCTTTCCTGTCAGAACAAGGATCTGTTTGTTTACATTGACAGATCCCCGTTCTGGCTCTCTGTGGAGCGATCGCAGGTGGCCGATGGACATCGTGGCCGCTGGTCACAGGCTCCGGCACCCACTGTATCTATTGTAAGAACCGACGTATGGCTACGGTGATTTGCGCAGTAGAGCCAACCTGCCGCAGTATAATGACAGCGGCCGATCGACAAGTGGTTAAAAAAAATCTCACTCAGTTTAAGTTGGTGCAATCTCTTTGTGATTGTAGGTTCATGCAGTAACCTAAACACCCCACTATTACATTTCGGGGTTATTGAAGACTTCAGTTGTCATCAAACAGTCAGCTCTTCGGTTATCAACATCTGGTTGGTTGTTAATCCCCAGAATTAGAATTCTGTGTTAAAGTGATTGTAAAGGCCTTCTTTTTTTTTTTTTAAATAACAAACATGTCACACTTACCTCCACTGTGCAGCTCGTTTTGCACAGAGTGGCCCCGAACCTTCTCTTCTGGGGTCCCCCGGCTCCTCCCCACATCTGATAACCCCCCCGGAGAGGCGCTTCCCCGGAGGGGTTACCTTGCGGGCGCGCTCCCGAGTCCATCATTTGCGTCTATAGACTCAGAATGCTGGACTCGGCCCCGCCCCCCGCGTCATTGGATTTGATTGACAGCAGCGGGAGCCAATGAAATGAAATAATCTGAAAACACAACATTGTAACCATTTTTATTCATTTACATTTTTACATTGTAACAGACTAAAGTGCCATATATAGGAAGATCCATTTCAGGCAACCAATCAAACATCAGACCTGCACCCAAAATCGATGGGTGAAGAATGAACGTTGTAATGTGATTGGCTCATAGGACCTGTCTGGATCCACCCCCCACCCCCTCCATCACCTACCTTTCCCAATAGTTTTATAAATAAGACCCCAATGGCCAGCAGTATGGAGACTTCATATTTACTCTTAGGACTCAGACACACCAGTACATTGTAGTAACATGGCATGCATGTGTTGGGTTTTAATGGCTCCCCAATGCACCGCAGCACATGTATGTTGTGATACAAAACGCCACATGCCAGAAATGTTCCTGTGTTGAGGTAGGTTACAGCCCATTGGTTATTATGAATGGACTTGCTAATGCAGCCGGCTGCAATGCATCTTAAGGCCTAAAACTGTCCGTGTTGAAGTAAAGTTTGTAGTGTGAACAGACCCTGAAGGACACAAATAATAATTGCACTTCAAAACATTGATAGTCTTCCCTGAGGTTCCATGGAAATATTAATCACAAGGACACTTATTATGTGTATTGTGTGAAAGAAATGTTACATTCTGTATAAACCCGTATTATATTCTGTATGCTTTGCTTATATTCTGCACTCGGCACTAATAATGTTCTAATTACATTTTTTATTATTCTTTAGTGTCTGATAAGAAGATGGCCTGCCTATGTTCCTTACTGTAAGAGCGGCAAGGATGTGGAATTCCCTTCCACAGGCGGTGGTCTCAGCGGGGAGCATTGATAGCTTCAAGAAACTATTAGATAATCACCTGAATGACCACAACATACAGGGATATGTAATGTAATACTGACACATAATCACACACATAGGTTGGACTTGATGGACTTGTGTCTTTTTTGGACCTCACCTACTATGTAACTATGTAACGCCCCTTGTTACTGTAAAAGTACAATTATAATATCAATGTGATACTGATGTAATCATGGTTATAGAAAACTCAAGATATGCCAAATAAACAGAAGAGTGATTTGGAAAGATGCTGAGTGTATCTTGTTGTGTCTGTTCCCTACTGCAGCCATTATTATTATCTGGAACCGCTGATCGGTATGAGGATAGGAGTTGCCTTTCTATAAAATTTCCAAGACTGTTGCACTGCAAAAGATGGAAAAGGTTATGTGTGTACGATGTTTGTCCATAAAGTGTGGAGGATGGAAACATCTCAGTAGATTGAGGAGATGGTATAAGCTGTGAGAGGTCAGAGGCCAGAGGGCGGAGTCACTGGTTTTCCAAGTGATGGGTGGAGCTGAGAGGGTGAGAGAACCTCCACCAGAGCCTCATCTATTGGCCCCATAGAGCAATGTGTGGTCACAGCACCAACCAACTAAATAGCACTTTATTTGCTGTTGCCATCAATTGATGGTGAACCATCTCACTGATAAGGCTTGGATTTTCTGGGAGAAGAGACAACCCCAACCATGACTATTCTATGGAAGACTGATGGACCATCATGGTTCCTCCGTGCAGTCTTTATCGTCATTATTGGGAACATGGAGGTGGTGCTGTGTAGTCACATGGTATCCAAAGGAGGATGAAGTTCTTCTGAACCACCATGTCACCTTTAATACACTATTATTGTAAATACAGTATGTAACTGGTGATACCATAGGGGACAACCTTGATTGTTCTCCACCCCCCCGCCAGAAGCAGTCGGCTCTCCCCGTCTGAGGCTCAGTGAGTGAAGATCAGAGTTCCAGAGAATAAGTGCAGCACATGAGAAGTTGTGGAGCAATGATCCATGAAGAGCCCAGAGAATATAGACAATGGGAGGCTAGGACATTCCCCTCCTCCTCACTCTCTGATCCTTCACTGATGAGTTCCTGTGTGCTTGTTTCCTCTGGAATTATTTAGCAGTGTTTTATGGCTGCTGTAGACAAGTGATGGAGCCACGCTCTGACAATATTATATCCCGATCCGACCAAGTGACACAAATACAGGGATTTTCAGGAGTCTCTGTCCTGGAGAATTGTGTGATCCCTGGTCACAGTCATAGATCATCCCTGGAAGATGATGTGATATTCGGGGTAGGCCTGGATGTCATTAAATATCACAAACATTGCAGGTTTCTGGACGTCATCCGTCACGCTGTCATAAAGGTCGGTGGGGTTGGCTGCGTTTTTGGCTGGAGGTGTTATCATCCCTTTAAGTCCTGCACAGTAGAGTCCGGTGAGAACGCGGGCCAGGTACACGTGTCCATGTGCATTTCCATCCGGTTTGGCGTACCTAGCAGAATAATTTGCACTGATTGCAAAATATGTGCCATTTCCAAAAGCAGTACCTGTGTGAAAAGAAAGACACGTCACACATTAATATGGGAGAGTTCCAGAGAAGAGGTGCAGCAGGAGAGAAGGTCTGGAGGTGACAGTGAAACAAGACGACACTAATACACACCACACCGGATGTGATAAGGAAGAGCCCAGCTGTACTGTACTTGATGCTACAGTGCCTTGCAAAAGTATTCACCCCCCCCCCCCCACACCTTGGCTTTTTACCTATTTTGTTACATTACAGCCTTTAGTTCAATTTTTTTTTAATCTGAATTATATGTGATGATCAGAACACAATAGTCTAAGTTGGTGAAGTAAAATTTGAAAAATATATACATAAAACTATTTTTCAGAAATAAAAAACTGATAATTGGCATGTGCGTATGTATTCACCCCCTTTGTTATGAAGCCCATAAAAAGCTCTGGTGCAACCAATTACCTTCAGAAGTCACATAATTAGTAAAATGATGTCCACCTGTGTGCAATCTAAGTGTTACATGATCTTTTATTACATAGACACACCTTTGTGAAAGGCCCCAGAGGCTGCAACACCTAAGCAGGAGGCACCACTAACCAAACACTGCCATGAAGACCAAGGAACTCTCCAAACAAGTAAGGGACAATGTTGTTGGGAAGTACAAGTCAGGGTTAGGTTATAAAAAAATATCCAAATCTTTGATGATCCCTAGGAGCACCATCAAATCTATCATAACCAAATGGAAAGAACATGGCACAACAGCAAACCTGCCAAGAGATGGCCACACACCAAAACTCACGGACCGGGCAAGGAGGGCATTAATCAGAGAAGCAGCACAGAGACCTAAGGTAACCCTGGAGGAGCTGCAGAGTTCCACAGCAGAGACTGGAGTATCTGTACATAGGACGACAATTAGCCCTTTCCCTCTGACCAGTTTCCCGTCCCGACTGCTGAAAGAGATCCCCACAGCATGATGCTGCCACCACTATGTTTCATGGTGGGGGTGGTGTTCTTTGGGTGATGTGATGTGTTGGGTTTGCTCCAGACATAGCATTTTCTTTGATGGCCAAAAAGTTCAATTTTAGTCTCATCAGACCAGAGCACCTTCCTCCATACATTTTGGGAGTCTCCCACATGGCTTTCCACAAACTCAAAACATGCCATTTTGTTTTTTGCTGAAAGTAATGGCTTTCTTCTGGCCACTCTGCCATAAAAACCCAACTCTATGGAGCGTACGGCTTATTGTCGTCCTATGTACAGATACTCCAGTCTGTGCTGTGGAACTCTGCAGTTCCTCCAGGGTTACTTTAGGTCTCTGTACTGCCTCTCCGATTAATGCCTTTTTTAAAGGCCCCAGAGGCTGCAACACCTAAGCAAGAGGCACCACTAACCAAACACTGCCATGAAGACCAAGGAACTCTCCAAACAACTAAGGGACAATGTTGTTGAGAACTACAAGTCAGGGTTGGGTTATAAAAAAATATCCAAATCTTTGATGATCCCTAGGAGCCCCATCAAATCTATCATAACCAAATGGAAAGAACATGGCACAACAGCAAACCTGCCAAGAGACGGCCGCACACCAAAACTCACGAACCGGACAAGGAGGGCATTAATCAGAGAGGAGCACAGAGACCTAAGGTAACCCTGGAGGAGCTGCAGAGTTCCACAGCAGAGACTGGAGTATCTGTACATAGGACCACAATAAGCCGTACGCTCCATAGAGTTGGGATTTATGGCCGAGTGGCCAGAAGAAAGCCATTACTTTTAGCAAAAATCAAAATGGCACATTTTGAGTTTGCGAAAAGGAATGTGGGAGACTCCCAAAATGTATGGAGGAAGGTGCTCTGGTCTGATGAGACTAAAATTGAACTTTTTGGCCATCAAAGAAAACGCTGTCTGGCGCAAACCCAACACATCACATGACCCAAAGAACACCATCCCCACTGTGAAACATGGTGGTGGCAGCATCATGCTGTGGGGATGTTTTTCAACAGTCGGGACTGGGAAACTGGTCAGAGTTGAGGGAAAGATGAATGGTGCTATATACAGGGATATTCTTGAGCAAAACCTGTAGCACTCTGTGTGTGATTTAAGGCTAGGACGGAGGTTCACGTTCCAGCAGGACAATGACCCCAAACACACTGCTAAAGCAACACTTGAGTGGCTTAAGGGGAAACATGTAAATGTGTTGGAATGGCCTAGTCAAAGCCCAGACCTCAATCCAATAGAAAATCTGTGGTCAGACTTAGGCCCCTTTCACACTGGGGCGGCTTCAGCAGAAAAACGTTGCTATTTTTAGCGCTGCTTTACCGTCGTTTTAGCTGCGGTATTCGACCGCTATCAGGGGAGGTTTTACTCCCTGCTAGCGGCCGAGAAAGGGTTCAAACCACCTCAAAGAGCTGCTGCAGCAGCGCTATGCCGGCGGGATAGCAACACTGCCCCATTGATTTTAATGGATAGGAACTGTGAAGGAGCGGTGTATAAACTCCGCTCCTTCACTGCTCCAAAGATGCTGCTAGCAGGACTTTTTTTACCGTCCTGCCAGCGCATCGCTGCAGTGTGAAAGCCCTTTCAGGGCACTTTGCAGGCGCTATTTTTAGCGCTGTATCGCCTGCAAAGTGCCCCAGTGTGAAAGGGGTCTTAAAGATTGCTGTTCACAAGCGCAAACCATCCAACTTTAAGGAGCTGGAGCAGTTTTGTAAGGAGGAATGGGCAAAAATCCCAGTGGTAAGATGTGGCAAGTCATAGAGACTTATCCAAAGCGACTTGGAGCTGTGATAGCCACAAAAGGTGTCTCTACAAAGTATTGACTTTAGGGGGGTGAATAGTTATGCACATTGACTTTTTCTGTCATGTTGTCCTATTTGTTGTTTGTTGCCAAGGGGGGGTGAATACTAGACATGTGCACTGACAAAAAATTTGTTTGTTTTCATTTTTGTTCCATTAGTTTTTTTGGAAATTCGAAAATTTCCAAATTTCCGAATTTTCAAATTTTTCGAATTTTAGAATTTTCGAAATTTCTAACTTTTGAATTTCTGAATTTTCGAATTTTCTAATTTTGGAGTTTTCGAAACTTCAAAAATTCGAAAATCCAAAAATTCGAAAATCTGAATAAAAGAAAGAAAATCAGTAACATTTGAATTAACCACTTGACGACCGCCTCACGCCGATTTACGTCGGCAAGGTGGTACGGACAGGCAAAATCACGTACATATACGTGATTTGCCTTCCGCAGGTGGGGGGTCCGATCAGACCCCCCCCCGGTGCCCGAGGCGGTCGTCTTTTGTCCAGCGGCGATCAGAGGTGAGGGGGAGGCCATCCGTTCGTGGCCCCCCCTCGCAATCGCCGCCGGCCAATAACATCATTCCTTTGCTGCTGTATGCTAAACAGCAGCAAAGGAAATGATGTCATCTCCCCTCGGCTCGGTAATTTCCGTTCCGGCCCGAGGAGAGAAGACAGGTATGTCAGTGCACAACACACACACACACAGTAGAACATGCCAGGCATACTAAACACCCCCGATCCCCCCCACCGATCCCCCCCCAATCACCCCCCCCCCCCCCCTGTCACAAACTGACACCAGCAGTTTTTTTTTTTTTTCTGATTACTGCTAGGTGTCCGTTTGTGACAGTTACAGTGTTGGGACAGTTAGTATTACCCCCTGTAGGTCTAGGATACCCCCCTAACCCCCCCAATAGAGTTTTAACCCCTTGATCACCCCCCCTCACCGGTGTCGCTAAGCGATCATTTTTCTGATCGCTGTATTAGTGTCGCTGGTGACGCTAGTTAGGGACCTAAATATTTAGGTTCGCCATCAGCGTTTTATAGCGACAGGGACCCCCATATACTACCGAATAAATGTTTTAACCCCTTGATTGCCCCCTAGTTAACCCTTTCACCACTGATCACCGTATAACTGTTACGGGTGACGCTGGTTAGTTTGTTTATTTTTTATAGTGTCAGGGGACCCGCCGTTTATTACCGAATAAAGGTTTAGCCCCCCGATCGCCCGGCGGTGATATGCATCGCCCCAGGCAGCGTCAGATTAGCACCAGTACCGCTAACACCCACGCACACAGCATACGCCTCCCTTAGTGGTATAGTATCTGAACGCATCAATATCTGATCCGATCAGATCTATACTAGCGTCCCCAGCAGTTTAGGGTTCCCAAAAACGCAGTGTTAGCGGGATCAGGCCCAGATACCTGCTAGCACCTGCGTTTTGCCCCTCCGCCCGGCCCAGCCCAGCCCACCCAAGTGCAGTATCGATCGATCACTGTCACTTACAAAACACTAAACGCATAACTGCAGCGTTCGCAGAGTCAGGCCTGATCCCTGCGATCGCTAACAGTTTTTTTGGTAGCTTTTTATTGAACTGGCAAGCGCCAGCGGCCTAGTACACCCCGGTCGTAGTCAAACCAGCACTGCAGTAACACTTGGTGACGTGGCGAGTCCCATAAGTGCAGTTCAAGCTGGTGAGGTGGCAAGCACAAGTAGTGTCCCGCTGCCACCAAGAAGATGAACACAGGCCCGTCGTGCCCATAATGCCCTTCCTGCTGCATTCGCCAATCCTAATTGGGAACCTACCACTTCTGCAGCGCCCGTACTTCCCCCATTCACATCCCCAACCAAATGCAGTCGGCTGCATGAGAGGCATTTTCTTTATGTCCTCCCGAGTACCCCTACCCAACGAACCCCCAAAAAAGATGTCGTGTCTGCAGCAAGCGCGGATATAGGCGTGACACCCGCTATTATTGTCCCTCCTGTCCTGACAATCCTGGTCTTTGCATTGGTGAATGTTTTGAACACTACCATTCACTAGTTGAGTATTAGCGTAGGGTACAGCATTGCACAGACTAGGCACACTTTCACAGGGTCTCCCAAGATGCCATCGCATTTTGAGAGACCCGAACCTGGAACCGGTTACCGTTATAAAAGTTACAGTTACAAAAAAAGTGTAAAAAAAAATATATATATAAAATAAAAAAAATAGTTGTCGTTTTATTGTTCTCTCTCTCTCTATTCTCTCTCTCTCTCTCTATTCTCTCTCTATTGTTCTGCTCTTTTTTACTGTATTCTATTCTGCAATGTTTTATTGTTATTATGTTTTATCATGTTTGTTTTTCAGTTATGTAATTATTTATACTTTACCGTTTACTGTGCTTTATTGTTAACCATTTTTTTGTCTTCAGGTACGCCATTCACGACTTTGAGTGGTTATACCAGAATGATGCCTGCAGGTTTAGGTATCATCTTGGTATCATTCTTTTCAGCCAGCGGTCGGCTTTCATGTAAAAGCAATCCTAGTGGCTAATTAGCCTCTAGACTGCTTTTACAAGCCGTGGGAGGGAAAGCCCCCCCCCCACCGTCTTCCGTGTTTTTCTCTGGCTCTCCTGTCTCAACAGGGAATCTGAGAATGCAGCCGGTGATTCAGCCAGCTGACCATAGAGCTGATCAGACCAGAGTGGCTCCAAACATCTCTATGGCCTAAGAAACCGGAAGCTACGAGCATTTTATGACTTAGATTTCGCCGGATGTAAATAGCGCCATTGGGAAATTGGGGAAGCATTTTATCACACCGATCTTGGTGTGGTCAGATGCTTTGAGGGCAGAGGAGAGATCTAGGGTCTAATAGACCCCAATTTTTTCAAAAAAGAGTACCTGTCACTACCTATTGCTATGATAGGGGATATTTACATTCCCCGAGATAACAAAAAAAATTATTAAAAAAAAAAAAAATGAAAGGAACAGTTTAAAAAAAAGCAAAAAAAATAATAAAGAAAAAAAAAAAGCACCCCTGTCGCCCCCTGCTCTCGCGCTAAGGCGAACGCAAGCAGCGGTCTGTCGTCAAACGTAAACAGCAATTGCACCATGCATGTGAGGTGTCACCGCGAAGGTCAGATCGAGGGCAGTAATTTTTGCAGTAGACCTCCTCTGTAAATCTAAAGTGGTAACCTGTAAAGGCTTTTAAAGGCTTTTAAAAATGTATTTATTTTGTTGCCACTGCACGTTTGTGCGCAATTTTAAAGCATGTCATGTTTGGTATCCATGTACTCGGCCTAAGATCATCTTTTTTATTTCATCAAACATTTGGGCAATATAGTGTGTTTTAGTGCATTAAAATTTAAAAAAGTGTGTTTTTTCCCCAAAAAATGCGTTTGAAAAATCGCTGTGCAAATACTGTGTGAAAAAAAAAATGAAACACCCACCATTTTAATCTGTAGGGCATTTGCTTTAAAAAAATATATAATGTTTGGGGGTTCAAAGTAATTGTTTTGCAAAAAAAAAAAACTTTTTCATGTAAACAAAAAGTGTCAGAAAGGGTTTGTATTCAAGTGGTTAGAAGAGTGGGTGATGTGTGACATAAGCTTCTAAATGTTGTGCATAAAATGCCAGGACAGTTCAAAACCCCCCCAAATGACCCCATTTTGGAAAGTAGACACCCCAAGCTATTTGCTGAGAGGCATGTCGAGTCCATGGAATATTTTATATTGTGACACAAGTTGCGGGAAAGAGACAATTTTTTTTTTTTTTTGCACAAAGTTGTCACTAAATGATATATTGCTCAAACATGCCATGGGAATATGTGAAATTACACCCCAAAATACATTCTGCTGCTTCTCCTGAGTATGGGGATACCACATGTGTGAGACTTTTTGGGAGCCTAGCCGCGTACGGGACCCCGAAAACCAAGCGCCGCCTTCAGGCTTTCTAAGGGCGTGAATTTTTGATTTCACTCTTCACTGCCTATCACAGTTTCGGAGGCCATGGAAAGCCCAGGTGGCACAAAACCCCCCCAAATGACCCAATTTTGGAAAGTTGACACCCCAAGCTATTTGCTGAGAGGTATAGTGAGTATTTTGCAGACCTCACTTTTTGTCACAAAGTTTTGAAAATTGAAAAAAGAAAAAAAAAAAAGTTTTTTCTTGTCTTTCTTCATTTTCAAAAACAAATGAGAGCTGCAAAATACTCACCATGCCTCTCAGCAAATAGCTTGGGGTGTCTACTTTCCAAAATGGGGTCATTTGGGGGGGTTTTGTGCCACCTGGGCATTCCATGGCCTCCGAAACTGTGATAGGCAGTGAAGAGTGAAATCAAAAATTTACACCCTTAGAAATCCTGAAGGCAGTGATTGGTTTTCGGGGCCCCGTACGCGGCTAAGCTCCCAAAAAGTCCCACACATGTGGTATCCCCATACTCAGGAGAAGCAGCTGAATGTATTTTGGGGTGCAATTCCACATAGGCCCATGGCCTGTGTGAGCAATATATCATTTAGTGACAACTTTTTGTAAATATTTTTTTTTTTTTGTCATTATTCAATCACTTGGGACAAAAAAAATAAATATTCAATGGGTTCAACATGCCTCTCAGCAATTTCCTTGGGGTATCTACTTTCCAAAATGGGGTAATTTGGGGGGGTTTTGTACTGCCCTGCCATTTTAGCACCTCAAGAAATGACATAGGCAGTCATAAACTAAAAGCTGTGTAAATTACAGAAAATGTACCCTAGTTTGTAGATGCTATAACTTTTGCGCAAATGAAAAAAATATATGCTTATTGACATTTTTTTTTTAAGACATGTGGCCGAATACATTTTGGCCTAAATGTATGACTAAAATGTAGTTTATTGGATTTTTTTAATAACAAAAAGTAGAAAATATCATTTTTTTTCAAAATTTTCGGTCTTTTTCCGTTTATAGCGCAAAAAATAAAAACGGCAGAGGTGATCAAATACCATCAAAAGAAAGCTCTATTTGTGGGAAGAAAAGGACGCAAATTTCGTTTGGGTACAGCATTGCATAACCGCGCAATTAGCAGTTAAAGCGACGCAGTGCCAAATTGGAAAAAGACCTCTGGTCCTTAGGCAGCATAATGGTCCGGGGCTCAAGTGGTTAATAACTAACTGCTAGATTATAGGTATTGGAATTTCCTTTCAAGAAATCTACACGTGCTTGCTCCTGACGAGTGGCATATTAGCCACGAAACGCGTAGAGCTACCGGTTGCCGTGTCCTTATTAATTTATCAAGATTTTTCAAGATATTATGCATGTCTACCTCTCCAGGTTGTATGAGGCCATAGGTCCCGCAGATTCACCACTTGTATCATTCTATACACTTTTTTCTTTCAAGATGAACTGAGGAATTTAATGTATTTACATCATGTGAGATTATTATCAATTTTAGTATGTTGTTGAATGTTTACCGTTGTCATTACATGTGTACATGGACTGTCATCAGGAGTCTAATCAGTATATGCATGTTATCTTTGTACCATTGCAATCAACACTATTTATGCTTTTATATCTAGTCTTTCAATAAAATTCCTTTTTATTCATCTAAGTACTCCCTTGCTGTCCGATGCTTCATTTAAAGTCCCACCTTCCTTGCCAACATATCCTCCTCTCCGAATGTATATGGGATGGATATTTGTGATCTCACCAGATCACAATATCATTTAAAGTCCCTAGGGATGGAAACACATGACCCTACCATGTCATGGATTCCTGAAAGTCCCTAAATTTCTTCCCCTTTCATTCATTGTATTTCAGATAATTCGTAACTTCGGATAAATTCGTACTCATTACGTTCACTAACAGCCAAATTTGAAAGGAAATTCCAATACCTATAATTTAATATTTATTATTAGTTAGTTATTATTTCAGATTTTCAGGTTTTTGAATTTTCAGATTTTCATTCTTTTGAATTTTTAGATTTTCATTCTTATTCTTGAATTTTCAAATTTTCAAATGTTTAAATTTATGAAATTCAGAATTTCAAAAATTCATAATTTCCAAAATTCAGAATTTCTGAAATTCAGAATTTCCGAACTTCAGAATTTCCGAAATTCCAGAAATGGAAAAATTCGGAAATGTAAACGAATTGCATATGTCTAATGAATACTTTTGCAAGGCACTGTAGTGCAGCGTACACACGAGCGGACTTTTCGACCGGACTGGTCCGACGTGCCGAGTCCGGCGGACAATCCGACCGTGTGTGGGCTTCATCGGACCTTCAGCGGACTTTTTCTGTCGAAAATCTGACTTTAGATTTGGAACATGTTTCAAATCTTTCCGACGGACTCGAGTCCGGTTGAAAAATCCGCTCGTCTGTATGCTAGTCCGACGGACGAAAACTGACGCTAAGGCAGCTTCTGTCTACGAACTTCCTTATTTTAGTCCGGTGTATGTCATCACGTACGAATCCATCGGACTTTGGTGCGATCGTGTGTAGGCAAGTCCGTTCATTAGAAAGTCCGTCGGAAGTCCGTCGGAAAGACCGTCGGACCTTTGATGCCGAAAAGGCCGCCCGTGTGTACACGGCATTGCTCTTGGTATTAAAGCCCAACCTCAGTTCTGGATTGAATGGAGAAGGATTATGGCCTCTGTCTGGCTTTTATTACCTGATACAGTAACTAGGTTTTGAGGCTCTAAACCAGGCTTTCTCATGGCTTCCTCCAGAGGTTGCTAGGGGTTCCTTGAGCAATGCAATTTCTGCCTCTGAGATAAGTTCCCACTGACACTGAGGATCCTTTTAGCTATCTGTAAGGGGGACTTTCTTCCCAATGATCGTCATGCTAATGTACTGGGAGCTCTAGTTATAGCTATTATTAGCAGGGGTTCCCTGAGAGTGGAAAGTTATTTCAAGGTTTCCTCAATGATAAAAAGGTTGAGAAAGACTCTGGACTCTGTTATAGGTAGGTATACCATTTGGTTGTATTAGTCCCTAATGGATTCAGGCAGTACACCAGTCATGGCACCAACTGAAGGTATGTTAAATCTCAAGGCACCCCAGTCTAAAATGGGGTCACCATCTTCATTTGAGTCCCCTGTCACATCATAACCCCCCCGTCCCATCAGAGACCCCTTCTGCCTCCCTTTCACATCAGAGACCTCAGTCCCCCCTATCATATGACAGTCCTCAGTCCCCACCACCCTTTCACTTCAGAGCATGCAAATTCTCCATTTCACAAATTAATCCTCAGTCCCCCTTTAACATAAGAGTCCTACCTTCTGATTTTCACCACAGAGTAGCCGTGGTGTGGGTGAAGAAAGATTTCCAACCCCTTCTGAATGATGGGGCTGCCCTGAATGCCGCCCACCCTGGATTAACCTCATGTGTTTACGATGCTGCCGGAACCATGAAAACAGATGATGCTGTGTGAAAATACCAGACACAATGTGGCACCCCTGATGGACCCAGATGGCACCCTGATTGAGAAAGGCTGCTCTAGTGGGCCACAGCCATAGGCTGGGTCCTTGGGGTAGAGTCTTAAAACAGAAAGAGAAATGAGCACCACAAGGGTTTTGATAGTCCATTTGATAGTTATTAGTTGCAAAGTTTTATGAAAACTCAAAAGCATTCTGGGTGTTTAAAGGGACCTCTTCATCGGGACTTTAGACTTTTAGCTAAAGGGAATCTGAGCACAATCTGGATACCAAATACAATCCATTAAAGATATATATTTGATATGTAGCCTTCTCCATTCATTGGTTTAAGGATTTTATCTGATATCCAGATTGTTCCCAGATTCCCTTTGGCTAAAAGTCTAAAGGAGCCATCTGAACCTCTAATAGACATTGGCCTTTCCTTAGAACTCTGCAGCTCATAAACTCTGTCTGGACTATCAGAATCTTCATGGCGTTCTTTTCCTTTTACCACATTTGAAGATTTTTATTACTATCTGTGTCTCTGAAGGGGGGATTTTCCAAAATGTCCTCCTCTGGTGAAAAATCTATGTGTCTGTGAGTGATAGGGTGTCACTAGGACTGGAAGTGATAGGAAATCCCCGCAACATGAACACAGAGAGCGACAAAAAGCTGGTGGAGATTAGGGATGAGCTTCGAGTTCGAGTCGAACTCATGTTCCACTTGAACATCGGCTGTTCACCAGTTCGCCGAACAGCGAACAATTTGGGGTGTTCGCGGCAAATTCGAATGCCGCGGAACACCCTTTAAAAGTCTATGGGAGAAATCAAAAGTGATAATTTTAAAGGCTTATATGCAAGTTATTGTCATAAAAAGTGTTTGGGGACCCGGGTACTGCCCCAGGGGACATGGATCAATGCAAAAAAAAGCTTTAAAAAACGGCCGTTTTTTTGGGAGCAGTGATTTTAATAATGCTTAAAGTGAAACAAAAAAAGTATAAGAGTCCTTTAAATTTTATACCTGGGTGGTGTCTATAGTATGCCTGTAAAGGGGCGCATGTTTCCCGGGTTTAGAACAGTCTGACAGCAAAATGACATTTCAAAGGAAAAAAAGTCATTTAAAACTACTCGCGGCTATACTGAATTGCCGGCCCGACAATACACATAAAAGTTCATTGATAAAAACAGCATGGGAATTCCCCACAGGGGAACCCTGAACCAAAATTTTTTAAAAAAATGACGTGGGGGTCCCCCTAAATTCCATACCAGGCCCTTCAGGTCTGGTATGGATATTAAGGGGAACCCCGGCCAAAATTTAAAAAAAAATTGGTGTGGGGCCCCCCTCAAAATCTATACCAGAGGTCTGGTATGGATTTTAAGGGGGACCCTGCGCCAAAATTAAAAAAAAATGGTGTGGGGCACCCCCAAAAATCCATACCAGACCCTTATCCGAGCACGCAACCTGGCAGGCCGCAGGAAAAGAGGGGGGGACGAGAGAGCGCCCCCCCCCTCCTGAACCGTACCAGGCCACATGCCCTCAACATTGGGAGGGTGCTTTGGGGTAGCCCCCCAAAACACCTTGTCCCCATGTTGATGGGGACAAGGGCCTCATCCCCACAACCCTTGCCCAGTGGTTGTGGGGGTCTGCGGGCAGGGGGCTTATCGGAATCTGGAAGCCCCCTTTAACAAGGGGACCCCCAGATCCTGGCCCTCCCCCCTGTGTGAAATGGTAAGGGGGTACAAAAGTACCCCTACCATTTCACAAAAAAATGTCAAAAATGTAAAAAATGACAAGAGACAGTTTTTGACAATTCCTTTATTTAAATGCTTCTTCTTTCTTCTATTTTCTATCTTCTTTCTTCTATCCTCTTTCAGTTTCTTCCTCCATCTTCTTCTTCTTCTGGTTCTTCTTGTTCTTCTGTTTCTTCATCCGGTCTTCTCGTCTGGCATCTTCCTCAGCAGCGCCGTCTTTACTTCATCTTCTTTCCTCGGGCCGCTCCGCATCCACGATTGGATGGGAGGCTCCCGCTGTGTGACGCTTCTCCTCTTCTGACAGTTCTTAAATAATGGAGGGCGGGTGACCCCGCCCCCCTCTGACACAGGGCGGGTGACCCCGACCCCCTCTGACGTCACGGGGGATGCCCGAGGAAAGAAGATGAAGTGAAGACGGCGCCACTGAGGAAGATGCTGGACGAGAAGACTGGATGAAGAACCAGAAGAACAAGAAGAACAAGAACCAGAAGAAGAAGAAGATAGAGGAAGAAACTGAAGGAAGATAGAAGAAAGAAGATAGAAAATAGAAAAAAGAAGAAGCATTTAAATAAAGGAACTGTCTCTTGTCATTTTTAACATTTTTGACATTTTTTTTGTGAAATGGTAGGGGTACTTTTGTACCCCCTTACCATTTCACACAGGGGGGAGGGCTGGGATCTGGGGGTCCCCTTGTTAAAGGGGGCTTCCAGATTCCGATAAGCCCCCTGCCCGCAGACCCCCACAACCACTGGACCAGGGTTGTGGGGATGAGGCCCTTGTCCTCATCAACATGGGGACAAGGTGCTTTGGGGGCTACCCCCAAAGCACCCTCCCAATGTTGAGGGCATGTGGCCTAGTACGGTTCAGGAGGGGGGGCGCTCTCTCGTCCCCCCTCTTTTCCTGCGGCCTGCCAGGTTGCGTGCTCGGGTAAGGGTCTGGTATGGATTTTTGGGGTTACCCCACGCCATTGAGGGGGGTATAGAGGGGGACCCCATGCCAATTAAAAAAAAAAAAATTTGGCCGGGGTTCCCCTTAATATCCAGACCTGAAGTACCTGTTATGGAATTTAGGGGGACCCCCCACGTCGTTTTTTTTTTAAATTTTGGTTCGGGGTTCCCCTGTGGGGAATTCACATGCCGTTTTCATCAATGAACTTTTATGTGTATTGTCGGACCAGCAATTCATTAATAGCCGCGAGTAGTTTTAAATGACTTTTTTCCTTTGAAATGTCAATATCATGCATATAAGCCTTTAAAATGAGCACTTTTGATTTAGAAACGTTCGAGTCCCATAGATTTCAATGGGGTTCTAACGTTCGTGCGAAGTTTTGGTCTGTTTGCAAGTTCTGGTGCGAACCGAACCGGGGGGTGTTCGGCTCATCCTTAGTGGAGATATGTTATAGTATGTATATAGAAGAGTCAGCTCTGGTGTCCAGCATAAAGCCTGCATTTGATCCAGAGGAAGACAAAAACCTTTACAACACGTGATCCAATTTGCTGCACCAGTAATTAAATCCTTTCTGATCCTCTAAGGTATGGGCCACTCCCTGAATCATCAATCTACATTCCTATTTTCTTCAGATACCAATGGCCCCTTATATTCTCTCCATTTACATACACATCCAGATCTTTTCCTATCAGTGTTGGCTAATAAGCTGTTATTTTTCCCTGAAATCTCTCACCATTTTTCCCTGCGTAGCTCCGGTTGAACCCATTATGATTGACATGTTGGATGGAGTCAAAGTCAGTCCCATGGAAAAGCTCTTTCTCATTGGTGGTGGAACCGTTCTTGGAGTCGATGTTCTGCTTCTTTATCTGGTATTGGAGCCAGAGATCTCTGTTCTGTACACGCAGAATCTGGGAGGACATACAAAGGCTCAGATGTATACAATGTTCTACCAATAAACCGCAGACTGATCCAACTATTACACAGGAGAGGACCAGGAGAGCATGAATACAGTGACAAGTATTATTCGGGTGGGTGAAAAGGCATGCTCCATATGGAAGGTCAGCACACTTAGGTTATTAAAAATAGGATTTTTTAGGACAGCTTACCTGTAAAACCTTTTTCTTTCGATGGACATCACGGGACACAGAGCCACAGTAATTACTGATGGTTATATAGGGTATCACTGGTGATTGGACACCGGCACACCCTATCAGAAAGTTCAACCCCCTATATAATCCCTCCCCTTGCATGGATACCTCAGTTTTGTAGTCAAGCAATATAGTGTATTAGAAGAGGGGCGGGACCTCTGTGTCCTGTGATGTCCATCGAAAGAAAAGGATTTTACAGGTAAGCTGTCTTAAAAAATCCTATTTTCTTTCTCGAACATCACGGGACACAGAGCCACAGTAATTACTGATGGGATGTCCCAGAGCAATGCTATCTGAGGGGGGGAACCACGACCAAGTAGGGTGTAATCAGACCTGAGGACCCTGCACCGCTGCCTGCAGCACACTATGCCCAAAGGCGATATCCTCATGCCTTCTCACATCCACCTGATAAAATCTGGTGAATGTATATGACTGAAGACCAGGTTTTGGCCTTGCAGATCTGAGCCATAGAGGCCCGGTGATGCACTGCCCAAGAAGCACCAATAGCCCTTGTGGAATGTGCCCTGATCTGAAACGGAGGAATCTTCTGGTTCAAACCGTAAGCCTGAATAATCAACTGATGAATCCATTTAGAAATGGTAGCTTTTGACGCTGTCTATCCTCTATTGGGACCGTCTGGCAGCACGAACAAAACATCTGTTTTGCAAATCTGAGCAGTTGCCTCGAGATAGGCCCTGACTGCTCTTACTACATCCAACGAATGTAGAGATCTCTCTTCCGGAGAACAGGGATCTGGAAAAAAGGAAGGCAGTACAATGTCTTGGTTTAGATGAAAATCAGAAACCACCTTTGATAAAAAACTAGGATGAGGGCGCAGTACCACTCTATCCTTGTGTACAATCAAATAAGGCTCCTTACAGGAAAGGGCTGCTAATTCTTAAACTCTTCTAGCAGAAGAGATGGCTACCAGAAAAATTAACTTCCTTGTCAACAAGACCAAAAGAATCTGACCTATTGGTTCAAAAGGCTGTTTCTGTAACACAGCCAGGACCAAGTTCAAGTCCCAGGGGTTTAGGGGCGCCCTAAGCGGAGGATTAAGACGCATCACCCCCTGTATAAAGTTTCGGACCAAAGAATGCGAAGCAAGTGGCCGTTGAAATAATACTGATAAGGCCGAGACCTGGCCCTTGATGGTACTCAAGGCCAGCTTCATCTCTAATCCTAATTGTAGAAAATCAAGAATTCTATCTATGGCATATTTTCTGGGATGCCAACCCCTGGATTCACACCAGGAAACATAAGATTTCCAGACTCTATGATAAATCATTCTGGAAGCTGGCTTCCTGGCATTGATCAAGGTAGATATGACAGGACCTGAGAGCCCACGACTCCTCATAACCTGGGTCTCAATAGCCAAACCGTCAAATTTAGCATTTGTAAGGCAGGATGGAACACTGGACCTTGAGATAACAGGTCTGGGCGTACCGGTAGGGTCCACGGGGAACCCACCATCATCCTTACTATTTCTGCATACCAAGTCCTTCTGGGCCAAGCGGGGGCCACCAGAAGTACCGACTTCCATACCTGCTTGATCCTGCAAAGGAGTCGTGGCAGTAGCAGAATAGGCGGGAATGCATAAATCAGTGAGAACCGATGCCACGGAATCACCAACCCATCCGTCCCGCATGCAAGAGGATCCCTCGTCCTTGCCACAAATCTGTCTTTCTTTTTGTTGAATCGGATGCAAAGAGATCTACATCTGGGACCCCCCATCTTTGGCATATATACCAAAAGAGGTCGGGATGTAGAGACCATTCCCCTGGAAGTAGCTGCTGGCGACTTAGATAGTCTGCTTGCCAGTTCTCTATTCCCGGGATGAAAACTGCCGATATGCATGGCACATGCTACTCTGCCCAGACTAAGATCTGGTTCACCTCCTTTTGAGCAGCTCGGCTCTGGGTGCCTCCCTGATAATTGACATAGGCCACTGCTGTGGCATTGTCGGACTGGATCCTGACCGGGCAACCCTGTAGCCTGATAGTCCAGGCTTTTAGGGCCAGGTATACCGCCCGTATCTCCAGAATGTTGATGGGTAAGGTCCTCTCGGTCTTGGACCATAGCCCCTGGATCACAGACTGTTCCAGAACTGCTCCCCAACCTGACAGACTGGCATCTGTTGTTACCACCGTCCAGGTAACCGGTAGAAAGGATTTCCCCTTCTGCAGGTTTTCGGGTATTAGCCACCAATTGAGGCTCTGACGCACCGCATGCGACAGGTGCATCGGAAAGTCTAATGCCTGAACCTTCTTGTTCCAGGTAGACAGAATACTGTGTTGCAGCATTCTTGAATGGAACTGAGCATAGGGAACTGCTTCGAATGAAGACACCATCTTCCCTAGCAGCCTCATACAAAGGCGGATAGAAGGACCCTTCTTGGTGCTGACTGCCAGAATCAGCTCTCTTAAAGCAGTGATCTTTGCCTGTGGTAGAAATATTTTCTCCTGGCTTGTATCTATGATCAGACCTAAATACTCCAGTCTTCTTACTGGTTTTAGGAAAGATTTTTCTAGGTTGAGGATCCAACCCAGGTGTTCCAGATACCTGACTGTGGTCCTCAAATTTCCGTTCAAGGAAGTTACCGTCCGGTCTATTAGTAGCAGGTCGTCTAGGTATGCTATGGCAGCTATACCCTGGGCCCTTAATCTGGTCAGAGGAGGGGCCAAGACCTTTGTAAACACCCGAGGTGCAGTGGCTATCCCGAAAGGCAGAGCCACAAACTGGAAATGGCGCCCTCCTATCTCGAAGTGCAGAAACTTCTGATGAGCAGGAAAAATGGGCACATGTAGGTATGCATCTCTGATGTCTATCGAAGCCAGGAATTATCCTCCCTGCAGGGTGGAGACTACTATCCGAATTGATTCCATGCGGAAGGACTGAATCCTTAGGAATCGGTTCAGATCCCTTAAATCCAGAATGGGTCTGACATCCCCATTTGGCTTTTGGACTGTAAAAAGGTTGGAATAGAAACCCAATCCCTGGTCGTTTGTGGGAACCATCATAATGACCTCCTGCCACAAAAGTCGCACTAACGCTAGAAGGAGCGACTGCTTCTTCTCTGGGTCTCTGAGGACATTTGATCTGAGGAACCAAGGAGAGGGAAATTCCTGAAACTCCAGCTTGTGCCCTAAGGTTACTGAGGAGATTACTCATCTGTCCTGGAAGTCCTCCTGCCAGAGTTCTGAGAACTGTCGCAGTCTTCCCCCCACTCGGGCGAGCGGGGGCGCCCCTTCATGAAGAGGTCTTAGTGTTTTGCCTAGTAGGCTTCTTCCCCTAGGACTTCTGTCCCTGGGGTTGACTCTTGTCTCTGGACCCAGACGGAGGAGGCCGTCGAGACTGCCTGGAGGCTAAAGCCCCTGGCGCTGGGGAAAGAGTCCGTTTGAAAGAGGGACGCTTACTTTTCTTCTTGGCAGGTATGAGAGTGCTTTTCCCACCAGAGATTTTCTTGATATAGTCATCCAAGACATCTCCAAACAACCTTGCACCACGAAACGGAAACCCAGCCAGCAGCTTCTTACATGGTGCTTCGGCTGACCAATTTTTCAACCATTGGATTCTACGTATATGCACAAACCCCAGTGAAAGACGAGAGGATTGCACGATAGAATCTCTGATGGCGTCAACAACATAACAAAAGGCCGCAGGAAGGTTAGCCAACCCTTGGGCCTGCTGTTCAGGTACAACTTTGATGACCTGTTTAACATGGTCTCTTAGGTATTGACAGACTCCAATCGCTGCTACTGCAGGTTGAGCCACTGAACCTGCTAAGGAGAAAACATCCTTCAATAGGGATTCCATCTTTTTATCTACAGGATCCCTGAGCATCTGAGCATTGTCTACAGGACAAGTCAGACTATTTTTTACGGAGGAAATGGCGGCATCAATGGCCGGTATTCCCCACATTTTAACAAACTTTTCTTCCATCGGATAAAATGTTGAAAACTTTCTCGGCGGAAAAAAAAAAAACGTTTGTATGGGTGATCCCACTCAGAATAAATGAGCTTTTCAAGTAAATTATGAACAGGAAAAGCATGTGCTGTATGAGGAGGCTTCAGTGACCCCAAAGAAGAAGAGGGTTCTTTAACTGATTCAGATACGGGCAACTTAAATGTGGAGCGGACCAATCCAGTAAGGATCTACACTAAGACTTTCTCCTCTTGTGAAGTCGCAGAGGGTCCCTCTCCACCTGATTCCTCCGAAGAGGAACCATCGGTCCCATCCCAATCCTCTGAAAGGGATTCGTCTCCTTTATCCCAGAGTTCCTCTTCCTGAGGGTCTTGGGAAACAGAGGAAGGCCTAGTGCGTTTTCTTCCACTGAGTGAAGACGTAATCACGGCCATTAATCTTTCCTCGAAACCATTAATGGCTGAGGAAAAAACCTCCTTTGTAATGTATACAGGGGCTGAAGTGCCAGAGGCAGGTATAGCCCCTGACCCCAATGGCTCCCCCTGGCTAGCCGTCCCTGGCCCCTCAGGGGGGAAGGATGCTGCAGAAAGGGGGTCCTCAGAACCCGACTGAGATCCCCTAGTGTCTCTGGTTCTTGGGGTATTTGAACCTCTTCTACCCATAGTGCAAAGTAACAAGGTGCAGGTATCACAAATGAACACTGACTGCTGAGTAATGTAGTCCGGCTAAAAGCCCTGCTACCCAATGCCCAGTCTGGTGTTACCTTCGTAAATGCTGCCTAGGAGAATGCCTGTGTCCCACCTTACATGCGACCGTCAGCTCTGTGTCCCTCCAAAGGCTGTGTGCACCTGTACAGAGTGCTTTTCAATAGCCTGCAGCTGGCCTGAGTGGGAGTCTAAGCACCTGTGCTGACCTACCGCCCCCCCCCCCCATCGAATTTCGAAAAAACGAGCGCTTCCCGCGCTGGCCGACCCTCCGGAAATAACACGGAGGAAGGCTGGGGGAGGGGGAGGCAGGAGAGAGGCCGGTAAAGATGGGGCCTGTGTAATGGCGGCAATGGCGGGGCGATGCTCGAATGGTGTATTACCGCTTCTCAGACCCCTTCGGCCTCCCCCTAGCCTGGGGGGAACATTGGTGAAGGAGAAATCCCCCCAATCCCATCCTACCTGGAGCCGGCCAGAGATGCTGTGTAGTGTGAGAACCCTGAGACAGACATCAGCATGTGAATGTATGTGCTCTTGGCAGCCCACGGTGGTCACAATAGGCATAGCATGCATTTACCTTAAAGGAGAAAACCTACTAGAATTAAAAAATTCTGTGGAATCTCCTCTTACCTTATCCAGCCGTAGGGTTCTGTTATACAGACCCAATCTTCACCTCTCATGGTGGGCTCCATTTGGAAAACTGTCAGAGACTGGGGCCCCCTACGAATAAGGGGATCCTGCAGTTCTGGACCTGTAAAGCACCCGGCTAGAAATTAGGCTAGAAAAAACATTTTCTAATATGCGGGGTCCAGCTCTCTAAAAAGAGAAGCGTTACAGGTAAAACCTTGTTTCTTCGGACACGAGGCCCGGGTACCATCCAATTCGGCCATGAAAGGACACTTAGAATGAATCCGGTTCGCCTGGCTTGCCCCAGTATAGGATCTTAGGATATTCCCCTTGGAGCTCAGCACAGGACATCTTTACACGTCCAACACCTAAGACACTGGCGTAAAAACTGAGGTATCCCTGCAAGGGGGAGGGATTATATAGGGGGTTGAACTTTCTGATAGGGTGTGCCAGTGTCCAATCACCAGTGATACCCTATATAACCATCAGTAATTACTGTGGCTCTGTGTCCGTGATGTTTGAGAAAGAAAATATATTTAGTGAAATTCACAGTTCACAGGTGATGCCAACATATCAGGGATAATGTCTCCCCCTTCCTCAGGGCTGTGATGGTTGGTGTGGTCGGGATTGACCTCACTGAACATGATAAGAGCCCTTTGGGTGCTGTAAAATGACAGAGAACCGGCATGTTAAATCAGCACTTGTATTTGAACTCCAGTTCCTGGTCAATCCTGACCATGCCAACTATCACAGCCAACGCTTTGGCTCTACTTATAACCAGTGGGCTGTTAATTTCAATAAATATCTTTAATAATAACCTCAAATGTGACAACCTTCCTCTACAACTATCTGAATCTATCTTGAGGAGCGCCATTCAGTTGCTACCAGACCCTAATGAGACTCACCCACATCTTGCCTTTATCAGCCACATTAAAGGACAACAAATCCCAGATCACCTCCAGGGATATCAGACTGCAGACTGGTCCAGCGCTGTCCCACATACACATTGAGGTCAAGTATCAAACAGCTCTAACATGATGTTATGGGTAAAATATTCTATTGAAGGTTTATGTCTGCCCTATCCACAGTGCCGGTCATTATTCTATAATTGGAGTGCCCAGTTCTTTGCACCATCATAACCAAACCCGCACCTAAACCCTGATTATACACCCTCTTGTTTATACTTCATCCTAGAGCAGTCTGTTTGCCCTTTCTGCTATTTTCCTGTCACCTACAGGAGATTCTGTACACTGCATGCACTAGGCTAACGCCTATGGATGTGGCCTTCACACCTGGCTACTGAGTCAGAAATTTACCTCCAGCTCATTGCCTGATCACAGATACTCTGACTAAGCTTTGGAATCCAGAGCTGAACTGATTACTTGGAAATCCAACTGTACATCCTGCTATTCTGGTGTAATGTAATCTACTGTTGCCATGAAAGATGACCGAAAGGTCCTGCATCCTTGCACCTGTTTGTTGCTGCCTTTCTGGACTATTGGCAAGCTTCTACGAGATCAGCACTTTACATCTGTGTAACCTATACCAGAAGTCACCAGGAGCCTCTACTGGGGGATTTATCTTGTGCCATCCAACAATGGTCTGACCCGGTGACCCTGCTCTCCAGGTAAGTCAAACATCTCTCCCTGTCATAGAGGCTCTATTTACTCCATGACACATACCCAGCACCAGTCTCCAGTACCATGTTGATATATCCAGTCCCTACACTATAAACGTTATACCATTACTGTCCCCCATGTTGCCTTATGAGTTTATGTGAAATCTCCATTAGCAACTAAGAATATTTGTATATAGATATATATATAGTTTTGGATAAGAAATAATAGTAGTGTGTATGTGATATTGTTTCAGTAAAGGGTTAACTTAGCTAGATGTAAATATATGACAGGGGGATGCTCCTCACATTACTGCATGAAGGATTAAGAAGTTGGTTAGTTTAAAGTTGAAATTGCGATGAGGGAGGGGGGGCGTGACCGGATGCTGAGGTGAGGGAGAGCGATGCAGCCGGACCTGACCCTCGCCCTTCGCTCTCACTCCCGCTCCTGAGATAAGGACGCAGCATGGCTGGGAAAGGACGCTGAGGAGGGGGGAACGCCTGAAGCACCTGGGGGCTGTAACAGCTGCGGCACACTGCCCGGATACACGGCGCTGTGACACGCTGTCTGAACGGAGCGGAGCTGAACCTACACACACTGTGCCTGTGCCTGTGTTCAGCTGATCGCACACAGCACTCCTGAGAAGGACACCGGCGGCGCTCAGCCCAGTGAGAGAGGGGGGCGCTGACATCCAGGACTGAGCTTGGGTGTTGGAGAGCCCTTGAAGAAGAGCATTAACCAAGCAGCAGAGGAGCCTACCCACAGCGTTTGAGGGGGTGAGTAGGTGGTTATTTACTTACTCACCTGCAGTACACCAGCTTACAAAGGCTTGTTAAAGAAAAGGCTCATACAGCTCATATAGCTAATAACTTGGTGGGGGAGAAGAGGTACACCCCCAGGCCAGAGTGATACTTAGCACCGCGGTGGGAATAGCACCCTGTCGGTATGACGAGGAGGAAGGGGATGGAGGATGGACCAGCGCAGGAGGGATTGGGGGCCCCTGGACCTCGTGGTACGAAGGAAAAGGGGAACCAAGTGGCAGCCAAACTGGAGCGCTTTGCGCATACCCCGAATCAAACCCCTAAAAAGGCGAGTAGTACAGGGGGAGCCCAGCACCAAATTGGCCACCCTGGGAGGAGAAGTCAGGCCCAAGAGAATAGGACTTTGGTAGCTATACCACCAGCGGGCCCAGCAGCAGCAGGAGGAGGCCCAGAAAAACAACAGGTCTTGGGTACAGAGGGGGCAGTAGGGGGAGGTCAGTGTGACCCGACTAATGAAAAAGAGCCATCCCTAAATGACATTTTTCTGGCTGTTAACAATTGTAAACAATCAATTAATGAACTGTCCGAGCAACTTAAGGGCATTAGGGATGAATTGTTAACCGTCAAGGGAGATGTGCGCGCAGTGTGCATACGAACAACAGCTTTGGAGGAAAGGTTCAGTCAAATGGAAGATGAGGTATTTCCTTTAAAACAAGAAGTAGCACTCATGAAAATCCAACTGAGGGACTGCCTACAGAAAATGGATAACATGGAAAACAGGTTGCGCAGGGAAAATCTGAGGGTACTTGGGCTCCCAGAGGGCTGTGAGGGTAACAATCCCATCAAATTTATGGAGGAGTGGCTGAGAGAGAAATTCGGCAGGGACTCATTCTCAAACACCTTCGCCATAGAGCGCGCACATAGGATAGCCCCCAGGACCTCAGCTCCAGGGGGCCATCCCAGGCCTTTTATTTTTAAACTTTTATGTTTTCGGGACAAGGTTACTATCCTGCAGAAGGCAAGAGAGTTAAGAAATATCCAGCATAATGGTGCCAGGATTTCGATATATCCAGACTTCTCCCCCGAGCTACAGAGACAAAGAGCTAAATTTGGAGACTGTAAAAGAAAGCTTCAACAACTAAGAGTTAACTATGTGCTATTGTACCCGGCACGGCTGCGCGTCACAGCTCTGGGGGAGGTCAGGTTTTTTTCCACCCCTAAGGATGTGTCAATTTGGTTAGAGAAGAACGAAGAGAGAATAAGACGGGGAGAAGAAATTTAGACACTTTTTTTTTTTTTTTTTTTTTTTTTTTCTTTTTGTGCTGGGGTTCCCCTTTTTTCCCCTTTCCTTTTTTTTTTTTTTCTCCTTTTTCAGCTTTTTGTTCTATATTCACTGTTTTTCAGAATGTAATCTGGAGTGGAGTGGCGTGGGGGGTGGGGGGATGGTAGGGGATTAAATATAAATATAAGTTATAAATGCAAATATATTAGTATTAGTAAGAGGTATTAGTTTAGCTTAAATCACTAGCACATTAACTATAACATTAATAAGGATAACATTCAGGGGATAGCTCCCCTCCTACTAGGTTTGGTGCACAGCTTTTTTTTAGCCTTAGAGAGTTTTTGAAGGTCACTATAGAAGCCCGAGGGGTAGGCCCAAATTTGGGCACAGGGGTTTGGGATAGGGGGGGGAGGGGGGGTGGGGGGTGCTGGGGGGGGAGGGGAGGAGGTTGGGGGTGGGGGGAGATTTGGGATGGGGGGGTGTACACTGAGGGTAGAGAGGGGGGGAGTATGGTCATGGATGGATGAGTGTTGGTTTAGCCTATCACAGCAAAGGGACATAATAAAAAGTAGGGTTACACACAATGTTCACAAAAGAAGGTGGTTTGGTTTATTAGGAGACAAGTGTGTGGTAAGGTCACTAGACCTAAGGGCTGATGATAACCGAAAAGAGGTGTAATAAAACCCCAGGAGTTGGTGGAAGGGTTAATATATGCGCATGGAATGTAAGGGGGATTGGGGATAATTTTAAAAAACAGGTAATTTTTTCAATAGCCAAGAGGAGGAAAGTCAAAATACTTTGCCTGCAGGAGACCCATTTGGTAAAGGACTCAATTAAAACTTTAGACAACACGCAATTTCAGACACAGTATCACTCCACCCACTCCTCCTATTCCAGAGGGGTGAGTGTATTGATAAGCACTGGTTTGCCCTTCTCCTGCAGTCAGAGTAAGGTGGACGAATACGGGCGGTATATCTTTCTTTCCTGCTTGATAGAAAATAAAAGATTTATTTTGGCCAAGGTTTATATCCCTCCACCATTTAGCATGGCAATACTAGATGACTTAGCCAGTTTTATCATGAACTCCCCCGGGACCCCGGTCATAGTGGTGGGTGATTTTAACATGACAATGGACAACAGTATAGATAGGTTCCCCCCCAAAATTGGATCTAGAGTGGCACCTAAGAGCCCCCTTATGCAATATTGTGATGAAATAGGATTGGTAGACATCTGGAGGAGGAGGCATCCTGGGGTGAAGCAATATTCATGCCACTCCAGGACCCATGCCACTTTATCCAGAATCGACCTGGTTCTGGGAAACGAGGAAGCATTAAACGTAGTGGAGGAAATAACGTATGAGCCAAGGGCCGTTTCGGACCACACGCCTGTTATTACTGTTGTGAAGGTAGGAGAGCACCATATCAGGGGGAGCTGGAAGGTCAATCCCTTCTGGCTTGATTTAATAGGAGAAGAGGAGAGAATGAAGGAGAGCCTATCGGAGTTTGTTAAAATAAACCTGGGCTCGACCTCAGTGGGGGTTGTTTGGGACTCCCTGAAGGCATATCTCCGGGGAGTACTAATCCAGAAAATCGCATTTAATAAAAAGCAATCGCAAGCAGAAGAACAAAAAGCTAAAGAGAGTGTAGAAGTAGCAGAAGCGCAGTATGTAGACATACCATCCCAATCCAGCTATGAGCTCTGGGTGGAGAGACAGGACAAGTGCAGTAGGGTGCTCCGGGAAGGGCTGGAAAAGAGGAGATTATTTCAGAGGCGGAGCTTTTTCGGAGAGGGGGAGCGAGTTGGGAAGGCTCTGTCTCTAATAATCAAGGCAAATGGCCCCCTAGGTACAATAGCAGCAATCAAGGGGGGGGACGGAGTAATGAAAAAAACCACTCCCGATATACTGTGTGAATTTAGGACATACTTTGAGAAGTTGTACAGCTCTCATAGAGTAAATGTGGAGGCCGAAATGCAGGTTTTTTTTGAGGGGTTAAGGATAACCCCATTAACAAGTGAAGATAGGGAAATGCTGGATGCTCCACTGACCCTTGCAGAATTGCAGAGGGCAGTGGGAGATATGGCAGGCCAGAAGTCACCGGGTCCCAACGGCCTGCCCATAGAAATATTCAAAAAATACGGGGAGGTATTATTGCCCCTACTCTTGGAGGTGTTTAACAGAGCCAGGGAGGACGGGGTCCTGCCTCCGTCCATGTCAGAAGCTATAATAATAACCCTGTTGAAAGAAGGGAAGAACCCAATAGATATGACCTCATATAGGCCTATCTCGCTCTTATGTTCGGACGTGAAGATTCTGGCAAAAGTAATGGCCGCAAGGCTGAATAAGATAATTTCCAAAACAATACATACGGATCAGACTGGGTTTATCCCGAATAGATCTACGAGTACGAACATAGGACGAGTGTACCTGAATATGCAAATACCGGTGGAAAATAGTGGGGGGAGAGCGGCTCTTTCATTGGACGCGGCCAGAGCCTTCGATTCGCTGGAATGGCACTACCTGTGGAGGGTACTAGCGGAATACCAGTTTGGCCCTGGGTTTGTCCAATGGTTAAGGCTGTTATACAGTGGCCCGAGGGCCAGGGTTAAGATCAATGGCCAGTGCTCGGAGGGGTTCCAGCTGAGCAGGGGTACGAGACAGGGGTGCCCTCTGTCCCCCCTGCTCTTTGCCCTGGCAGTTGAGCCTTTGGCGATAGCCCTGAGGGCGGCGCAAGGGGTGCAGGGATTTAAAAGAAGGAAGGGGACGGACAAGGTAGCTATGTATGCAGATGACATCCTGCTGTTCTTGGCAGATACGCAGAATTCATTAAAAACAGCCATAGGGATAGTTGAGGAATTTGGCGTGTTTTCCGGGTTGTTGATTAACTGGGAGAAATCAGTAATCCTACCCATAGATCCGCTGAATGAATCCCTTCCTTGTCAAGTATCCCAGGTTAAAATAGTCAGCCAAATGAAATATCTGGGTATTAATATAACCAATGATCCAGGACAGTATATATCCGTTAACTTAGTCCCACTTATGAAAAAAATGAAACAGAAGTGTCGGGTGTGGGGTCGCTTGCCCCTCTCAGTCGTCGGACGCTGCAACCTGATCAAGATGGTCTGGCTACCCCAACTTTTATATGTTTTGCAGAACTCCCCTGTGTGGATTCCTAAGCACTGGTTTAAAAAAATAGACAGTGTGTTTAGAGAACTTATTTGGAAAGGTGGGACGGCCAGGATCAGTTTGCGGACATTGCAACAGCCAGAGGCGAAGGGCGGCCTGGCAGTACCGGATCCATATGGATACTTTCTGGCCTCCCAACTGCAGCAAATGGGAGGCAGTAATAGGCCATGGGAGGAAGGAGTGGGCAGTAGCGTCTTGTGGAACGACATCGGCCATGACACGATCGCAGAGGCATTAGAGGCAGACTCATTTAGTACTAAATGCCCCACTACCCAACTCATGGTTAAGGCTTGGGTACAAGCCAAAAGAACTCTGGGATATACTGGCTTTGCGGAATTTTCCCCACTCTGGGATAATAATAACCTCAATGAGCTTAAAAAAATGGGACACTTTGTGGAGTGGGACCGCCAGGGTATCCATTGCCTGGCACAGGTATATAGAGAGGGGAGGTTAAAATCTTTTAAGGAGTTGGTAGAGGAGTATGCAATTTCTAATAGATCTTTTTACAGGTATTTGCAACTCAGGCATGCCCTAGAGGCAAAATTTGGGAAGGATGCGCCAGTGTGGTGCGAAATGACCTCTTTGAGAAAGCTTATTGATGTACATACTACGAAGGGGTTGATTTCTGAAATGTACGGATGCCTGAAGGCTTCAGCCCAGGGGGGCATGGTGGAAAACAAAAATAGGATCAAATGGGAGGGAGATGTGGGGGCTCTGTCCGATGATCAATGGAAGCAGGTTCTGTCGCTGGGGCCCAGGGTCACTCTGTCTCCTTCACAGGTGATGTCCCATTTTTATCTTTCCTATAGGGCATATTACACACCATTGAAATTATTTAAGTGGGGTAAGAGGCCCGACCCAAAGTGCCAAAGGTGTGGGGGAGGGTATGGAGACCTGATCCACATGTTTTGGCGATGCCCCAAACTATATATATATATATATTGGAAAGGGGTCGTGGAAAGGATAAATTTGGTGTTTGGGACGTCATTGAGAGTAGAGGCGAGGGAGTGCCTGTTGGGATTAACGGGGGATAAGGTGGCCTCAAGGGATATACAGACAGCAAGGATTAGATGCCTGTTTCAGGGTAAAAAGCTTATCGCACAGTATTGGCAAAGAAAGGGAGCACCGACGGTTTCAGAATGGGTGAATGCATTTAGAGAGGTGATCTGCAGAGAGAAATATATATACAAGACGAGGGGTAACTTTAAGAAATTCGAAAAAATATGGAAAGCTTGGCTGGATCTGGAAGAGTTGGATTAATAGGAGGGGTGGGTTGCGGATGATTTGGGGAGGGGGGGATGGTTGAATGAATAATAAAATGTATGGCAAAGTGTATGATGGGGAGTGAATGGGGGGCGGGAGAGTGAATGGGGGGAAAAAGGAAGAAAACTATTCTCGAAGCCTATAGCATAAGGGCGGGTTGAACTGACGCACATTAGAATGATAATATAGGGATAGGTATTTATGTGTTTTTATTTATGATAACATTACTTGTTCCCTTATTATATGTTTGTTGTGATGGAAAACTTTTTTTTTTCAAATAAAAAGAATTTAAAAAAAAAATATATATATATGACAGGCTTTGCCCGAGAAGAGCTAATTCATTTAACAGTTCCATGTAGTATGCGAGAAGGATGTGCTGTAGAGACGCTCTGTTGTTTACCTAGCTTAATATTCAAAGGGCCAGGAAAAGATACCAACTGAAGTGTGTAGTCATCACAGGGCCGAATTCATTAGCTCGATAAAGGCCTTTGTATTCCTCCGTGCTAATCAACCATTTATCCATTTCAAAGGGGTGTTTGATAGGATGAGAATATTTCTTTCATCTGTTCAGGAAAGGAGGTTTTGCCCTGGCTAATGCCATGCATAGTTAAGTGCCCCATTCAAGAGAAGGTGATGACCTCCACCTTAATTCCTCTTCAAACAAATTATCACTAACTCGTTAACCCAAGAAGAGGAACTCGCCCAAACTAGGAGATACGCCCGGAGGGAGTAGAGGGCTAACAGAATACCCAATCAGAGTGGCCCTGTTCAATGAGAGATGGTCGTATAAGAGTAGTCCCAAAGAGAGTGGTTAGAGAGATGAAAACTGACCTGGGCCCGGGACCATTAATATAGGTAATTATCAGATCATCTCCCAGCACTTAAAGGCATACCTGCTTGTCATATGTTTGTTTGTTTACTATTTGTATTGTGATGAATATACTCTGCATTCTTGTATTTTAACCTAATATTTCCTCCCTTGTTTAAGACTATAGATATTGTCTGTGTATTAGGTAGACTTTTAAGGATACTCTAATAAATGTTATTATATTAAAGCTTCCACTTCTGGTCAAAAAAAACTCTCATTTAACCAACCTCATATCTTGTGATTAGTAAATCATAAATATACATTTTATAAAGGTTAACACCCAGAATTCTATCACTGACATCTGCCGTCTTTAATCACAATGTATCAGAGACATTACCTTCAGTATTATGTTTCCACATCTTTTCTGGAATTTCTGCTGTACAGCAGAGTATTCAGGAGTTCCTGGAACGACATCCACTTCCATCACAAGAGTCCCACCCATCGGCTTCCAGTGTGACGGTAATCTGTGAGTGTCCCCCTCTGAAAGATAAGATGTGCAGTCAGGACCCGAAGAAAAAACAGACAAGTAAAACCTTTGGTGTACAACCTCGCTGAAAGCATTGACATGGCAGCCAATAAGAATGGTTTAATGTATAGAAGATAGTTCTGAGGTCCCCTCATACACTCAGGTCTCGGTTCTCTGGAAGCGATAAAGCCACCAAATCATACCAGAGAAGCAGATTTCCACCTTATTCCAGATGGTCTATCCTAAGCTGTCACATTCCCTCCATGTCCCTGCAATGTAGGAAATGGTAACTAGCCATAGACAGGCAGATGTGTCACCAGAAATTAAGGATGATGAGACATCTGGCTGCCATTGAATTTATTGAGCTCATCTTTCTGGGGTCTGAGGCAAGGTGCAAGTAAACCAAGCTGGCCTGAGTTAGGATCGGGAGGTTCAGGAAGATGGCTGCTTGTTGGAGCATCTTCAGAGGAGTCTGCTATGCAGAAAGAAATCCAAGAGAGCTTGGGGTAAGCGGCTGCTGCATGGTCATTACAAGAAGACCTCATTACTCAACCCTTAAAGGTACCTGTAAGTGCTTTCATAGGGTCATAGGAATAATTCCTATTGAGAGTCTGCTGCTAAAACATTAGGAACACCAATAGCCACACCTAAAGTGTCTAGTGTCACTGGAAGGGTTCTACTTAGGATCAGCAATAGATGCTCTTAAAGAATTTAATTGTTACTGGGAGGCTGAAACAATAGGCACACCATTAACTTTGATATTACTGGAAGGCTGCTACTTAAGAAATTATAGCTACCAACCAATACACCATACAATTTTGTTGCTGAAATAAGATGGCCTGGGTTTTTTGCTGGTTTTGGGTATTCTGTACCACCAACCCTCTCTCCATTTGTTGAGCAACTACTCTTCAGAAAGACTAAACTGACTGAAACCTAACTATCGCCCATTGTGCACCATCGGGTGTAGCTATGGGAAGGGTAGGAGAGCCCATGAAAATCCAGCATCTCCTGTGGAAATAATGCTACAGCTGTCTTGGTTGAGAAGATTCTTCCCTGCAATGGCAACTCTTGTTTTTCATTGAGTTTATATAATATAATGGATGAACTACCAACAAAAGTCATATTACCATGTTTCAAAACACGTTGGATTTGAATTTGGTTCCCATGCTCGTCTATGGCCGTTTCTCCTTGTAAACTGACAGTATATTGGTTTCCTCGGATCTGGATTGTGATCTGGACCTTCTTGTCATTTTTTGCCTTTTCCAACTCCAGGTTTGTCATCTTGTCAAAGGGAACCATAGTTCCTCCATTGTCATATCTCCATTCCACCAGTTTCCCGGTGAGCTCTGCTGCCTGCTCTCTGTTCTTTCTGTCTTTTACCCGGTTTATAATCATTTCAATCTCCCCGGACACAGGTAGGACATCCCGGGTGAGGCCCACAATCCGGAGGGATGGGTCGGGTGGTTTGTAAATGACAGAGACTTGAAACTTTTTCTGGAGGTCGGAGATCTTCTTCACCTCAGCTTCTTCTAATTCGGAGATAAATTCCTCTGTGATCACCTTCTCTGCCTGCTCATTGTCGATCATCTGCTGTAGCCAAGCCTTCGTCCCGTCCACGCTCCCTTTATCTTCAGCACACAAGCTGAACACCACAGGCTCAATGCCGTCCATCAACTGGAAAGCAGCAAGCTTCTGAGCTGGCTTCGGTGCTTTTAGTGGCATCAAATATTCCACAGAGGAAGAAAAGAAACAAACAATGGTGTCACAAACTGCTCTGAAAGTGGAAATATAAATTGTGAACAAATAGTTTATGAATAGGATGTAGACCAGGTTTGGGTAACGTGGATTGACATCTACTTTAATCTGTGAAGCATTAAATATCAAATGAACTTTATACAGAACATCCTCACAGTTCCTCAGCTGAAATACATGTTACCCAAACCTGGTGTACATCCCGTTCATAAACTATAACATAACTGAAAGACCAAACTCTGCCCCTGTGTTTGTTTTTTATTGTTGGAATTCATTAAGGCAACGGTGTAAATATAAAGAATATGAAAACAGGGCTGCCATCTTCTGCACACTGAAGGGCTTCCATGATCACCTTGGATTATGATATGGATAAGTGAGCACTGTGACACTGTGATATTCAATCCCAAATACACTTTTATTCAAATAGTAGATTGTCTGCAAAGCCAATACGTTTCGGGGCTTAGGAGAATGAAGCACAAATAGTGTATGTGAACTCAATAATCAATATATAGTTGGATGTTGTTGGAGTGTTGGGAGTTAGCAGTTGATTCAAACTCATTATTGAAACTACATACACTATATCTTTGTTTTATTTTTTAAAGCGGAAGTCTCACAATATATCTTCTCTTCATCCTTCCACTTAGGGGACAAAATGCATGCTGCACTTTGTCCCATTTTGATAGGTCCTGTGTATTCTGATCGAGTATGATATACAGCACGCCCCTGCTCCCCCTATTGCTGTCTGACCACACTGCACTACAGAAGATGAATAACTAATTAGCATTTATTGACAGTGTAACGGAATCGCTTCCCACACTCCGCTTGAGTGCTTCCGCCATATACCTCTTTCTCCAGTCTGAAAATAGATATTAGATATTATAGCCGCATATTACAACCAAGAACTAGGCAGGACTCGTTTGACTGCAATGCTGGAACATGAACTGTTTATTTAAACAGAGGCACACAGAGAAATTCACTCAGAGGACAATCCCCCCTCCTTTGATTAATGACACAGGGCGGGGTAAACTACATTCAGTAACAGACACAAAGGTGTATTCAAACTTGTCATCAGTAGACTGTCCTATCAGCAGGGAGCTGTTGGAGGAATTCCCCCTCCCTCCTCACAGCTAATCCACAGACACGTATACATCCCATAATACTTTTCTCCCAAGGCAGACAGGCACAATAGAACAATTTGATACAGGCACTTAAAGCAGAGGTCCACAATAAAAAAAAATACATAAACACGCTCTTTAAAATATATTAAGAAACATTTGGAAAAACATTTTTTTTTACTTACCAGAAATGGCTGTTGCTAGGTAGATCGTCCTAATCTGCCACTTCCTACACCGCGGCACTTGTCCTCCCTCGCGTTGTCTCCTGGGAAATGGGGTGCAATGTCTTCTGGGACATGTGTGTGTCCCAGAATACAGCCGTCCATTCACAAAGTGCTGTGCGACTCGCGCATTGGTAGTAGGAAACGGGCAGTGAAGCCGCAAGGCTCCACTGCCTGTTTCCCTTAGTTAGGATGGCAGCGACGGATCGGCCTCGGGGGGGGGGGGGGGGGATGGGGGGGGCGACATTGCGGGCTCGCTGGACAGGTAAGTATCCTTATTAAAAGTCAGCAGCTACAGTGTTTGTAGTTGCTAACTTAAAAAAAAAAAAAACGGCTGGACCTCCGCTTTAACAAAGAGATAGCAACCCCCACCTAACCTCAAACCATCTAGCAATGGTCTCTGATGAAAGGTGGACTTTATCTTGATATATTCTTGAGGGATATTGTTCAGAAATATTAATGTCCCAAGTGAAAGAGCCCCTTCATTCCTTCAACACAAACCACACACATAAGACCCAGGATAATGGGTAAAATTAAATGCTGAGTCCGGTGTTGTTGTACAGTGATTCTGATTAGTGCAGATCAGACTGGGGTTCTCGGTCACCCTGCGCCCCTAATAGATACAGAGTGACTTACACCTAGGATGGGACAGGGGAGCTGGACAAGGAGTTTCCAGAGCTCTCCAAGGTAAGCTGGGTTCCACAAGCCCCCCTCCCAAAGTGACACTTGTCTCTAGCACCTCGAAAGTACCTGAGACCAGCACCATCAAACTGCATGAAGAGGGGGAGGAGGAATGTTAAAGCAATTGCCTGGAAAACCTCTATGCTCAGACTAGCTCACTGCAGAGTGGGCAGGAGCAACAGAGCAGACAAGATTACAGTTGATGATGACATCAGTGTCCCCAACAGATACACCCAAGACCATACTTACCAACTGTCCCAAATTTCCCGGGACATTCACGGGATTTGGACCTTTTTCCCAATTGTAGCATTTCCCGGTAAATGTCCCGGGAAATTCTTTTTTTCCCGATTTTTCACGGCTCCCCGCCACCTTCGCTAGAGTCCGCCGGCCGCCATTTTCCCGCAGACCAAGAACAAGAGGCGTAGCCGGCCGGGTGGCTGTAACACCCACTGTGTGCCTTCATCCCACCCAGCCCCTCTCACCCAGTTAAACCCCGCCTATTCCCTGCAACCCCTCCCACCCTGATACACAACACTGCCCCCCCAGCATGCCATGACGTTAATGTAACCTGGAAGCTGATATGGTCTGGATAAGCCTTCCTGTGTAGCAGCGCCGTGTATAAAGAAGGGGCTTGCGTCCCACGCCTCGGCTGGGTGACCCTGTCCCTGTTCAAGTCTGCGGTTATGGCGGTGGAGGCTGGAGAGCGCTGCAAGGGGTTATGGCGGCACCTCTCTTGTCACTTTCCCCCGTCTTGTGTTATACTACTCCAGGTAACCAGAGGCCTGGGGACACCAGATGTAAGGAGGGCTCCGCTGGAAACACCAGATGTAAGGAGGGGCTCCGCTGGGGACACCAGATGTAAGGAGGGGCTCCGCTGGGGACACCAAATGTAAGGAGGGCTCTGCTGTGGACACCAGATGTAAGGAGGGCTCTGCTGGGGACACCAGATGTAAGGAGGGGCTCCACTGGGGACATCAGATGTAAGGAGGGCTCCGCTGGGGACACCAGATGTAAGGAGGGGCTCCGGTGGGGACATCAGATGTAAGGAGGGCGGCACAGTGGTGCAGTGGGTAGCACTCTCACCTAGCAGTAAGAAGGGTCACTGGTTCGAATCCCGACCACGACACTACCTGCCTGGAGTTTGCATGTTCTCCCTGTGCCTGCGTGGGTTTCCTCCGGGTACTCCGGTTTCCTCCCACACTCCAAAGACATGCTGGTAGATTAATTGGATCCTGTCTAAATTGGCCCTAGTATAGGTATGAATGTGAGTTAGGGACCTTAGATTGTAAGCTCCTTGAGGGTATAGGGACTGATGTGAATGTATAATATATATATATGTAAAGCGCTGCGTAAATTGACGGCGCTATATAAGTACCTGAAATAAATAAATAAATAAATAAGGAGGGGCTCCGCTGGGGACATCAGATGTAAGGAGGGGCTCCGCTGGGGACATCAGATGTAAGGAGGGGCTCCACTGGGGACACCAGATGTAAGGAGGGCTCCGCTGGGGACACCAGATGTAAGGAGGGGCTCCGCTGGGGACATCAGATGTAAGGAGGGGCTCCGCTGGGGACACCAGATGTAAGGAGGGCTCCGCTGGGGACATCAGATGTAAGGAGGGGCTCCACTGGGGACACCAGATGTAAGGAGGGCTCCGCTGGGGACACCAGATGTAAGGAGGGGCTCTGCTGGGGACACCAGATGTAAGGAGGGCTCCGCTGGGGACACCAGATGTAAGGAGGGGCTCTGCTGGGGACACCAGATGTAAGGAGGGGCTCTGCTGGGGACACCAGATGTAAGGAGGGCTCCGCTGGGGACATCAGATGTAAGGAGGGGCTCCGCTGGGGACATCAGATGTAAGGAGGGGCTCCGCTGGGGACATCAGATGTAAGGATGTAAGGAGGGGCTCCGCTGGGGACACCAGATGTAAGGAGGGCTCTGTTATACCAGATGTAAGGAGGGGCTCCACTGGGGACACCAGATGTAAGGAGGGCTCCGCTGGGGACACCAGATGTAAGGAGGGGCTAAGCTGGGAACATCAGATGTAAGGCGGGGCTCCGCTGGGGACATCAGGTGTAAGGAGGGCTCTGCTGGGGACACTAGATGTAAGGAGGGGCTCCGCTGGGGACATCAGATGTAAGGAGGGGCTCCACTGGGGACATCAGATGTAAGGAGGGCTCCGCTGGGGACACCAGATGTAAGGAGGGGCTCCGGTGGGGACATCAGATGTAAGGAGGGCGGCACAGTGGTGCAGTGGGTAGCACTCTCACCTAGCAGTAAGAAGGGTCACTGGTTCGAATCCCGACCACGACACTACCTGCCTGGAGTTTGCATGTTCTCCCTGTGCCTGCGTGGGTTTCCTCCGGGTACTCCGGTTTCCTCCCACACTCCAAAGACATGCTGGTAGATTAATTGGATCCTGTCTAAATTGGCCCTAGTATAGGTATGAATGTGAGTTAGGGACCTTAGATTGTAAGCTCCTTGAGGGTATAGGGACTGATGTGAATGTATAATATATATATATGTAAAGCGCTGCGTAAATTGACGGCGCTATATAAGTACCTGAAATAAATAAATAAATAAATAAGGAGGGGCTCCGCTGGGGACATCAGATGTAAGGAGGGGCTCCGCTGGGGACATCAGATGTAAGGAGGGGCTCCACTGGGGACACCAGATGTAAGGAGGGCTCCGCTGGGGACACCAGATGTAAGGAGGGGCTCCGCTGGGGACATCAGATGTAAGGAGGGGCTCCGCTGGGGACACCAGATGTAAGGAGGGCTCCGCTGGGGACATCAGATGTAAGGAGGGGCTCCACTGGGGACACCAGATGTAAGGAGGGCTCCGCTGGGGACACCAGATGTAAGGAGGGGCTCTGCTGGGGACACCAGATGTAAGGAGGGCTCCGCTGGGGACACCAGATGTAAGGAGGGGCTCTGCTGGGGACACCAGATGTAAGGAGGGGCTCTGCTGGGGACACCAGATGTAAGGAGGGCTCCGCTGGGGACATCAGATGTAAGGAGGGGCTCCGCTGGGGACATCAGATGTAAGGAGGGGCTCCGCTGGGGACATCAGATGTAAGGATGTAAGGAGGGGCTCCGCTGGGGACACCAGATGTAAGGAGGGCTCTGTTATACCAGATGTAAGGAGGGGCTCCACTGGGGACACCAGATGTAAGGAGGGCTCCGCTGGGGACACCAGATGTAAGGAGGGGCTAAGCTGGGAACATCAGATGTAAGGCGGGGCTCCGCTGGGGACATCAGGTGTAAGGAGGGCTCTGCTGGGGACACTAGATGTAAGGAGGGGCTCCGCTGGGGACATCAGATGTAAGGAGGGGCTCCGCTGGGGACACCAGGTGTAAGGAGGGGCTCTGCTGGGGACACCAGGTGTAAGGAGGGGCTGGAACACCTGATGTAAGGACGGACTCTGCTGGGGGCACCTGATGCAGGCGACGTGGCAGGTGGTAGGGATCTCACTGATTCAGCATTATGGTGAGTTGAATGATTTCATTCTATAATACAATGTAATAATAGAAATAATGTACTACACTATAACAACCATGGTGCCGGGATGATTGAAGTGCTAACACCAGGTGTTTGGAGTATCTTTATTTGCTGACTTTCTAGAATACACATATTTCTATTGTTGTGTAGGATATGGGGCTGCTTTCCCTCCATCCCTCTCCCCCCCCTTTCCCTCTCCATGCCTCATTCATCTCAGACTCTAACCACACCCCTTTGAGCCATGCCCATTTAAGCCACGCCCACCATTCCACGTAAACTACGCCAATTCTTGCTGCGGCGTGCTTCAGCCAAAAAAGTGTCCCGAAAATTTTTTGTACAATGTTGTACAACTATGCAAGACATGCATGGTGACAGCAAAGTGGACAAGGGCAGACAAGATCAATGATGTTGATATCAGAGCGACCAAAAAGCAAGCCTGAGATGGGCTGTGATAGTGGTGGGGGCAGAAGCAACATAGTACATTAAATTAGTGAAGATAGCATCTGCACATCCAACAGGTACACCCAAAATTCTTGGTGAAAACAGATGAATTATGTGACGGACGGAGTGCATTAAATCAATAATGATGACTTAAAAATGCCTGACAGGTGCATCCAAGATGCATGGTGACAGCAGAGCTGGGCCGGACTGGGAATAAAATCCAGCCCTGGAAAAGATTTCATACCAGCCCCACAGCATTATTATACCAGCCCAACAGCATAACGTCATTATTTTCTTGTTCATGAAAGGGAAACCATATATTTTAAAGCACACATATATATATATATATATGCAAATTCCAGTTAAAAGTGGTAAAAGTGGTCAATCATCATGGGGGACCCCAGGAACTCAGAACGTGGGGGGGGACCATCTTCCGCAGAAAGAATACACTAAGGTAAGGGGGGGTGGGTTACTGATATAAGGGGGAAACCGTTTATATCAGTGCCCCCTTACATTATCGTATTCACTCCCCCCTTACATCAGTGAACCATGCAGGGCTCAGTCAGTCGGCTCCAGCTCGGTGGCTCTGGTTTTATCCTATAGTCTCCTCTCCACAGTCCACACACACGTCTGACTTCTCCCATGACCCCCATCCTGGCGGTGCTCTCACTCTTGACTCCTCTCCAGACTCCCTCAGAGACTGCAGACATGATACAGGAGATGGTCAGAGACTGCAGACATGATACAAGAGCTCAATGCAGCCTCACCAGTGCCCTTCAAATGCAGCCTCATCAGTGCCAATCAAATGCAGCCTCACTGTGCCCATCAATGCAGCCTCACTGTGCCCACCAATGCAGCCTCACTGTGCCCATAAATGCAGCCTCACTGTGCTCATCAAATGCAGCTTTACTCTGCCTGTGAATGCAGTCTCACTGTGCCCATGAATGCGGCCTCACTGCGGCCTCACTGTGCCCACCATTGCAGCCATACTGTGCCCATCATTGCAGCCTCACTGTGCCCATCAATGCAGCCTCACTGTGCCCATCAATGCAGCATCACTGTGCCCATCAATGCAGCATCACTGTGCCCATCTAATGCAGCTTTACTGTGCCGTGAATGCAGTCTCACTGTGCCCATGAATGCAGTCTCACTGTGCCCATGAATGCAGCCTCACTGTGCCCATCTTTGCAGGCTCTCCTGTGCCCATGTCCCAGACTGCAGTCCCTGTCTGTGGGAAGGTGTGTTGTTGATGCTCGGTACGGTACCTTGCATGCCAGCAGGATATCCATGATGGCTAGCAGCAGGCAGGGTCTGTTCTCATTTTGGATGTGACAGTGCTCCTTCCAGAGGATCTGTTTGCTGTGAGATGGAGTGGTCCCTGGCCACCTGCACCTTCAGCTGTTCTCATTTTCCGGCCCCAGTCAGCCTGTCCTCCGGTCCTGGGGAAGTGGAGAGCACTGGGTGGGAGCTGGAGAGAAGGGAGAGCAGAGAGTACTGGCGGGGTTGGAGAGCACATGGGTGGGGGCAAAGAGCAGGGGGGAGTGGAGATCACAGGGGTGGGGAGCGGAGAGCGCTGGAGGGGCAACTTGAGAGCACTGGGGGGGGCAAAAAGAACGGGGGTGGAGAGCACGGGAGGCTGAGAGCACTGAGGAGGCTAAGAGTGTGGGGTGGTGAAGAGCACTGGGGGGGGGGGGCAGAAAAACAATGATGAAGAGCACGGGGGCTGGAGAGCACTGGGGGGTACAAAGAGTAGGGGGGAGTGGAGAGCAATGGGGGGAGCTTGAGAGCACCAGTGGGGGCCAGAAAGAACAGGGGTGGAAAGCATGGGGGACTGGAGAGCACTATGGGGGCGGAGAGCACTGGCGGGGTTGGAGAGCCCATGGGTGGGGGCAAAATTCAGGGGGGAGTAGAGAGCACAGGGGTGGGGAGAAGAGAGTGCTGGGGGGGAGCTTGAGAGCACTGGAGGGGGAGCCAAAAAGAACAGGGGTGGAGAGCACGGGGGTCAGAGAGCACTGGAGGGAGCTGGAGAGCAATGGGTGGAGCTTGAAAGAACAGGGCTGGGGAGAACGGGGGGCTGGAGAGCACTGGGGTGGGGGCTGGAGAGTGATGGAGAGAGCTGGCGAGCACTGGGGGGAGAAAGAACAGGCATGGAGAGCACTTGGATGGTGGCTAGAGAAGGATGGGGAGAGCTGGAGAGTGGAGGGGCAGAAAGAACAGGGGTGGAGAGAACTGTAGGGGGGCTGGAGAGTGTGGTGGGGAAGGAGAGCACTGGGGGGGGGGGGCAAGGAGCACAAGGAGAACTTGGGGGGGCCAGTAAAAGAAGTTGGATAGGAAGATCGGCAGGGGGGCGCATATAGAGGAATTGAGCTTTCTATATTCCTCCATGCAGTTGATGAATGCTTGATTCTCCTCCTCTCCCTTCTGCAAGCATTCCGCGGCTGCATGGAGGAATATAGAAAGCTCATTTCCTCTATATGCGGCCCCCCCTGCCGATCCTCCTATCCAGGCACACAGGGCGGGCATCTCCTCCAGCTCGTGTGGTAGGCGGAACACTGATTCTATCTACTATCACACAAGCCGGTCTAGAGGGGCAGGACTGTGTTACAGCGCTGCCGCCGAACACAGACCCAGCCAGCTCCGTGACACACAGGAGGGAAGCATTGCAGCCGCAACTCAAAGCGGGCCCCAGGGCAGGCAGCCTACCAGGAAAACTCCTTGTATCCCGGTAGGCCAGTCCGGCCCAGCAGCAGAGGGGGCTGGAGCAACAGAGCAGACAAGACCTGTGATGATGTTGATGACATTAATGTGTTCAACAGGTGTGCCTAAAATTCACAGTCACAGCAGAGGGGACAGAAGCAACAGAGCTCTGCTTGATCTACCAATTAGGAAACCCCCACAAATCGGGCTTCTGGCAGGGGAGGAGCTGACAGACAGTAATAGCAGAGATAAAGAATAGATTTACTGCACAATCTTTCAACATTCAGGGATAAGCATTTCTATGTTTATCATTAGACCGGCAGTTTTCATTGCTCATGAGACCTCTTTTTAAGTCCTGATGAAGGGGGTGGGGTTACAGCCCCCAAAATCTGTTGGCTTTGTAAACAATCTATCATTGTAATTAATTTGTTTTCAGAGTTTAATATCAGGCTGTAGTGCTTCAATTGGTCATTATTCCAAGATCCTGAACTCCTATAGGGTTGCCACATCATCCCTTTAATCCAGGACATATATTAATTACACAGGTTCTGTAGCGGATTAAGGTGGTAATTAAACTCACTTGGTGCCTTATCTGCATTAAATCAGCCTCAGAACCTGTGTAATTAATATGTGTCCTGGATTAAAGGGATGATGTGGCAACCCTTGTCTCTTCCCCTTTCTTGTTCAGTGGCCACACTGAGCTCACACCCCCAACTCACCAGAGGATTTGTCTTCAGGCAGGGCGGTCCCCTCTCTCTTCTTCATGCTCATGTAGAAATCATTCAGCATAGGTTGCTGGAATAGAACCACTTTCACCATCTGAAGAGAAAGGACCGATTTAAATTTGATGAAGTCCACCAAGCCATCGAGGATTGAGTCGGCCACTGTGGAGGCGGCTAATCCCCCCGCACCTGTATCAACCAGACAAAATGTTTACCATAGATATCTAATGACCACAAAATGTAACTTTTCATTCAATAAATGTAAAGGTAAAAGACATTAATCAGAGGAACCTGACCTCCGGAGCCTCTGCTGTACAAAGCTGGCATCAGAAGAGGCCCATCCCACTACTTAGTGCAAGGATGGTGGGAACCCCTCATAATGGTCACAGCAGGTGCGTAGACATGGGAACTTAGCACGGAATGGTGGGAATCCCCATAATGGGTACAACAGGTGTACAGACCTGGGAACTCAGCACAGGGATGGTGGGAATTCCTCATAATGGGCACAGCAGGTATACAGACCCAGGAACTCATCACAGGGATGGTGAGAACCACTCATAATGGGCACAGCGGGTAAAAAGATCCTGGGAACTCAGCACAGGGATGGTGGGAACTCCTCATAATGGGCACAGCAGGTATACAGACCCAGGAACTAATCACAGGGATGGTGGGAACCCCTCATAATGGGCACAGCGGGTGTACAGACCTGGGAACTCAGCACAGGGATGGTGGGAAACTGCCATTCTGCTCCTTGACAGTGAGGTGTGAGGTTGCTGGTTCCTTTGCTCCTGTGCTTCCAGAGACCAGGGGCTAGAGTTACTTCTCTGCCCCAGGAGAGATGCTCTATCCTGGGGAGGACCCTGGTGGGGGCCCCCTGGATATGCTTCAGCCTGTGGAAGATTCTGGGCCTGGCCCAAGGAAAGATGAATCTCTGTCTGCCTTTAGACGGAGGATTGTGGAAACGTTGAAGTGGATTGAGAAGGAAAAGGAGAAGTTGGTAGATTTGAAAGCTGAATTTAAAAAGAAAAAGCAGATTTGTGTTAAGGTGTTCAGTAAGAAGAGACTGGCTCTGAGGCCTGAGTTGAAAGACCTGGAACAAGCTCTGCGGAAACAGAAAGAACTGGTGAGTTCTCTGAAGGAGAATAGTGGAGCATTTAAAGAAAAATATAAGAATGAAGAAAGATTTAGCTAAATGAGAAGAGGAGCCGCTTCCTGCATGGAGGGTGAGGAGATGCAGGTACAGACAGCAGAGAGTGAGAAAGTGGGCCCGGAGAATGAGCCCAGCTTTTCAACACCTCAGACATCTGCTGAGCCCTCAATGGTGGAGGCCTCTGTCCCCTTCACTCCCCAGCAATGTGGAACATCTGAGCAGGAGGTTGAAGGTTCTGGCATGCTGGATTCAATCAATAAACTGGAATCCCCTCTGGATGCGGCTTCCCAGGATGATGAGGAGAAGATGGACACCGTTCTTATCCCTGTGGAAGAAAGACCTGTGGAGAGAGCAGGTGTAGATACAGTGTGTGTGCAAGATGGTGTGAACTTTAATGACAATGGGCTTGCTGAGGGTTGTAGTGCTACAGGCAGTCAGCCCAGACCCATAGACAATGAACAGCATGCAATAACATCTGTCATAACTGTCAGCTTCAGTCTGCAGAGAGGTCCATAGACAATACAGAGACTTTGCCTGGACCAGGCACGGCGGCTGTTCCTGTGAATGGTAGAGGAGATGCTGGGTGCAGTAGTGCTACAACTCTCCTGGAGTCTGCAGTGGACAGGATTGAAGCTGTGTGTTCAGAGCAGGGGGAGGGGGCAGGTCCTGCCTCTGCTAATCAGAAGACTGCTATTACAGCTGATTCAGACTCTCTGCCAGCAGGTTTGAATGTGTCTAAGGACAAGACTGCAAATGCTGCTGGTGTAAGAAAAACTTATGTTGGTGCTGCTGCCACAGGTTCTGAGAAGGGGGAGCAAGCAGGGAAGGAGCATGGAAATGTTCCATCTTCCTCCCTGTTTAAAAGGAGGAATGTTGTCCAGTTAAAATGGGAAGGCAGTGGAATCCCCCCACATAGGAGGGCAGTGGTGGATAAAATCCTGCAGATGGGGTTTAGGCCCACGGATATCTTTGCCCTGATCAGTCCGGCAGGTTCCTATGAATACGATTTGTCCTTTATCCGTCCGGAGTCTTTGGACATATTTTGGGAGAAATATGAGCACGTGTGCTGCCGGACTGGAAAGGGCTCATCCCCAAGCTTGTTTCATGCCAGCCCCTCATTAAAATGGTGACAATTCTTGTCCGCAATGAATCCATACCACAAGGGGATTTATCTGTATGGTTGAGGAGGTATAGAGACGTCCTGAGCCCCCTAAAAAAGATTGTGGACAATCGGGGAATATGGACGGGGGGATGGTCTGTGCAGCTAATTTTAAAGGTCGTTGACAATGTTGGCCAGCATCTTCCATCCTCAGCTTTCCTGGGGAGGGACAGGCTGACCATCTTTTATCCAGGCCAGCCAAAGCTCTGCAATAAGTGTGGTGATAAAGGGCATCTTGCATCCTCCTGTCAAGTGATGAAGTGCTCTCTGTGTCAGGATATAGGACATTTGGCGAAGGACTGTAATATCATCAGGTGCAATCTGTGCAATGCGGTGGGACATCCTTACAGTCAGTGCCCTGAGGCAATGCACAACAATCCTGAGCTCATGAGAGAGTTCTTCCGCATGGACATGGAGGATGCTCAGAGCTCAGCAGCTGGAGTGCCTGTGAGTCCATCTGAGTCTGTGCCAACACCTAATGTGTCTGTGTCTCCCCAGTCTGTGCATTTACCTAGTGTGTCTTCCCAGTCTGTAGATAAGGTATCAGTTGCTGAGAATGTGTCCAGTCCTTCTGTGTCTGTGTCTTCTAAAATTGCAGGGGCAGCAAGAGGTGCTGAGGCTTGTGCGTCAGGTGTGGTGACAGTCCCTCTCCCCCGACGCTGCAGGGTTTCTATTGAGGATCGTGGGGTGCAGAGGAGTGGGGAGGATGGCGGAGAGGCTGGCCTGGTGGTAGATAAGGGAAGGGGGAGTGGGGGGGTGGGGGGTGAAGGGGAGGATAGGTGTGGGGAGGCTGTTGAGTCTGGTTTGTCTAAGGATGATATGGAGTGGTTGGAGGATAGGAGGAGGAGGGGCAAAAGAAGGAAAAAAAGGGGTTCAGTTACCTTGAATCCTAAAGTTTTGCCTTTGGAAAATAATTTTAAGGTCCTGTCTGATGATGATGATGATGATGAGTGGGATTCGTTCAGTTCAGCATCCTCTATGAATGATGAGTGCCAGGGTGCAAGGAAGCGCGCTGGTTCTCCAGGGTGAGGGAGTAGTCAGGCTAAGAAACAGCTGCCTCAACTACCCTAATGGCAGTTCCCACTCCGCTAAAAGTGGCAACCATTAATGTTGCCAGCTTAAGATCAGTAAGTGCTCGTCATATGGCCTTATTTTTGCTCAGCGGGTTTGATGCTGACATTTTGTTTTTGCAAGAGACCCATCTGAGTAGTCTGGCCAATATACATCTGGCAAAGAAGGAGTGGAGACGTGGGCCCTCATTTTGGTCTCTTGCGGCCGAGCCTTATAGCAGAGTTGCAGTCCTTTTTTCTGGTATGGTAACATGCCGGCGGGTAATTGAGGTAGAGATAGGGAGATGCATGGTCTTAGAAGTCTCTGTGAAGTGACAGGACTTGCGCCTGATTAACATCTATGGTCCCCAGAGGAAGTGGGACAGGAAATGCCTCTTTACAAAGATTAAGCCTTTTCTTTTTACGGCCCAGCAGGTTATCTTTGGAGGTGATTTCAACACCATTACTAGGTCTAAAGACAGGAGAGGTTTCAGAGATAAGCTGGGCTATGACACCCTTTTTCTTAATGCGATAGTTAGGGAAGCAGGTCTGGTAGATGCGCACATTAAGCGCTGCCCAGACAGCACGGGGTTCACTTTTCAGCGAGGTAGTAGTCAGAGTAGGATAGGTAGGTTTTTTTAAAGGGGGACTCTGCTTTTTCGGCACCTGTGTGTCGGGCAGTGGAGTTTTCTGATCACTGTATTCTATCTGTGACTCTGAATGTCTCAGACATGCCACCTAGGGGGAGGGGTATCTGGAGATTGAATTCGGCCCTCCTGGAAGACGAGAGAGTAAGACAATCCTTTGAGGATTTTTGTCAAGCACAGGTAACGATCCTAGACTTCTGCAACAGCAAGTCAGAATGGTGGGAGCTTGTTAAACAGTGGACTATTGGGCTTTTCAAGGCCATAGGAAGAAAGAAGCAGCAAGATAAGTATATCACCTACCAGCGTTTGCGGAGGAAACTTGACCGCCTTGTATCGAATGGAACAGATTCTGGGGCGATCTCTGAGGTGAAGCTCCTCCTTAGGAGACATCAATATGACCGGCACGCCTCTTTGGTTCAGGAGAGGGATTACGGGAAATACCATTCGCCTGACCCTTACCAGAACTGTAAACAGAGCGTAGCAGTTAAGACGGTCAATGGCCTTAGGGACAGTACGGGCTCTCTGAAGAAGTCTAGGTCAGGGATCCTGGAGGTTGTCAGGTCATACTATGCCAATCTCCTGGGAGGAAGGAACCTTGATCAGACAAGGATGTTGGGTTTTTTGGACTCTACACCAGGACTGGAAAGTAATGTTCCTTTGATGAATTTGACAGATGAAATCACTGCAGATGAGGTAATCCAGGCTATTGATAAACTGGCCATCAAGAAAACGCCAGGGCCAGATGGTTTGACAGCCGAATTTTATAAATGTTTTAAGATGATCCTGGCTCCCTACCTTGCGGAGGTTTTTAATGGCTGTTTGAATGAGGGTTCTTTCCCTCCCTCCATGAGGCAATCTGCAGTGATCCTTCTGTCAAAGGGTAAAGATCCTTCGATGATTGGGAATTGGCGCCCCATTAGCCTTCTTAATGTCGATAGGAAGATACTGGCAAAGATTTTCTTCTGGCGATTATCACCAGTTGCAGGCAGTTTGTTATCCCGCCACCAGCACTGTTCGGTCCAAGGTAGAAGCACTTTCTCAGCAGTGTTAGCTGTCCGGGAGGCCTTGGAGCGTTGTAGGGCTGCTGGATGGGGTAAATTTTTGCTGACACTGGATCAGGCTAAGGCCTTTGATCGGGTTAATCATGAGTACTTGTGGCTCCTTCTTGACAAATATGGCCTGGAGGGGGGTTTCATTGATTGGCTCAAGATTTTGTACAAAGGGGCTGAAAGCTTTCCTCTGGTTAATGGTTGGGTCGGGCAGCCCTTTGCAGTCGGCTCGGGTGTGCGTCAGGGGTGTCCATTGAGTCCTCTGCTATATGTGTTTGCAATTGACCCCTTCATTAGAAGGCTAGAGAGTGGACCATTGTGTGGGGTACCTTTGGGCATCGCTGGTGAGCCTCCTTTGAAGGTTGTGGCCTATGCTGATGATGTTTCTGTTTTTATCTCTGGGACTGGGGAGGCGCAGGAGGTGGTCTCAGTGATAAGGCAGTATGGAGAGGCATCAGGTTCAAAGGTCAACCAGGACAAGTGTGAAGCTTTCTGGATGGGCGTGGAAGGTGAGAGCTTTGTTCTCCCGGATGACTTCCCGGAGCCCCAACAAAAAATTTGAGTTCTAGGCATTGAATTCGGCCCAGGTGACTATGGTCATGCAAATTGGGTGAACAGGCTGGAGAATGTCGATGTCAAGGTGGCAAGCTGGAAAGGTTGGCAGCTTTCCTTGAGGTAAAAGGTTGATCTGATCAAGACTTACCGGATTCTGATTTTTCTGTATGTCAGTTTTGTTTGCATTTTGCCAGTTTCTCTTTATACCAGGATCTATAGTTGTTTCTTCCAGCTGTTATGGGTGAACAGAATAAACCTTGTCAAAAGGAATGTGACTTACCTTCCTAGGCGGGAGGGTGGTCTAGGGATGGTCAACCCTGTAGTCTTTTTCTCTCTGATGTTTGTGAAGTACAATCTTGGTAACATGTTGGCAGAGAGACCGCCTGGGTGGGTTGGTATTTTCCAGTCCTGGTTTAGGCCCTTTCTGCGAGACTGAGAGAATGGTGGGCCAGTGAAAAGCCTGAGGGTCAAGCATGAGCAGCTCCCGGCCTATGTTGCCCCGTGTTTGAAAATGCTTCAGCAGTGGCAAGTAACAGCAGGAGAAGTCAAATCTCTTCCAAGGAAACTTCTTGAGAAGCGGATCATGAGCTCTGCTTTTTGCGAGCCACTGGCCTTGAGGGATTGCCCAAGCTTGGTTTTGGGGGTGGGTTTGCGATTGATTAATTTGGAGAGAATCCCAATGAAGTTTAGGGATCAGGGTTGGCTTGCCTTTCATGGAAAACTATATGTGAAGGGCAACTTGAAGTTTCTTTCCATGAGTGATCGGGGCTGCCCGAGAGTGGAGTGTGGAGGAGTGGTGGAGTCCATGGATCACTTTCTACTTCAATGCCCTTTTAATATAGAGGTGTACAAGAGGGTGGGGAGGGCTCTGAGTATACCCTTCCTCCCCCATATGAGTTATGCAGAGTGGGTGTATGGGGCATTCCAGACTCGTCGGGATTATGATTTGGAAACACTTTTTTTAGTTAGTCTAGTAGTCCATTATTTCACGTGGAGTGCACGATGTCAGGTATCCTTACGGGGTAAAATTCTCCCTGTGGAAGTGGTGGTGCAGGACATTCTGGGTGAGGTTGGGAAGATTCAGGGTCTTGAGAAAGGCAGGTGGCAGCAGGAGGCCTGGATAAGGGCGTGGAGGAATATCAGGACTCTGTAGCTGCTGCCTGTTGATCTCGGGGTGTGCGGCTTTTCTTTGTATTCTTGATTCACTCCCCTAGATTTTCAAGATCAAATATATTTTTGATAAAAGGCTCCATGCATGGTGACAGTGATGTTCCTTAGTCTGGCTCTCCCGTAGGGATTGTGTTGTGCGCAATTTGGTTTGTACCATTTATTATGTTCTTGTTTTGTATAATCATATTCAATTATTTTGTAAATATGTTTTATTTATTTATTATGGTTTTATTGTATATAAGTTGTTGTTTGTAAGATTTTTAAATAAACAAAATTAACCCCTCATAATGGGCACAGCGGGTGTACAGACCCGGGAACTCAGCACAGGGATGGTGAGAACCCCTCATAATGGGCACAGCGGGTGTACAGACCCGGGAACTCAGCACAGGGATGGTGGGAACCCCTTATAATGGGCACAGCGGGTGTACAGACCCGGGAACTCAGCACAGGGATGGTGAGAACCCCTCATAATGGGCACAGCGGGTGTAGAGACCAGGAAACTCAGCACAGGGATGGTGAGAACCCCTCATAATGGGCACAGCGGGTGTACAGACCCAGGAACTCAGCACAGGGATGGTGGGAACCCCTCATAATGGGCACAGCGGGTGTACAGACCCGGGAACTCAGCACAGGGATGGTGGGAACCCCTCATAATGGGCACAGTGGGTGTACAGACCCGGGAACTCAGCACAGGGATGGTGGGAACCCCTCATAATGGGCACAGTGGGTGTGTAGGCCTGGGATTAACCTCTACACCTTCTATCAAACACTGAAATCTAAGTTCTGTCTGGATTGATCCCATTACTCATCTCTTAAGCTTATATCACACTTGTGATCCTGAGGGCAATATTGCTATGGAGGACACAGCAAGGAGGTGAAACATTCACCTGCTTGGGTGAGTAGGCCTCGTGCTGGTTGGATGAGTGAGGTATACAGGTACATTTAAGCAATCTTGAACTGAGTCGGATGGTTATTGGGTGCAGCTGAGAGGAACACATATTTTATCTTGCACATGGAAGTAGAACTGTCTGTGATGCATTGATCATACCTGTTCCCAGAGCGGGGAAGGTGACAGAAGAGGCCTGATGTTTCTCACACTCCTGCAGGATATCCAGGACAATTTTCTGAATGGATGTTGGATTTTTTGCTACTGTCACGTGGAGAATCCATTTACAGTGTTTGATGTTTCCAGAATCGGTGATGACGAATCCATTATGAGGTTGAGCACCTGTCAGAGATGGAAACTTTAGCTGGCAATGTACTGTAGATATTCCTGAATAACACTAACTAGGCTTAAAAATGTCCCTTCTCCCCTCCGGCTACCTCTGCTGACTAACCTGTGGAAAAAAATGTATAAACCAGAGGTGTAGCAAGAACCTTCAGGTCCCCGGTACAAGAGACCATGAAGGGCCCGCCCCCCAGACCCACCTCCCTTCCCTCCGAGACTGGGGCCCTTTACTCCCATTGCAGGGCCCTTTATTATGGTCCACAGTGGGACCCTTTCACATGTTCTGCAGTGGACCCCCTTCCTGCCTTCTTGGGTAAGGTTGCCACCTTTTCTTCAAGCCAAATCCGAACACTTTAGCTCCACACAGCAAATTTTATTTGTGTAGTAAATACTATACATATATTTTGTGAATAAATAACATTTCTAATAATGTGGATTTATTCACAAGAGTTCCCCCTAACATCAGAATCAACAGAGTTCCCCTTTATATCTGAGCCTCAGAGTTCCCATTTATATCTGAACCTCCCCTTTATAGCTGAACTGCAGAGTCCCCTTTTACTGTAAAGGGGACTCTGCAGAATTTGATTTAAGTGAGAACTCTGGGGACTTCAATTTAAGGGGAACATTGAGAACTCTGATGTAAGGCGAAACGCAGCAGCCTCTGGTAACCAGAGTCCCCACTTACATCAGAGTTCCCAGTATTCCCCTTTAATCAGGGTTCCCAGAGCCCCCCTTACAAATGAGAGTCCTCATAGCCCCCCTTACATCAGAGTCTGCAGAGTCCCCCTTACATCAGAGTTTGCAGAGTTCTCCCTTACATCAGAGTAAGCAGAGCCCCCCTTTACATAAGATTTCGCAGAGCCCCCCTTACATCAGAGTCCACAGAGTTCTCCCTTACATCAGAGTCGGCAGAGCCCTCCTTACAGTCAGCAGAGCCCCCCTTACATCAGAGTCCGCAGAGCCTCCCTTATATCAGTTTCTACAGTGCCCCCTTACATCAAAGTCTGCAGAGCCCCCCTCACATCAGAGTCTGCAGAGCCCCTCTTACATCAGAGTCTGCAGAATGTCCACTTACACTGTAAAGGGTATCTCTGTGGACTCTGGAACTCTAACATAAAGGGTGCACTGGGAACCCTGATTTAAGGGGGGCACTGATGTAAGGGGGAATGCTGAGGACTCTGGTGTAAATTCACACTGCTTGTGGTGCACACACAGGAGGAGAGGGCGGGAGGATGATTTGCAGATCAGCTCTCTCCTCTCCCTTCTGTGCAAGGGAGGATGGAGGGGGGACCTGTCAGTGCTGGTTCTGGGCTGTGTGAGAGAGATGCTCACAGCTCAGAGTCCTGCAGCCAGCTGGGACCCCTCACAGTGGTGGAAGGCTATGGCCTGGTCGTAAGTGTGACCTCTGCAACCCTGGTAGTTCCACCACTGGTACTCAATAATGGCTGATAAAGCCTGGAGAGGTGACACCATCCACAGGCTCTTATGATCCATCCCTTGGCGACTCTCTCTCCTCTTCCCTGCAGCTGCCACTGACTGATACAGGGGCACTGGATCACATGACCGAACCGAAGCGGGCTGCAAATAGTATCTATCTATCTATCTATCTATCTATCTATCTATCTATCTATCTATCTATCTATCTATCTATCTATCTATCTATCTATCTATCTATCTATCTATGCACTGTATATCTACACAGACAGGTGGTTAGATAATACCTCTATATGGTACACTAGTAATGCTGCGTACACACGAGTGGATTTCTTGTTGGAAAAAGATATGGCGGCTTTTCCGACGGGATTCCGCTCAAGTTTGCCTTGCATACACACAGTCACGCAAAAGTTCGCTGAAATTACGACCGCCAAGAACATGATGACGTACAACACTACGACGAGCCGAGAAAATGAAGTTCAATGCTTCCGAGCATGCGTCAAATTGTTTCCGAGCACGCGTAGGGATTTTGCGCGTCGGAATTGCCACAGTCGATCGCATTTTCGGATAAGAACTTTTCCCGACCGAAAAATTTAGATCATGCTCTCAATCTTTTGCTGGCTGGAATTCTGCCAACAAAAGACCGATGGAGCATACACACGGTCACATTTTCCGACGAAAAACTCTCATCGGTCTTTTGCGGGCCGAAATTCCGTTCGTGTGTATGCGCGGCATTAGAAAGGTAAAATATCAGGGTACATAGATCCCAAAATCTAGTGAAGCCCAGTCTGTAGCACTGACAGGAGAAGGATCCTGTATCTGGCAGCAGAGGAGACTTTTACACAGGCACAGTTACAGGAGGAGACTCTTATTGTAGAGCCTTGTACAGTCAGTGATTTGCCCACCCTCTACCCAATAGGAAGGCACAAAGGATGTGGACTGCTAGGATTGTGGGAGGTGTAGTTTGGACAGCCTGAGCTGGAAGGAGGACACTGCAGATCCCACAAGGCACTGGCATAGCTCCCAACTATCCCTGATTTTGAGGGACCGTCCCTGATTTGGAGCAATGTCCCTCTGTCCCTCATTCCTCCTCATTTGTCCCTCATTTTGGTCTGATTTATATAGATGTATATAAAATGCACTTTTTATCTTTTAAAAAGTGGGCGGCACAGTGGCGCAGTGGGTAGCACTCTCGCCTAGCAGTAAGAAGGGTCGCTGGTTCGAATCCCGACCACGACACTACCTGCCTGGAGTTTGCATGTTCTCCCTGTGTCTGCGTGGGTTTCCTCCGGGTACTCCGGTTTCCTCCCACACTCCAAAGACATGCTGGTAGGTTAATTGGATCCTGTCTAAATCGGCCCTAGTATAGGTATGAATGTGAGTTAGGGACCTTAGATTGTAAGCTCCTTGAGGGTATAGGGACTGATGTGAATGTATAATATATATATGTAAAGCGCTGCGTAAATTGACGGCGCTATATAAGTACCTGAAATAAATAAATAAATAAATAAAAAGTGTTTTCCAGAACTAAACCTTTCATCTGATTTCTAAATTGCTGCATTTGTAAATTCCAAAAGCCAATATAAAGGAAAAGTAGTGGTAAAAAAAAAAATCACTTATGGGTTTAACCAACCTCGTTTTTTTGTACAATTCTTCTTTAAGGGGGCATGGCAAGGGGCGTGCCCTATGCCTGCATGCTTTTGCTGATAGATGTCCCTCGTTCCCATCTCAAAAAGGTTGGGAGGTATGCACTGGGGCAGGGAAGAGGGGGTTCCCTGCTGTTTTCCAGGGCTGAGGAGAAGAAGTGTGGAGACTCCCTGACATCAATGACAAGATCATGCTACCAGAACAGGGGGGGAGGGTTCTACAGCTTTCACACTTCTCACTGACGTGTAAAGTCAAGTCAAGCTTTATTGTCATTCCACTACATGTAAGAACATACAGTAGAACGAAATGTCGTATCTCACAGGGCCACGGTGCTACATACAAATTACATATAATTAGAACTAGATGTACAAAGGAATACACATCTGGGAACTACATAACTGTAAATATACTATATGTTTCCAAAAGTCTTTGTAGCAGCAAGTGTTTATAAAGTGTTTATAAAGTGTTTATAAAAGTGTCTAGTGCATATTCAAGAGTAAAAAGAAGGGGACGTGAGACGTTCCTGATCACAATATATAGGAATAGAAGAGGTTTCAAAGAGGATTGGAGTTGAGGGCTCTCACAACTTGGGGGAAAAAACTGTTGAACAGTCTGACAGTCCTGGTTTTGATACTCCGGTACCTTTTACCTGATGGCAAGAGCTGAGAGAGACAGTGTGAGCGATGGGTAGGATCCCTCACGATACTGGTAGCTTTTCTGGAGCATTGTGTATGGAAAATGTCCAGGATGGAGGGGAGAGAGACACCAATAATCTTTTCAGCCGTCTTCACTAGCCGCTGCAGGGTCTTGCGGTCAGCAGAACTGCAGTTCCCATACCAGACAATGATGCAGCTGGTCAGCACTCTTTCAATGGTTCCCCTATAAAATGTGGTAAGGATGAGGGTGGGGAGACTGGCTTTTTTAAGGCGACGGAGAAAATCTAGGTGCTGTTGTGCCTTCTTGGTTAGTGACGTGATGTTGGTTGTCCAGGTAAGATCCTCTGAGATGTGCACTCCCAGGAATTTAATACTGCTTACTCTCTCCACAGTCAAGCTGTCGATGCTCGGTGGGGGGGTGATCAACAGAATTTCTCCTGAAATCCATCACAACCTCCTTTGTATTGCTTACATTAAGGAACATGTTGTTTGTACTACACCATTTAACCAGTTGTTCCACTTCCTCTCTGTAGAGTGTTTCATCATTGTTGTTGATGAGACCCACCACAGTTGTGTCATCCACAAACTTGATGATATGGTTGGAGCTGAACTTGGCAGTACAGTGGTGGGTCAGCAGTGTGAAGAGCAGTGGGCTGAGCACACATCCCTGTGGGGCACCCATGCTCAGTATGGTAGTGCTCAGTGTGGTAGTGCTCGACGTGCTGCAGCCAACACGGACTGACTGAGGTCTTCCGGTTAAAAAGTCCAGGATCCAATTACAGAGGGGCAGGTTGAGGCCAATTCAGTTCAATTTAGTGATAAGTTGCTAAGGAATTATTGTATTAAATGCTGAGCGAAGGTCAATGAACAGCATTCTAACATAAGAGTCTTTCTGTTCTAAGTGGGTAAGGGTCAAGTGAAGAGCAGAAGATACTGCATCATCCGTGGAATGGTTTGGACGGTATGCAAACTGATATGGGTCCAGCGTGCTTGAAAGACTGGACTTAATGTGATGCATGACTAACCTCTAAAAGCTCTTCATCATTATTGGAGTTAGTGCTATAGGACGATAGTCATTCAAACAGGACACAGGTGTCTTCTTTGGCACTGGAATTATGATGGTGGATTTAAGACATGTAGGGACAACCGCCTGGCTCAGCGAAATGTTAAAGATATCTGTAAGGACATCTGTCAGCTGTACAGCACAGTCTCTCAGCACACGTCCAGCTATGTCATCAGGGCCAGTAGCCTTCTGTCGGTTGATCCTGAACAGGGTCTTCCTTACGTTGGTTGGAGAAAAGCAGAGCGCCCGGTCGTTTCGGGATGTGAGTCGTTTTTGTGAAGGTGTTTGGTTCTACATCTCAAACCGTGCATAAAAGTGGTTGAGTGCATCCAAGAGAGAAGTATCATTATCATTGGCCTGTGGCAGGGGCTTGTAGTTAGTGATGGTCTGGATGGCTTGCCACAGGGCCCGTGTGTCTTTGCTGTCGCTAAAGTGTTTATTAATTTTTTTAGCATATTGTTGTTTTGCCCTCTTGATGCCATGAGACAGATTGGCTCTTGCTGTTTTGAGAGCTGTTTTATCTTCTGATCTGAATACCTTTAGCAGCCCACGAACCTCTGCTGTCATCCCTGGCTTCTGGTTGGCACGTGTGGTGATAATCTTGGTGACCGTCCCATCACCTCTGCACTTTTTGATGTAAGCAGTCGCTGTTTCAGTGTACTCTTGTAAGTCTGTATGATTGTTGTAAGTGGCTGCCTCTTTAAACATGTTCCAATCTGTGTGCTTAAAGCAGTCTTGCAGTACTGGGGTAGCATTGTCTGGCCATACTGTGATTTCTTTTTGAACTGGTTTTGCAAGTGTAAGCAACGTATGCTGGAATTAGCATAACAGAGATGTGATCTGAATACCCAAGGTGGGTGTGGGGTTCAGCCTTGTATGCATTTTTCTCTGTTGTATAAACAAAGTCCGGTATGTTGTTTCCCCTTGTAGCAAAATTCACATATTGGTAGAACTATTTGCTATACGCTGCGCATAATCCATGTCACTTTCAGCCTTTTGGTGTAATGTATCTTAGTAGGACCCTGTTTCTCGTATCTTCCCAAGTAACACAGACATGACCTCCATTCTTACATCCTTAGCTCCACAGTACGACTGTCCCTGGAGCCCCTCTGTTCTGTTTATTTAGAGTGCTTAACAATAGAGCTTGATGGTTTCACAATCGGCCAATCAAGCACAGGCATTCCTTCAAACAGGAGGAGTTATACAAATCTCAACCAATGAACAATGACTAGGAGAGTCTTATGGGTGTGTCTGGGCAGGGGCAGTGTATATGATTTCCTGCCCCCTGTCTCTGTAAGCCATCATCTTCAGCTAGACAAAGGAAGTCTTGAAATCATGGACTCTGTCCCCGACCATAACAATTCAAAGACTCCCATATTTACCGTTTGGTGTGAATCCTTATTCTGCATTATTCATAGAACAACGCATACCCGGATTATACTACCATTCCTGTGGATGGGAGATTATCTGCAGGGGCACGCTATGGTCCCTCCATGTGCTGATCAGATACACCGAAAGACAAAAGTGCGAATCCCCCCATAACCGATAATGTATTTGCAGAGCGAACACCCCCCCCCAACGATCGTCTGTGCATCGCACAGGGGCCCTTTGCTGGCGGACATATCCCCACTCTGCAAACACTTCTCTGCATCCTCAGGTACTTTCCATTATCAAAACGATTCTCAACTGGCGTCAGTCTGCCCCGGTCCGCTCCGTAGAACGGGCTGCAGGAGAACTAACACTGGGAGACACTGTGACAATACATATTAAATACATCTTCATAAAATAAAACACCATCCTGTTCTTGGAGATCAACATCTGCCTTGACACATTCAATGGTAATTAGATGAAGGTGTCTCTGTTACCTGTGTGGGTATAGACACTGGAGGACATTTTCTGGCATTCATTATAACTGAAGAAGTGACTTGGAGAAGCTTCAAAATATCTTTAACAGGTAGAAGGAAAAAAACAAGAGACGCGCTCCACTAGTGTAAAACCTCCTTTATTGGTAATGTGACAAGAAAGAGAACAAACTGCTCTCACATGGTTCCAATGAAAACACGCCTGTCACAGAATTTGTAATGTAAACCAGAGTGATCCCATCCACCGAGCCGGGTAGCTGCTCAAAGATGTATTCCTGCATACAGCCAGGGACTCTGAGCCAAGAGCTGCCGCTGGAGGCAGGGCGGAGACACTCAAACCAATACAGCCTGTGGCACTTACAATGAAGGGTCAGGATGGCTGTGGGCACCGATCCAATGTGCCGTGGGGGTCACAGAACGCAAGTCCGTGTACTGTGGATACGGAAACACATTTCCAAAGACGTGGCCTCCTTCTTCAGGCATGCTCAGTTGCGATCTTCCATCTCCATAAAGCAGATCCTGGGTTGGAGTCCCAGGAGGAGGCATTAACCCCTTACTATCAGATGGCTTACTAAGAGGCATATGTACAGTATATGTATATACACATTCTGAGTAGGTATGAGCCAAACACCCCCCGGTTCAGTTCGCACCAGAGCCTGCGAACGGACCGAAAATTCACGCAAACTTTGAACCCCATTGACGTCTATGGGACTCGAATGTTCAAAATCAAAAGTGCTCATTTTAAAGGCTAATTTGCATGGTATTGTCCTAAAAGGGTTTGGGGACCCGGGTCCTGCCCCAGGGGACATGTATCAATGCAAAAAAAGTTTTAAAAACGTCCATTTTTTCGGGAGCAGTGATTTTAATGATGCTTAAAGTAGAAAAAAAGTGAAATATTCCTTTAAATATCGTACCTGGGGGGTGTCTATAGTATGCCTGTAAAGTGGCGCGTGTTTCCCTTGTTTAGAACAGTCCCTGCACAAAATGTCATTTCTAAAGGAAAAAAAGTCATTTAAAAGTCATTTAAAACTGCTTGCGGCTTTAATGTAATGTCGGGTCCCGGCAATATGGATGAAAATCAGTGAGACAAACAGCATGGGTACCCCCAGTCCATTACCAGGACCTTTGGGTCTTGTATGGATATTAAGGGGAACCCCGCACCCAAATTAAAAAAGGGAAAGGCGTGGGGCCACCAGGTCCTATATACTCTGAACAGCAGTATACAGGCGGTGCAAACAAGAAAGGGACTGTAGGTTTGATGTTAAGTAGAATCTGTTTGTGATTTTGAACTGGTACATTTTTAACGTGTTTAGCTCCAGCCAAAAAATCTATTGGAAGCTTTTTGGAAAACATAGGGAAGGGTTATCACCCCTGTGACATTTGTTTTGCTGTCTGTGCTCCTCTTCAGATTTCACCTCACTTTTTGTCCCAATGACAAATGTTTTTTGAAAATTTTGGGTTTTTAGTGAAACAAGGATTGGTGATAAAGCATCAGTGGAAAAGAGAAATGTTTTTCCCATATTAACTTTTACAGGAGGGAATTTCCATTCCTAGGGGTAGATTTCATCTCACTTCCTGTTGTCTCCTTCCGTTTGCAAGTAGGAGTCGTTTTTAAGTTGGATGTTTGAAAGTAGGGGCCTGCCCTATACACTCTGCAGAAATTTGGGCCTTAGGTGTTGTTGTGGCCACAACACTGTAAGCCCTCACAGGGCCCTGCTGTGAAATATTAGATCAAGAATTGTAATTACATGCCCCTGTTGAACAGGGGCAGAAAAACTGGGCCTTTGTGGTGGTGGTGCTGGTGCCACAACACTGTAAGTCCTCACTCGCTCTTGGTGGATGTAGAAATGGGCCCTGCTGTGAAATATTAGATCAAGAATTGTAATTACATGCCCCTGTTGAACAGGGGCAGAAAAATTGGGCCTTAAGCACTGGTGCTACAGCACTGCAACCCCTCACAGATACTCTAGTTGGAGCGCAGGAACGGGCCCTGCTGCAAAGAATTGCATTAAAAATTGTAATTACATGCCCCTGTTAAACAGGGGCTTAAAAATTGGACCTTAGGCACTGGTGGCGGGACTGGCAGCGCCCAGAACCAAAAATGTTCTTACAAGCTATCATCATGATCATTGAGGAGGAAGAGGATAATTACTCAGTATAACAGGATAGTCACTCAGCATCAGCATAAGCAGTCTTTGAAGGGATCTGACATTTCAAAAAAAATTATTCGGTTACATCAGCATCAGGTGCTTGGTAACTGGTGGTGATCCAAGACTGATTCATTTTTATGAAGGTCAGTCGATCGACCGAGTCGGTGGACAGACGCACCCTGTGATCAGTTACAAAGCCTCCAGCAGCACTGAATGTGCGTTCTGAAAGAACGCTGGATGCAGGACAGGCCAGTAGCTCAATTGCATACTGTGCAAGCTCTGGCCAGTGATCCATCCTCAAGACCCAGTAACCCAGAGGATTTTCAGTGGGAAAGGTGTCCAAGTCAGATCTTGCCCCTAGGTATTTCTGCACCATATAAAACAGACAGCTGGCGATGGTTGCTGGAACCGATCATACCTTGGGGCTGTGGACTAAAAAACTGTCTGAACGCATCGGTCAGACGGCCACCTTCTCCACCGCTCCTTCTTTGACTGACCGAAGCCTCAGCAACACGTTGTCCAGAAACAGGAGTTTGTAACCTCCCAGTCTCTGGGAACGTGTTGCACAGACCTTTCTGCAAGGCCTCCCGAAGATGTTTTATCCTCTGCTCCCTCTGCGACGGCAAGATAAGGTCCGCAACCTTACCCTTGTAACGTGGATCAAGGAGGGTTGCCAGCCAGTATTGTTCCTTCTCCTTGATACCACAAATATGAGGATCCTTCCGCAGGCTTTGCAGGATCAGGGAGGCCATGCAGCGTAGGTTTGCTGAGGCATTTGGTCCGGAGTCCTCTGGGTCACTAAGGACGACATGATCCGCTGCCATCTCCTCCCAGCCACGTACAAGTCCATGGGTTTCTTGGGACTGTAAATGATCCCTTAAAGACTGCTGCTGATGCTGAGTGCCAGGCTCCACCTCCATACTGACACAATCCTCCTCCTCCGCCTCCTCCTCGTCCTATTCCTGTGTGATCGGCGGGCATGCAGGAACACTGTCTGGATAAAGGGGGCCTTGAGAGCTAAGGAAGTCCTTCTCTTCCTGCCTCTGTTCTGCCTCAAGTGCCCTGTCCATTATTCCACGCAGCGTGGAATACGCTGCATGGAATACAAGGTGAGTATAGTAGCAAGTCCAAGTTGCAATCTTGAAACACCCAATACGAGGACAATATGCGACCGGTCTAAACTATGTGGCATGTTCACCAATGCCAGGAGCCTGGCGGACAAGATGGGTGAACTAGAGATACTGTTGTACAAAGAGGATTTGGATTTTGTGGGAATTTCAGAGACCTGGTTCAACATCTCTCATGATTGGCTGGCAAACATTCAAGGGTATACCCTATACCGCAAGGATAGAGAGGGTAAAAAAGGGGGAGGGGTATGCCTATATATCAAGAATAATGTACAAGTGAATGTGAGAGATGACATCACTGAGGGGGCTAGGGAGGAGGTGGAATCTTTATGGGTAGAGCTCCAAAGGGATGAAGCTAAGGGGAAAATAATACTGGGAGTATGCTATAGGCCCCCTAACCTGAGGGAGGAAGTGGAGACGGATCTCCTATTACAAATTGGATTAGCAGCAAGGATGGGAAGTGTTATCATAATGGGGGATTTTAATTATCCAGACATAGACTGGGCGGAGGGAACCGCGCATTCATTTAAGGCTTGCCAGTTCCTTAGTGTCTTGCAGGACAATTTTATGGGTCAGATGGTAGACACACCAACTAGAAATAAAACATTACTAGATCTACTGATTACCAACAATACAGACCTGATAACAGATGTGGAAATACGGGGCAATTTAGGTAACAGCGATCACAGGTCAATTAGTTTCAGTATAAATCACACAAATAGGAGAAGGGAACACAAAGACACTGAATTTCAAAAGAGCCAACTTCCCTAAACTACAAACCTTGCTAAAAGGCATAAATTGGGATAAAATATTAGGAACAAAGAATACGGAGGAGAGATGGGTTTGCTTTAAGAGCATATTAAATAAGGGCATTAGCCAATGTATCCCATTGGGTAATAAATTTAAAAGAGCAAACAAACATCCTGGATGGCTTAACTCCAATGTAAAAATGCATATAAAAGCAAAGGAGAAGGCCTTCAAAAAATACAAGGTTGAGGGATCATCCACAGCATTCAGAATTTATAAAGAATGCAATAAGAAATGTAAGGGTGCAATTAGGATGGCTAAGATAGAACACGAAAGACACATAGCGGAGGAGAGCAAAAAAAATCCCAAGAAATTCTTTAAGTATGTAAACAGTAAAAAGGGGAGGACAGACCATATTGGCCCCATAAAGAATGAGGAAGGACATCTGGTTATAAAGGATGGGGAGATGGCAAAGGTATTGAATTTATTCTTCTCCTCAGTCTTCACGAGTGAATCGGGGGGCTTCAGTAACCAAAACTACAGTGTTTATCCTCATGACACAACACAGGAAGCACCTACATGGTTAACAGAGGACGGAATTAAAATTAGACTTGAGAAACTTAACATTAATAAATCACCGGGACCAGATGACTTGCATCCGAGGGTACTTAGGGAACTCAGTCAGGTGATTGCCAGACCGTTGTTCCTAATTTTTACAGACAGTCTATTGACTGGAATGGTACCAGCTGATTGGAGAAAAGCCAATGTAGCACCAATATTTAAAAAGGGCCCAAAAAACATCCCTGGGAATTACAGACCAGTTAGCCTAACATCAATAGTATGTAAACTCTTGGAGGGGATGATAAGGGACTATATACAAGATTTTAGTAATAAGAATGATATCATTAGCAGTAATCAGCATGGATTCATGAAGATTCATGAAGGTACCCAAACGCCACTTTTTCTCACGGAAGGCCATTCCGGCTCTCTACCGGCATGTGGAAGGCAATGTCCATGCCTCGCTGGACAGGGCGGTCAGCGCTAAGGTGCATATTACTGCTGACTCGTGGTCCAGCAGGCATGGACAGGGACGTTACCTAAGTTTCACCACGCATTGGGTGACTCTGCTGGCAGCTGGGGAGGATGCAGGACAAGGTGCAGTAGTGTTGGAGGTTGTTCCACCACCACGCCTCCAAAATGCCACTACTAAGGATTGTGACACACCTCTCTCCTTCACCCCCTCCTCTTCTTCTTCCTCCATGGCCTCTTCCTGTGCTTTGTCCTTGGAACCAGCGGTGCTCCGTAGGCATTCCAGGGGCTACGCAAGTATGCAGACCAAAAGGTGCCATGCGGTGCTTGAGCTGGTGTGCTTGGGGGACAGGAGCCACACTGGGGCAGAGGTTCTGTCAGCTCTGCAGGGGCAGGTTCAGAGGTGGTTGACGCCACGCCAGCTTAAGGCAGGTATGGTGGTTTGTGACAATAGCACCAACCTCCTCTCCGCCCTCCGACAGGGAGAACTGACCCATGTGCCCTGTTTGGCGTCCTTAACTTGGTGGTGCAGCGGTTCTTGGGCATGTACCCGGGCTTACAGGATGTCCTGAGGCAGGCCAGGAAAGTCTGTGTGCATTTCTGCTGGTCATATAATGCCAGTGCTCGGCTGGCAGACCTCCAAAAGGAATTTAACCTGCCCAAGAACCGCCTAATCTGTGACATGCCCACAAGGTGGAACTCAACGTTGGCCATGCTGCAGCGGCTGCACACGCAGCAGAGTGCCATCAATGAGTACCTGTGCGACTATGGCACCAGGACAGGGTCAGGGGAGCTTGGTTTTTTTTCCCCACGCCAGTGGGCCATGATCAGTGATGCATGCACTGTCCTGTCACCATTTGAGGAGACCATGAGGATGGTGAGTAGTGACAGTGCATGCATCAGTGACACTGTCCCCCTTGTCCACCTGTTGGAGCACACATAGTTACATAGTTACATAGTAGGTGAGGTTGAAAAAAGACACAAGTCCATCAAGTCAGACCTATGTGTGTGATTATGTGTCAGTATTACATTACATATCCCTGTATATTGCGGTCATTCAGGTGATTATCTAATAGTTTCTTGAAGCTATCAATGCTCCCCGCTGAGACCACCGCCTGTGGAAGGGAATTCCACATCCTTGCCACTCTTACAGTAAAGAACCCTCTACGTAGTTTAAGGTTAAACCTCTTTTCTTCTAATTTTAATTAGTGGCCGCGAGTCTTGTTAAACTCTCTTCTGCGAAAAAGTTTTATCCCTATTGTGGGGTCACCAGTCCGGTATTTATATATTGTGGGGTCACCAGTACAGTATTTGTATATTGAAATCATATTCCCTCTCAAGCGTCTCTTCTCCAGAGAGAATAAGTTCAGAGCTCGCAACCTTTCCTCATAACTAAGATCCTCCAGACCCTTTATTAGCTTTGTTGCCCTTATTTGTACTCGCTCCATTTCCAGTACATCCTTCCTGAGGACTGGTGCCCAGAACTGGACAGCATACTCCAGGTGCGGCCGGACCAGAGTCTTGTAGAGAGGGAGAATTATCGTTTTATCTCTGGAGTTGATCCCCTTTTTAATACCAATATTCTGTTTGCTTTGTTAGCAGCATCTTGGCATTGCATGCCATTGCATCTACTAGGACCCCCAGGTCCTTTTCCATCCTAGATCCCCCCAGAGGTTCTCCCCCCAGTCTATAGATTGCATTCATATTTTTGCCACCCAAATGCATTAATATACATTTTTCTACATTGAACCTCATTTGCCATGTAGTTGCCCACCCCATTAATTTGTTCAGATCTTTTTGCAGGGTTTCCACATCCTGCGGAGAAGTTATTGCCCTGCTTAGCTTAGTATTGTCTGCAAATACAGAGATTGAACTGTTTATCCCATCCTCCAGATCGTTTATGAACAAATTAAATAGGATTGGTCCCAGCACAGAACCCTGGGGAACCCCACTACCCACCCCTGACCATTCTGAGTACTCCCCATTTATCACCACCCTCTGAACTTGCCCTTGTAGCCAGTTTTCAATCCATGTACTCACCCTATGGTCCATGCCAATGCACCTTATTTTGTACAGTAAACCTTTATGGGGAACTGTGTCAAATGCTTTTGCAAATTCCAGATACACCACGTCTACAGGCCTTCCTTTATCTAGATGGCAACTCACCTCCTCATAGAAGGTTAATAGATTGGTTTGGCAAGAACGATTCTTCATGAATCTTTGTTCTTTGGTGTGGGTCTTTTAGATACGCTTGCCAATGAACTGCATGGCAGGTCAACATATGTCTGATCAAGCATGTGGTTCCCAAGCGGGAGATGTTTTGGCCACGCGAGATACGCTTGAGACATATGTTGCAAATAGCAGCGGTGTGATCTGATGCACTCGTCTCAAAAAAGGCCCACACCAAAGAACATTTTGAATAACGCGCAGAGACTGCAGCGCCCTGCACATGCGGAGCTTTGCGGTGTGATGCAGTCAGTGTGCTGCCCTTAGGCTGGCCCCTGGAGGGCATCCTGCCTCGTTGGTGATGTGCCTCCTCCTCCTCCTCCTCTCTCCTATCAGGCACCCACGTTGAGTCAGTGACCTCATCATCCCCTCCCTCCTCATCACTGGAGCAAACCTGGCAGTATGCTGC